>NC_138299.1:147376063-147513563 GCF_965601325.2 Salmo salar
AGCCAGTGTGAGACATAAATACCTTCATTTCAGAACTGTGTGTGTTTTATATTTGGCCCCAGGTGCTTATAATGCACTCTGAATAGACGGTATGTCACCTGGAATAGAACTCTAATCATTCATTCTGGGAGAACTGTTATGCCCCTCACTCTACACATCTCTCTCTCTCTCTCTCTCTCTCTCTCTCTCTCTCTCTCTCTCTCTCTCTCTCTCTCTCGCTCCCTCTACCGCTCCTTCTACTTGCTCTCTCTGTCTGTTTGTCATTCTCTACCTCTACCTTCTGTACTCTTTCTCTCTCATTTTCTTTCTTCCCCTTCCCTCCATCCATCCATCCCACCCTCCCTCCCATCTTCTGTCTCTGTATCAGGTCATGTCAGGCGTGTGGAGAGTAATGTGCCCCTGTGAGGGAGTGTTCGGACACCAGCACACAGAGGGAAGCAGAGACAACTACATGCGGTGTAGTCTCTGGTTCCTGCAGGGGGCCAATATATCCTGCAGGGGGCCAATATATTCTGCAGGGGGCTAATATAAAATAATCAGACTGCTCCTCTGGACATGTGAGGAGGTCAGAGCAGAAGGTATGTGGAAGAGGAATCCTACTGAGTGCATATACATACACATATGCACACATTCATGGTTATTTGTTAGTTACAATCCTTGTCTGAGAAATGAGACAGGAGGTTGAGCTCCTCTGTGAGTAGAGGATGGGGGAAGGAGTGTGTCTTGTAGAGAGGGGTGGGGGGGGTGGGGGGTTAGGGTGAGTGTGCCGGAGGGATGTTGGATGTTAATCTCAGTTTTGTCCTTGAGAAGGTGAAGCAGCCCAGTCCTTCTGGTGTCCATTACCTCTGCCAAAAGCAGCAGCATCCCCCATCTCATTTACCAAGCCTGCTGTGAACCCCCCCACCACCATCCCAATCAGCCCATATCACCCACCCACCCGACCACTATTCACTCCAGTAAGACCTCCTCCTCTCCACTCATTGCCCTCCCCACTGCCAACCCCCACTGTGCCATGAGAAACCAGTTCTTAACCTTCCAACCCGTAATGGCTAACCGTCCCTTCATCAATCTGGACCACCAGTAACTGGACCCCCTCTCCAGACCTGTCCCCCGTCTTCCTCCCTCCCTGTCTGGTCTGTCTGGCCTTGGTGGCCATCGTTTCTCCAGCCCAGACAGATCATCTCATTGTTGATGTTGAACACTGGTGATCGTGTGTGTGTGTGTGTGTGTGTGTGTGTGTGTGTGTGTGTGTGTGTGTGTGTGTGTGTGTGTGTGTGTGTGTGTGTGTGTGTGTGTGTGTGTGTTACTGGAGGCTTAATGAGCAAAGTGAGAAAAAAACACCTAATTTATTTTTTATATCTACCTACAGATGCCGAGGGTGACACAAACTCCGTACCCATAGCAACTCCAGGTGAATGATGGTGTGTGTGTGTGCTGGTGGGAGTGTATGCACCTGTATGTTGTTTAACTTTAGCTCCCCTCTCCCAATCCACCCTGGGGAGAACAAAATCATTGATTACCCTTCAGGTGTTGAATAAATCTCACTAAGAGGTCCACAAAAATAGCCCAGGCCTACTGTGTCTAGGTCTTTCTCTATCTCTCAATTACATTTCTATTCAAGGGGCTTTATTGGCATGGGAAACATATGTTAACATTGCCAAAGCAAGTGAGGTAGATAATATACAAAAGTCAAATCAACCTATTTTTCTTTACAGTAAACATTACACTCACAAAAGATCTAAAAGAATAAAGACAAAGACATCTCTCTCTCTCTGCCTCAACCTCCCTTCTTCCACCTTCATTCTGTCATTTTTGTCTTCCTCTCTCCTCCTGTCCTCTGTCCTGTCCTCTGTCCAGTCCTCTGTCCAGTCCTCTGTCCTGTCCTCCACATGGTCCTGTTAACGGCAGACTGACAGACAGAGCAGTATTGTGTTCAGTGATTGGGCCTCTCAACCAAGGCCCTCTCAGCCATTAAACATCCCCACTGATGAGCTCAGAACAGCGGCTGAGGTCCATGAGCCCGACCTGCTCGGCTCAGCTTACCCCCTGAGTGGAAGCAGGTGGAAACTATCCAGCACCGGAATGGCCGACTAAATGTTAAAGAGTCATATCTTGGCTCCTTTCAGTGTGACAGTTGCACATGTCAGGGGACATGTAAAATGGAGCTCCTTGACAAGTGCTCTGTCTAATGCGAAACATAAGAATGGTCGTACAGAAAGACAGACATACAAACTCACACACACACAGACCACAGGCACATCAACAAAATAATAATGCATAATAGTAATTTCACAAAAACAACTTCAAATTCCCATTGATTTCATGGACAATAGCTGTGGTACCTCTCCTGTGTCTGTGCTGTACTGTGGTCCCTCTCCATCAGGCAGTCTGATAGTCCATGGCAGACAGAGGAGACTGTAATGACCTTTCTCTCCATCAGGCAGTCTGATAGTCCACGGCAGACAGAGGAGACTGTAATGACCTTTCTCTCCAGCAGACAGTCTGATAGTCCATGGCAGACAGAGGAGACAGTAATGACCTGTCTCTCCAGCAGACAGTCTGATACTCCATGGCAGACAGAGAAGACTGTAATGACCTTTCTCTCCATCAGGCAGTCTGATAGTCCATGGCAGACAGAGGAGACTGTAATGACCTTTCTCTCCATCAGGCAGTCTGATAGTCCATGGCAGACAGAGGAGACTGTAATGACCTTTCTCTCCATCAGGCAGTCTGATAGTCCATGGCAGACAGAGGAGACTGTAATGACCTCTCTCTCCATCAGGCAGTCTGATAATCCATGGCAGACAGAGGAGACTGTAATGACCTTTCTCTCCATCAGGCAGTCTGATAGTCCATGGCAGACAGAGGAGACTGTAATGACCTTTCTCTCCATCAGGCAGTCTGATAATCCATGGCAGACAGAGGAGACTGTAATGACCTTTCTCTCCAGCAGACAGTCTGATAGTCCATGGCAGACAGAGGAGACTGTAATGACATTTCTGCTCTTAATCCATGCTGACAAAGCCTGCAGGGTACAGCACACACACACACACACACACACACACACACACACACACACACACACACACACACACACACACACACACACACACACACACACACACACACACACTCACACACATTCACACTCGCACACACATTCACACTCGCACACACACGCAAATTAACACAGACACACACGCTCTACTGTATCTACTGCACGTATATACTACTGCCTTCAACAAGCACTATGGACACTGAAGAGTATAGACTACCCAATGGCCACAGACATTAGACTATAAACTACCCACTGGCCACAGACATCAGAGTATACACTACCCACTGGCCACAGACATTAGACTATAAACTACCCACTGGCCACAGACATCAGAGTAAACACTACCCACTGGCCACAGACATTAGACTATAAACTACCCACTGGCCACAGACATTAGACTACAAACTACCCACTGGCCACAGACATTAGACTATAAACTACCCAATGGCCACAGACAATAGACAATAAACTACTTACTGGCCACAGACAATAGACTACCAACTACCCACTGGCGACAGACATTAGAATGATAATTACCAGGTGATCACAGACAATAGACTATAAACTACCCACTGGCCACAGACATTAGACAATAAACTACCCACTGGCCACAGACAGACTATAAACTACCCACTGGCCACAGACATCAGAATAAACACTACCCACTGGCCACAGACATTAGACTCTAAACTACCCATTGGACACAGGCATTAGACTATGATCTACCCACTGTCCACAGACATAAGACTATAAACTACCCACTGGCCACAGACATCAGAGTATAAACGACCCACTGGCCACAGACAATAGACAATAAACTACCCACTGACCACAGATATCACAGTATAAACTACCCACTGGCCAGAGACATCAGAGTATAAACTACCCACTGTCCACAGACATTAGACTATTAACTACCCACTGGCCACAGACATTAGACTATAAACTACCCACTGGCCACAGACATTAGACTATAAACTAACCACTGGCCACAGACATCAGACAATAAACTACCCAATGGCCACAGACATTAGACTACAAACTACCCACTGGCCACAGACATTAGACTATAAACTACCCACTGGCTACAGACATTAGACTACAAACTTCCCACTGGCCACAGACATTAGAATAATAATTACCAGGTGACCACAGACAATAGACTATAAACTACCCACTGGCCACAGACATTAGACTATAAATAACCCTCTGGCCACAGACATCAGAGTATACACTACCCACTGGCCACAGACATTAGACAATAAACTACCCACTGGCCACAGACAGTCTATAAACTACCCACTGGCCACAGACATCAGAGTAAACACTACCCATTGGACACAGACATTAGACTATAAACTACACACTGGTCACAGACGATAGACAATAAACTTCCCACTGACCACAGACATTAGACTATAACTACCCACTGGCCACAGACATCAGAGTATAAACGACCCACTGGCCACAGACAATAGACAATAAACTACCCACTGACCACAGATATCACAGTATAAACTACGCACTGGCCAGAGACATCATAGTATAACCTCTATGGGCTAGGTGGGACGCTTGCGTCCCACCTACGTAACAGCCACTGCCAGCCTGTGGCGCGATTTTCAAAACCTTAAAAATCCTATTACTTCAATTTCTCAAACATATGACTATTTTACAGCCATTTAAAGACAAGACTCTCGTTAATCTAACCACACTGTCCGATTTCAAAAAGGCTTTACAACGAAAGCAAAACATTAGATTATGTCAGCAGAGTACCATCTTCATCAGATGACAACCCTAGGACATTATGTTATACAATACATGCATGTTTTGTTCAATCAAGTTCATATTTATATCAAAAAACAGCTTTTTACATTAGCATGTGACGTTCAGAACTAGCATACCCCCCGCAAACTTCCGGGGAATTTGCTAACATTTTACTAAATTACTCACGATAAACGTTCACAAAAAGCATAACAATTATTTTAAGAATTATAGATACAGACCTCCTCTATGCACTCGATATGTCCGATTTTAAAATAGCTTTTTGGTGAAAGCACATTTTGCAATATTCTAAGTACATAGCCCAGGCATCACGGGCTCGCTATTTAGACACCCGGCAAGTTTAGCACTCACCATAATCATATTTACTATTATAAAAGTTTGATTACCTTTTGTTGTCTTCGTCAGAATGCACACCCAGGACTGCTACTTCAATAACAAATGTTGGTTTGGTCCAAAATAATCCATCGTTATATCCGAATAGCGGCGTTTTGTTCGTGCGTTCCAGACACTATCCGAAATAGTAAAGAAGTGTCGCGCGCATGGCGCAATTCGTGACAATAAAATTCTAAATATTCCATTACCGTACTTCGAAGCATGTCAACCGCTTTTTAAAATCAATTTTTACGACATTTTTCTCGTAGAAAAGCGATAATATTCCGACAGGGAATCTCCTTTTCGGCAAACAGAGGAAAAAATCCCAAAGGCGGGGGCGGTCGGGGTCACGCGCATAAGCCCAGTGTCCCTTGATCGGCCACTTGAGAAAGGCGATAATGTGTTTCAGCCTGGGGCTGGAATGACGACATTCTGTTTTTTCCCGGGCTCTGAGCGCCTATGGACGACGTGGGAAGTGTCACGTTAGAGCAGAGATCCTTAGTAAATGATAGAGATGGAAAAGAAGTTCAAGAAATGGTCAGACAGGCCACTTCCTGTAAAGGAATCTCTCAGGTTTTGACCTGCCATTTGAGTTCTGTTATACTCACAGACACCATTCAAACAGTTTTAGAAAATTTAGGGTGTTTTCTATCCATATGTAATAAGTATATGCATATTCTAGTTACTGGGTAGGAGTGGTAACCAGATTAAATCGGGTATGTTTTTTATCCAGCCGTGTCAATACTGCCCCCTAGCGCTAACAGGATAAACTACCCACTGTCCGCAGACATTAGACTATTAACTACCCACTGGCCACAGACATTAGGCTATAAACTACCCACTGGCCACAGACATTAGACTATAATCTACCCACTGGCCACAGACATTAGATTATAAACTACCCACTGGCCACAGACATTAGACTATAAACTGGCCACTGGCCACAGACATTAGACTATAAACTACCCACTGGCCACAGACATTAGAGTATAAACTAATGACTGGCCACAGACATCAGACAACAAACTACCCACTTGCCACAGACATTAGACTGTAAAATACCCACTGGCCACAGACATTAGAGTATAAACTAATGACTGGCCACAGACATCAGACAATAAACTACCCACTTGCCACAGACATTAGACTGTAATCTACCCACTGGCCACAGAAATTAGACTATAAACGACCCACTGGCCACAGACATTAGACTATAATCTACACACTGGCCACAGACATCAGAGTAAAAATTAAACACTGGCCACAGACATACGAATATAAACCACCCACTGGCCACAGACATTAGACTATAAACTACCCACTTGCCCACAAACATTAGACAACAAACTACCCACTGGCCACAGACATTAGACTATAAACTACCCACTGGCCACAGACATTAGACTATAAACTACCCACTGGCCACAGACATTAGATTATAAATTACCCAATGGCCACAGACATTAGACTATAAACTGGCCACTGGCCACAGACATTAGACTATAAACTACCCACTGGCCACATACATTAGAGTATAAACTAATGACTGGCCACAGACATCAGACAATAAACTACCCACTTGCCACAGACATTAGACTGTAAACTACCCACTGGCCACAGACATTAGAGTATAAACTAATGACTGGCCACAGACATCAGACAATAAACTACCCACTTGCCACAGACATTAGACTGTAATCTACCCACTGGCCACAGAAATTAGACTATAAACCACCCACTGGCCACAGACATTAGACTATAAACTACCCACTTGCCCACAAACATTAGACAACAAACTACCCACTGGCCACAGACATTAGACTATAAACTACCCACTGGCCACATAAATTAGACTATAAACTACCCACTGGACACAGACATTAGACTACAAACTACCCACTGGCCACAGACATTAGACTATAAACTACCCACTGGACACAGACATAAGAGAATAAACTACCAAATGGCCACAGACATCAGAGTATGCATGACCCACTGGCCTCAGTCATCAGAGAATAAACTACCAACTGGCCACAGACATCAGAATATAAACTACCCACTGGCTACAGACATCAGAGTATAACTACCCACTGGCCACAGACATCTGAATAATAACTACCAGGTGACCACAGACAATAGACTATACACTACCCTCTGGCCACAGACATCAGAATAAAAGCAACCCACTGGCACAGACATCAGAGTATAACTACCCACTGGCCACAGACATCAGAGTACAAACTACCCGCTGGCCACAGACATTAGACTTTAAACTACCCACTGGCCACAGACATCAGAATATACACTACCCACTGGCCACAGACATTAGACTATAAACTAACCACTGGCCACAGACATTATACACTACAAACTACCCACCGGCCACAGACATTAGACTATAAACTACCCAATGGCCACAGAATATAGACTATAAACTGCCCACTAGCCACAGACATCAGAGTATAAACTACCCACTGGCCACAGACATCAGAGTATACACTACCCACAGACATTAGACAGACTGCCCAATGGCCACAGACAAAAGACTGTAACCTACCCACTGGACACAGACATAACAGTTTAATCTACCCACTGGCCACAGACATTAGACTACAAACTACCCAATTGCCACAGGCATAAGAGTATAAACGACCCACTGGCCACAGACATCAGAATATAAACTACCCGCTGGCCACAGACATCAGAGTATAAACTACCCACTAGCCACAGACATTGGACTATAATCCACCCACTTGCCACATACATTAGACTACAAACTAACCACTGGCCACAGACATTATACACTACAAACTACCCACTGGCCACAAACATTAGACTACAAACTACCCACTGGCCACAGAGAATAGACTATAAACTAACCACTGGCCACAGACATTAGACTATAAACTACTGCTGGCTAAAGCTAAAACTGGCGAGTGTAGAGAGTATAGGGATATTGTTATCCTCGTCGGCACCAACGATGTTAGGATGAAACAGTCAGAGGTCACCAAGCGCAACATAGCTTCAGCGTGCAAATCAGCTAGAAAGATGTGTCGGCATCGAGTAATTGTCTCTGGCCCCCTCCCAGTTAGGGGGAGTGATGAACTCTACAGCAGAGTCTCACAACTCAATCGCTGGTTGAAAACTGTTTTCTGCCCCTCCCAAAAGATAGAATTTGTAGATAATTGGCCCTCTTTCTGGGACTCAAAGCCTGGCCTGCTGAGGAGTGACGGACTCCATCCTAGCTGGAGGGGTGCTCTCATCTTATCTACGAACATAGACAGGGCTCTAACTCCTCTAGCTCCACAATGAAATAGGGTGCAGGCCAGGCAGCAGGCTGTTAGCCAGCCTGCCAGCTTAGTGGAGTCTGCCACTAGCACAGTCAGTGTTGTCAGCTCAGCTATCCCCATTGAGACCGTCTCTGTGCCTCGACCTAGGTTGGGCAAAATTAAAGATGGCGGTGGTCGCCTTAGCAATCTCATTAGAATAAAGACCTCCTCCATCCCTGCCATTATTGAAAGAGATTGTGATACCTCACATCTCAAAATAGGACTACTTAATGTTAGATCCCTCACTTCCAAGGCAGTTATAGTCAATGAACTAATCACTGATCATAGTCTTGATGTGATCGGCCTGACTGAAACATGGCTTAAGCCTGGTGAATTTACAGTGTTAAATTAGGCCTCACCCCCTGGTTACACTAGTGACCATATCCCCCGTGCATGCCGCAAAGGCGGAGGTGTTGCTAACATTTACGATGGCAAATTTCAATTTACAAAAAAAACAACGACGTTTTCGTCTTTTGAGCTTCTAGTCATGAAATCTATGCAGCCTACTCAATCACTTTTTATAGCTACTGTTTACAGACCTCCTGGGCCATATGCAGCGTTCCTCGCTGAGTTCCCTGAATTCTTATCGGACCTTGTAGTCATAGCAGATAATAGTCAAATTTTTGGTGACTTTAATATTCACATGGAAAAGTCCACAGACCCACTCCAAAAGGCTTTCGGAGCCATAATCGACTCAGTGGGTTTTGTCTAACATGTCTCTGGACCTACTCACTGCCACAGTCATACTCTGGACCTAGTTTTGTCCCATGGAATAAATGTTGTGGATCTTAATGTTTTTCCTCATAATCCTGGACTATCGGACCACCATTTTATTACGTTTGCAATCGCAACAAATAATCTGCTCAGACCCCAACCAAGGAGCATTAAAAGTCGTGCTATAAATTCTCAGACAACCCAAAGATTCCTTGATGCCCTTCCAGACTCCCTCTGCCTGCCCAAGGACGTCAGAGGACAAAAATCAGTTTACCACCTAACTGAGGAACTCAATTTAACCTTGCGCAATACCCTAGATGCAGTTGCACCCCTAAAAACTAAAAACATCTGTCATAACAAACTAGCTCCCTGGTACACAGAAAATACACGAGCTCTGAAGCAAGCTTCCAGAAAATTGGAACGGAAATGGCGCCACACCAAACTGGAAGTATTCCGACTAGCTTGGAAAGACAGTACCGTGCAGTATCGAAGAGCCCTCACTGCTGCTCGATCATCTTATTTTTCCAACTTAATTGAGGAAAATAAGAACAATCCGAAATTTATTTTTTATATTGTCGCAAAGCTAACTAAAAAGCAGCATTCCCCAAGAGAGGATGGCTTTCACTTCAGCAATAATACATTTATGAACTTCTTTGAGGAAAAGATCATGATCATTAGAAAGCAAATTACGGACTCCTCTTTAAAACCTCTTCAGCGTCTGATCCCGTTAGCGGGATCAAAATCCAGCGAAAAATCATATCGCCAATTAGCATTAAAAAAAAAATCATAATTTAAAAAAAAAAATAATAATATATATATTTTTTTTTTATAGATACACCTCTCCTGAATCGACCCACGTCGTCCGATTTCAAAAAGGTTTTACAGGAAAAGCAAATCATTAGATTATATTAGATGAGTCCATCGTAAAAAGCAGCTTCATAGCCATTTTCCGACCAACCACTTGCATCACATATAATCAAAAAACAGCTAAATGCAGCACTAACCTTTTACAAACTTCATCAGATGGCACCCCTAGGACATCATGTTATACAATGCATGCATTCTTTTATTCAATAAAGGTCATATTTATATATAAAAACAGCATTTTACATCTCTGTCTGACGTTGACTACATAATTTCCCCTCAAAAGCGTCCCGGTAAACAATGCTACATTTCCCTAAATTACTATCCTATAACGATTTTTTAAATGTATATTGTCAATCTAACATTTATAGATGAATATCTCTTGAGAACACCCGTCATACCAGATTTTAAATTAACTTTACTGGGTAATCACACTTTGCGATAAAAGGAGATGCGATACTCAGAAAATTAGCTAATATACAGAGCTCGGCGCCATCTTGGAAAGAATCTCATGTCACATCTTATCTTCTATAATATTGTCAATAATCGCCTACCTTTAGTTGTCTTCATCAGAAAGCATCCCAGGTCCATAACAGATGTATTTTCGGTCAAAAAGTCCATACTTCACGTTCCATTAGCCTGATGTTGGTAGCGCGTCCTATGGCTCTCTCCAAGCGCAGGTCTGAAGTTCATAATAAATGCAATGCTCGCGCATGTAGGTTCGTTCAAACATGTCAAACGTTGTATAAAATAAATCTTCAGGGCCTCTAACACCAAGAGAGCCAATAAGATTCGAGGGGGATGATGTCATGGCCTTTAAAACCGTATCCAAAGGTGGGGGCAGACATGGCCGCCGGCGTCATAATGGTGATGGCCCATCCCCTGTGACCAATTTCAAACTCGTGTCATTCACTGAGTTTTGACTCTATAAGGCTCAAACCACTGTGAAAGGACTGGCGACATCTAGTGGAAGCAATAGGAAGTGCTCAGTGAACCATTGCTCACGGTGTGATTAATAGGCAAAGTGATGAAGTCGAGTCCACAATTCAGAATTACACTTCCTGTTTCAATCGGTCTCGGGGTTTTGACTGCCATATGAGTTCTGTTATACTCACAGACACCATTCAAACAGTTTTAGAAACTTTAGAGTGTTTTCTATCCATATATAATAAGTATATGCATGCCCTATCTTCTGAGTTTGATTAGTAGGCCGTTGAAAATGGGAACGATTTTTTTTCAAAATGCGCTGTGGCGCCCCCTATCCTACGGTATCCTCAAGAGGTATCTGCGTATTCCTCCAAGCTCCGTTGTCCTGAGTCTGCACAACTCTGCCAGGACCTAGACACTAAAGTGTTTTAGTACTATATCTCTTGACACAATGACGAAAATAATCATGGCCTCTAAACCTTCAAGCTGCATACTGGACCCTATTCCAACTAAAAGAAAGAGCTGCTTCCTGTGCTTGGCCCTCCTATGTTGAACATAATAAACGGCTCTCTATCCACCGGATGTGTACCAAACTCACTAAAAGTGGCAGTAATAAAACCTCTCTTGAAAAAGCCAAATCTTGACCCAGAAATTATAAAAAACTATCGGCCTATATCGAATCTTCCATTCCTCTCAAAACATTTTGAAAAAGCTGTTGCGCAGCAACTCACTGCCTTCCTGAAGACAAACAATGTATACGAAACGCTTCAGTCTGGTTTTAGACCCCCTCAGAGCACTGTGACTGCACTTGTGAAGGTGGTAAATTGCCTTTTAATGGCGTCAGACCAAGGCTCTGCATCTGTTCTCATGCTCCTAGATCTTAGTGCTGCTTTTGATACCATCGATCACCACATTCTTTTGGAGAGATTGGAAACTCAAATTGGTCTACATGGACAAGTTCTGGCCTGGTTTAGATCTTATCTGTCGGAAAAATATCAGTTTGTCTCTGTGAATGGTTTGTCATCTGACAAATCAACTGTAAATTCCGGTGTTCCTCAAGGTTCTGTTTAAGGACCACTATTGTTTTCACTATATATTTTACCTCTTGGGGATGTCATTCGGAAACATAATGTTAAATTTCACTGCTATGCGGATGACACACAGCTGTACATTTCAATGAAACATGGTGAAGCCCCAAAATTGCCCTCGCTAGAAGCCTGTGTTTCAGACATAAGGAAGTGGATGGCTGCAAACGTTCTGCTTCTAAACTTGGACAAAACAGAGATGCTTGTTCTAGGTCCCAAGAAACAAAGAGATCTTCTGTTGAATCTGACAATTAATCTGGATGATTGTACAGTCGTCTCAAATAAAACTGTGAAGGACCTCAGCGTTACTCTGGACCCTGATCTCTCTTTTGAAGAACATATCAAGACTGTTTCAAGGACAGCTTTTTTCCATCTACGTAACATTGCAAAAATCAAAAACTTTCTGTCCAAAAATGATGCAGAAAAATTAATCCATGCTTTTGTTACTTCTAGGTTGGACTACTGCAATGCTCTACTTTCCGGCTACCCGGATAAAGCACTAAATAAACTTCAGTTAGTGCTAAATACAGCTGCTAGAATCCTGACTAGAACCAAAAAATGTGATCATATTACTCCAGTGCTAGCCTCCCTACACTGGCTTCCTGTTAAGGCGAGGGCTGATTTCAAGGTTTTACTGCTAACCTACAAAGCATTACATGGACTTGCTCCTACCTATCTTTCTGATTTGGTCCTACCATACATACCTACACGTACGGTCATTAGACGCAAGCCTCCTAATTGTCCCTAGAATTTCTAAGCAAACAGCTGGAGGCAGGGCTTTCTCGTATAGAGCTCCATTTTTATGGAATGGTCTGCCTACCCATGTGAGAGACGCAGACTCAGTCTCAACCTTTAACCTGATATGGATAGGGGACAGTATTTTCACGGCCGGATGAAAAAACGTACCCGATTTAATCTGGTTACTACTCTTGCCCAGAAACGGGAATATGCATAGTAATATATTTGGATAGTAAACACTCTGAAGTTTCTAAAACTGTTTGAATGGTGTCTGTGAGTATAACAGAACTCATATGGCAGGCAAAAACCTGAGAAAAACTCAACCAGGAAGTGTAGGATCTGAGAAATGTAGTTCTTCTTTCTAGTCCCTTTCAAAACTACAGTATCTGTGCTGTCACGTTGCACTTTCTAAGGCTTCCATTGGCTGTCTAAAGCCTTCAGAAAGTGTTTTGAGCATTCCCCTGTCACTGGGCAGAGTATAGAAGCTCAGTTTCTGAGTGGTCTGCCTGGGGACAAAGAGATGGGATATGCGCGTTCCCGCGAGCACACTGTTTTTTCTTTTCCTCCTTGAATGAATACACTATTGTCCGGTTGGAATATTATCGCAATTTTACGTAAAAAATACCATAAAAACTGATTTTAAACAGCGTTTGACATGCTTCTAAGTACGGTAATGGAACATTTTTACTTTTTGTGTCTCGAAATGCGCTCGCGCGTTACTCTTTGGATAGTGACTTGAACGTACGAACAAAACTGAGATATTTGGACATAACTATGGATTATTTAGAACAAAAACAAAATTTCTTGTGGAAGTAGCAGTCCTAGGAGTGCATTCTGACGAAGATCAGCAAAGGTAATACAATATTTCTAATATTAATTCTGAGTTTAGTTTGCCCCGAACTTGGCGGGTATCTGAATAGCTCGCCGTGATGGTGTCAGAATATTGAAAAATGTGCTTTCGCCAAAAAGCTATTTTAAAATCTGACACAGCGATTGCATAAAGGAGTTCTGTATCTATAATTGTTAAAATAATTGTTATGTATTTTGTCAACGTTTATGATGAGTATTTTTGTAAATTCACCGGACGTTTTTGGTGGGAATACATTTTCTGAACATCAGGCGCCAATGTAAAAAGCTGTTTTTGGATAAAAATATGAACTTGATTGAACAAAACATACATGTATTGTATAACATAATGTCCTAGGAGTGTCTTCTGATGAAGATCATCAAAGGTTAGTGCTTCATTTAGCTGTGTTTTGGGTTTTATTGACATATATGCTTGTTTGGAAAATGTACTCTCCTAACATAATCTAATGTTTTGCTTTTGCTGTAAAGCTTTTTTGAAATCGCACAACGTGGTTGGATTCAGGAGAGGTTTATCTTTCAAATGGTGTAAAATGGTCGTATGTTTGAAAAATTGAAATTATTGGATTTTTTTGGTTTTTGTATTTCGCGCCATGCGATCCCATTAGCTGTTGGCTAGGGGTTCCGCTGGCGGAACGCCTAGATGTAAGAGGTTTAAGTCTTTACTGAAGACTCATCTCTTCAGTAGGTCCTATGATTAAGTGTAGTCTGGCCCAGGAGTGTGAAGGTGAACGGAAAGGCTCTAGAGCAACGAACCGCCCTTGCTGTCTCTGCCTGGCCGGTTCCCCTCTCTCCACTGGGATTCTCTGCCTCTAACCCTATTACAGGGGCTGAGTCACTGGCTTACTGGTGTTCTTCCATGCCGTCCCTAGGAGGGGTGCATCACTTGAGTGAGTTGAGTCACTGACGTGGTCTTCCTGTCTGGGTTGGTGCTCCCCCTTGGGTTGTGCCGTGGCGGAGATCTTTGTGGGCTATACTCGGCCTTGTCTCAGGATGGTAAATTGGTGGTTGGAGATATCCCTCTAGTGGTGTGGGGGCTGTGCTTTGGCAAAGTGGGTGGAGTTATATGCTGTCTGTTTGGCCCTGTCCGGGGGTATCATCGGATGGGGCCACAGTGTCTCCTGACCCCTCCTGTCTCAGCCTCCAGTATTTATGCTGCATTTAAACAACCCACTGGCCACAGACATTAGGCTATAAACTACCCTCTGGCCACAGACATTAGACTATAAACTACCCACTGGCCACAGACATTAGACTATAAACCACCCACTGGCCACAGACATCAGAGTATAACTACCCACAGACCACCGACATTCGACTTTAATCTACCCACTCTCCACAGACTTTAGACTACAATCTATCCCCTAACCACAGACATTAGACTATCAACTACCCACTGGCCACAGACATTAGACTATAAACTACCCACTGGCCACAGACAATAGACTATAAACTACCCACTGACCACAGACAATGGACTTTAAACTACCCACTGGCCACAGACATTAGACTATAAACGACCCACTGGCCACAGACATTAGACTATAAACTACCCACTGGCCACAGACAATAGACTATAAACTACCCACTGACCACAGACAATGGACTTTAAACTACCCACTGGCCACAGACATTAGACTATAAACTACCCACTGGCCACAGACAATAGACTATAAACTACCCACTGGCCACAGACAATGGACTTTAAACAACCCACTGGCCACAGACAATAGACTATAAACTACCCACTGGCCACAGACATTAGACTATAAACTCCCCACTGGCCACAGACATTAGACTATAAACTACCCACTGGCCACAGACATTAGACTATAAACTACCCACTGGCCACAGACAATGGACTTTAAACTACCCACTGGCCACAGACATTAGACTATAAACTACCCACTAGCCACAGACAATGGACTTTAAACTACCCACTGGCCACAGACATCAGTTGATTTACGTTTGGTTGAGTTCTTACATAAAATGTCACCATGTCATTGGATGAATGTTAACGGTTGGGTGAAAGAAAGACAAAATTCTCTTACATTGGATACAAATCCAATCAGTTTTCCACGTTGCCCAGTGGGTAGGCTCTTCGTATTCCTTTGTAAGTGTATGTGAGTAAGTGTTTTTGAAAGGATATCTGAAATGACTAGTGTGTTTTTGAAGGGAGAATTGTCTGTAATTCAATTGCAATATAGAGAAGATATAAAAGCCATATGTGAAATAGAATAGCAGAAACAATGGATTGGCTTTGAAGGACGGTTGTAGTGTTTTCTAACGTAGTGATGTAACAGTCTATGACAGACAGCTCTTCTAAGCTCCACTGTTTGAGGATTAGAGGGGAGAAATATGCTTATGGAATATAGTGAATAAAACATGAGTCCTATTCAGGAGAGAAGAAGGGATGATGCGTGAGTGATGTGTTTGAGTTGTTGAAATGGCCTGTCTCTATGACTGAGGGAAAATCCTGGCTCTGCACATTCAGCTTGAGATGGGTACAGACTTATTCAATGAAATGTTAAAGTTTTCCACTGTCTTAAATATCAAAAATTTATTATTCAAATTACTATAAATGCTTTCTCTAATTTCAGACCCATCAGGTCATTTGAATCGAAGCAATGGATCGTTATTCTGATTAGATTCTCATTACATAATAAGAGGTTTTGAGAGTGCCATTTTCAGGGAGCGTCATGAGTGTGTGTGTGCATTCCTGCTTTCTTACATGGGTTTGTGTGCAGTGTGTGTGTGTGTGTATGTGTGTGTGTGTGTGTGTGTGTGTGTGTGAGAGAGAGAGAGAGAGGGCGTGTGTGAGGGAGAGAGAGATGAAAGAGAATGATGGAATGAAATCTGCTCCATTTAAACACCACACAACACCTCATTCATTACCATATGTGTTTTTTTCCCTAACCTCAGGCTGTTTTCATCTTTCTGTCTGTGTGTGTGTGTGTGTGTGTGTGTGTGTGTGTGTGTGTGTGTGTGTGTGTGTGTGTGTGTGTGTGTGTGTGTGTGTGTGTGTGTGTGTGTGTGTGTGTGTGTGTGTGTGTGTGTGTGTGTGTGTGTGTATTTGTGGGTGTCATATTATTAGTGCCTATTGCAGCAGTCGGACAGCTCAGGGAGATTGCCTATCACTGGTGACCTAATGGCTTGTAAAGAAACACGACGTGTCCCTCACAGGCACAAAGGTGTCAGTGGAAATAAACACGTGAAAATAGTCTGTATTGTCGGTAATGAGGTGCTGTGATGTTTGTGCTTCCCTGTCAGACTGAGGAACAGCTACAAGGAAATTAGATGAAAACACAGCCACAGACCCAGACAAACCCAGACACAGACAAACCCAGACAGACACAGACAGACCCGGGTGAAGGAGCATTAAGGGAAATGAGTTGGGATTATTCAAACGGAACTACATTTACATTTGAGTCATTTAGCAGACGTTCTTATCCAGAGCGACTTACAGTGCCTTTGGAAAGTATTCAGACCCCTTGACTTTTTCCACATTTTATTCTAAAATGTATTACATTTTTATTTTCCCATCATCAATCTACACACAATACTCCATAATGACGCAGCAAAAACTGTTTTTTTTATTTATTTGGGGAAATGTATTACAAATACAAAATAAAAATAACACATTTACATAAGTATTCAGACCTTTTACTCAGTACTTTGTTGAAGCACCTTTGGCAGCGATTACAGCCTTGAGTCTTCTTGGGTATGACACTACAAGCTTGGCACACCTGTATATGGGGAGTTTCTCCCATTCATCTCTGCAGATCCTCTCAAGCTCTGTCAGGTTGGATGGGGAGTGTCGCTGCACAGCTTTTTTCAGGTCTCTCCAGAGATGTTTGATTGGGTTCAAGTCCAGGCTCTGGCTGGGCCATTCATGGACATTCAGAGACTTGTCCCAAAGCCACTCCTGCGTTGTCTTGACTGTGTGCTTAGGGTCGTTGTCCTTTTGGAAGGTGAACCTTCGCCCCAGTCTGAGGTTCTGAGTGCTCTGGAGCAGGTTTTCATCAAGGATCTCTCCATCTTAACCTTGATCCTGACTAGTGTCCCAGTACCTGCTGCTGAAAAACTTCCCCACAGTATGATGTTGCCACCACCATGCTTCACCGTAGAGATGGTGCCAGGCCCTTCCCACCCCAATTGCTAAGTTTGTCTGCGCAACCAGCTCTAGGAAGAGTCTTGGTGGTTCCAAACTTCTTCCATTTAAAAATGATGGAGGCCACTGTGTTCTTTGGGACCTACAATGCTGCTGACATTTTTTGGTACCCTTCCCCAGATCTGTGCCTCGACACAATCCAACTGTGGGACCATATACAGACAGGAGTGTGCCTTTCCAAATCATGTCCAATCAACAGAATTGACCACAGGTGAACTCCAATCAAGTTGTAGAAACATCCCAAGAATGATCAATGGAAACAGGATTCACCTGAGCTCAATTTTCGAGTCTCATAGCAAGGAAAAATCCATCTAATCGATTTTAGAATAAGGCTGTAACGTAACAAAATGTGAAAAAAGGAAAGGGGCCTAAATACATTCCGAATGCACTGTACATGATCAATTGGAGTTACAGTTGAAGTCGGAAGTTTACATACACTTAGGTTGGAGTCATTAAAACACATTTTTCAACCACTCCACAAATTTCTTATTAACAAACTATAGTTTTGGCAAGTCAGTTAGGACATCTACTTTGTGCATGACACAATAATTTTTCCAACAATTGTTTACAGACAGATTATTTCACTTAAAATTCACTGTATCACAATTCCAGTTAACTGAGCCTTTAAACAGCTTGGAAAATTCCAGAAAGTGATGTCATGGCTTTAGAAGCTTCTGACATGCTAATTGACATCATTTGAGTCAATTGGAGGTGTACCTGTGGATGTATTTCAAAGCCTACCTTCCAACTCAGTGCATTTTTGATTGACATCATGGGGAAATCAAACGAAATCAGCCAAGAACTCAGAAAAATAATTGTAGACCTCCACAAGTCTGGTTCATCCTTGAGAGCAATTCCCAAACACCTGAAGGTACCACATTCATCTGTACAAACAATAGTACACAAGTATAAACACCATGGGACCACACAGCCATCATACCACTCAGGAAGGAGACGCGTTCTATCTCCTAGAGATGATTGTACTTTGGTTTGAAAAGTGCAAATCAATCCCAGAACAACAGCAAAGGACCTTGTGAAGATGCTGGAGGAAACAGGTACAAAAGTATCTATATCCACAGTCAAACGAATCCTATATCGACATAACCTGAAAGGCCGCTCATCAAGGAAGAAGCCACTGCTCCAAAACCGCCATAAAAAAGCCAGACTACGATTTGCAACTGCACATGGGGACAAAGATCGCACTTTTTGGAGAAATGTCCTCTGGTCTGATGAAACAAAAATATATCTGTTTGGCCATAATGACCATCATTATGTTAGGAGGAAAAAGGGGGAGGCATGCCGAAGAACACCATCCCAACCGTGAAGCACGCGGGTGGCAGCATCATGCTGTGGGGGTGCTTTGCTGCAGGAGGGACTGGTGCACTTCACAAAATAGATGACATCATGAGGAGGAAAATGATGTGGATATATTGAAGCAACATCTCAAGACATCAGTCAGGAAGTTAAAGCTTGGTCACAAATGGGTCTTCCAAATGGACAATGACCC
This sequence comes from Salmo salar, assembly GCF_965601325.2. Taxonomy (NCBI): domain Eukaryota; kingdom Metazoa; phylum Chordata; class Actinopteri; order Salmoniformes; family Salmonidae; genus Salmo; species Salmo salar. The sequence continues at coordinate 147,395,475 of NC_138299.1, forward strand.
CAAGCATATTTCCAAAGTTGTGGCAAAATGGCTTAAGGACAACAAAGTCAAGGTATTGGAGTGGCCATCACAAACCTGACCTCAATCCCATAGAAAAGTTGTGGGCAGAACTGAAAAAGTGTGTGCGAGCAAGGAGGCCTACAAACCTGACTCAGTTACACCAGCTCTGTCAGGAGGAATGGGCTAAAATTCACCCAACTTATTGTGGGAAGCTTGTGGAAGGCTACCCAAAACATTTCACCCAAGTTAAACAATTTAAAGGCAATGCTACCAAATACTAATTGAGTGTATGTAAACTTCTGACCCATTGGTAATGTGATGAAAGAAATAAAAGCTGAAATAAATAATTCTCTATACTATTATTTTGACATTTCACATTCTTAAAATAAAGTGGTGATCCTAGCTGACCTAAGACAGGGACGTTTTACTAGGATTAGATGTGAGGAATTGTGAAAAACTGAGTTTAAATGTATTTGGCTAAGGTGTACGTAAACTTCCGACTTAACCTCTATGGGCTAGGTGGGACGCTAGCGTGCCACCCGTGGTGCACTCCATCAACAGCAGGTGCATTTCAAGAGCGGCAAATTTGAATCCAAATAAATGTCAAAATTCAAATTTTTCAAACATACAACTATTTTACACCCTTTGAAAGATAAACATCTCCTTAATCTAACCACGTTTTACGATTTCAAAAAGGTTTTACGGAGAAAGCATAAATTTAGAGTATGTTAGGACAGTACATTTACAAGAGTTGTGTGTAATGTTTTGTCAAGTCAAAGACAGGGTCACCAAAACCATAAAACCAGCTAAAATGATGCACTAACCTTTTACAATCTCCATCAGATGACACTCCTAGGACATTATGTTAGACAATGCATGCATTTTTAGTTCTATCAAGTTCATATTTATATCCAAAAACAGCGTTTTACTATGGCATTGATGTTGAGGAAATCGTTTCCCTCCAATAACCGGCAGTCAAGTCAGCGTCACAAATTAAATAATTAAAATTAGAAAACATTGGTAAAATATTATATTGTCATTTAAAGAATTATAGATTTACATCTCTTGAACGCAATCAACTTGCCAGATTTAAAAATAACCTTACTGGGAAATCACACTTTGCAATAATCTGAGCACTGCGCCCAGAAAAATACGCGTTGCGATACAGACTAGACGTCATGTTGGGGAGATCTAAAATCGAAAATACTATGTAAATAATCCATTACCTTTGATTCTCTTCATCAGATGTCACTTCCAGGTATCACAGGTCCATAACGAATGTAGTTTTGTTCAAAAAAGCTCATCATTTATGTCCAAAAATCTCCGTCTTGTTAGCACATGATCTAAGCCAGCCGGACTTCTCGTCATGAACGAGGGGAAAGAATATATTTACGTTCGTTCAAACATGTCAAACGTTGTATAGCATAAATCATTAGGGCCTTTTTTAACCAGAACATGAATAATATTCAAGGTGGACGAATGCATACTCTTTTATAACGTATTGGAACGAGGGTACCCAACATGAACTCGCGCGCCAGGTGTCTAATGGGACATCATCGTTCCATGGCTCTTGTTCGGTCAGATCTCCCTCCAGAAGACTCAAAACACTTTGTAAAGGCTGGTGACATCTAGTGGAAGCAATAGGAAGTGCCAAAATATTCCTCAGCCCCTGTGTTTTTCAATGGGATAGGTTTAAAGGTAATACAACACATCAGGTATCCACTTCCTGTCAGAAAATGTCTCAGGGTTTTGCCTGCCAAATGAGTTCTGTTATACTCACAGATACCATTCAAACAGTTTTAGAAACTTTAGAGTGTTTTCTATCCATATATAATAAGTATATGCATATTCTAGTTACTGGGTAGGATTAGTAACCAGATTAAATCGGGTACATTTTTTTTATCCAGACGTGCAAATGCTGCCCCCTAGCCCTAACAGGTTAATCTGTAAGTGCCTTGCTCACAGGCACATCAATAGATTTGTCAACTAATAGGATTGGGGATTTGAACCAGTGACTTTTTGGTTATTGGCCTAATGCACTTAACCACTAGGGTACCTGTTGCCCCAATTGGAGGTTTGAATAAAAATGGAAACTTGGGGCCACAGACAGCAGTTTGAAAACCAAATTGTTGACCTATCAGGTCTTGATGACATGAGTCAGCCTGTGCCGATCCAAACCAATCCCAATGAAACGCACTGAATGGGGAGTTATATAGTTTGTAACGTAAATGAAGCAGTCGTTCTGCTGTTAAGTGGTAGAAGTCTCTTCGGAGTTTCAGGGAACATTTTGGTTGATGACTTCTGACTATTATTCAGTCAGTAAATAAAATGTGATTGATTGATTGAACCTCTAGTTCTAGCTACCTCTGTGTCTGTACTGGCTTCATTTCCAGTCACCAGTCCCCCGGTCAATATCAGCAGTCAGTGATGAGAGCACCAGACATTTGCATCTCGGTCCTTATGCAGAGCGACATATAATCAGTGCAGTGCTATTCCATTTTCCCAGTGGTAATGGACATGGCGATGACATCACAGTCACCTACAGTAAGCACACACACACACATTCACACACACGCGCGTACGCCATTAAAACACAGACACAGATTGTTTCTTTACATAACAAGGAAGTCATAGAGGAAAATGTGTATCTCCTCTCCATGCTGCCACTCGGCCGTAGTGTACTGGAGTAGCAGATCTGACTATTGATAAAGATGACAGATGACACCCTCATTATCTCTGACAAGCACTTCTCCTCCAGTTTATATGAAGATGGAATCATATTAATGTTGGAAAAGGGGATGAAGACGTAGCGTGCAGAGTAAAGATGTGTGGAGCGGGGGAGGGAGGGGGAGAGAGAGGGAGGGGGAGAGGATCATGTGGAAGGGGGGAGTGAGAAGAAGGTCTGTTCACGTGGTACGTGGTATGTGGGTTGGGGGCTATGGCGTCTTGACGTCTGTGGTTACGGTGGGGGTGTGAAACACCCAGACAGAGGGGGGCAAGATGGGGTGAGTGAGAGTGAGAGAACGGTAAGTGGGTGTATAGAATGTAGAATAATGTATGTGAAGACGTGGGGTAGGGCTGATGGGGTGGAGTTGTAAATGAGATTATGGTTGTACGGGATGTATGTGAAGATGTGAGGTAGGGGTGATGGGGGTAGAGGTGTGAATGGGATTGTGTTTGTAGGGGATGAATGTGAAAGGGATGGTGATTGCAAGTGTGTGCGTGCGTGTGTGTGTGTGTGTGTGTGTGGAAGACACGGTCACGACGCTGTGAGTCTCTCTGTGTGTGTGGTTGGTGTTGAGGCTGTCAGCTCTCTGCATGTGTAATCTCCCGTCGTGAAGCCACTGTTTTCTCTGCCCAGACAACAAGATGCTAAGGTATCTAACGCAGTTGTGGCTGGCTGTCACATTGGGGTTGACACAGCAGACTATGGGAAAGCCTGGTCAATGGCTGCGCCTGACAAACACATCAAAAAATGAGTGGTGCAGCAGTCTAAGGCACTGCATCTCAGTGCTAGAGGCGTCATTACAGACCCTGGTTCGACTCCAGGCTGTATCACATCTGGCTGTGATTGGGAGTCCCACAAGGTGGCGCACAATTAGCCCAGTGTCGTTGGGGTTTGGCCGGGGTAGGTTGTCAACGTAAATAAGAATTTGTTCTTAACTGACTTACGTGTTGACAGGGTGATGCTGAGTGAGAAAGTAGAGAAAGAATCCTGCATTATTTCCAATGTACAAGAGATATGAAGAGACAGAGGAGGTGGAAGCTAGGCCGGCGAGAGACTTCTGAACTCATTCAAATGTAGAAGAACCCAACAGACGATGTAGGTGCAAGCCTTTAGCTGAGCACTGGAGAGAGAAACCAGGAAAGAGAGAGAGAGCGAGAGAGAGAGTCCAGCTCCATGCTGGTCTTTAATGAGGAGCAGGGAATCCTATTAGGGAGATAAGATGGAGGCGCCTCTCATTAAACAGCCATTCACATCCCTCACTGAAGATATCTTTATGAGCATGCTCATATTTTTAACAAGAGCCAGAGAGGGGGCCTCGGAGCCCCGCAGGCAGTTCAGCACAGCCGCATGCCTGGTGAACTCTGGGGAGAGGAGGGAGATTCATGGCTCCCTCAGGTAGGCTGCTAGGATACATCTACCACTATTCTTCTGCTTTTTGCTCTTTGGACTGCCATTTTGTGGGTACCTCATTCTCTCTCTCTCTTTCTCTCTCTCTCTCTCTCTCTCTCTCTCTCTCGCTCTCTCTCTCTCTCTTTCTCTCTCTCTCTCTCTCTCTCTCTGTCTCTGTCTCTCTCTCTGTCCCTCTGTCTCTCTCTCTGTCTCTCTGTCTCTTGCTCGCTCTCTCTCTCTCGTTCTCTCGCTTGCTATTTCTCTCTCTCTCTCTCTCTCTCTCTCTCTCTCTCTCTCTCTTTCTCTCTCTTTCTCTCTCTCTTTCTCTCTCTTTCTCTCTCTTTCTCTCTCTCTCCCTCTGTCGTCCCTGACTTGAGGAGCTCTAAAACGAGGACATCTGGCACATCTACTCTCCACACTGAATTTATGTTTGGCAGGTTTGTTTGGGCCTGCAGAAAGGCAACGTTGGATAAAGCTCCAGTCTGGGTGAGATCCTCTTCTATAAAACTTTGGGATTAGGAAGCAAACACTACTGGCTGTGTGCAGATGGAGCGTTTATGCTCAAAGCTTTGATCCAACACATACTCTACCCTGCAGATGCTGCCTTGGACGGCAGTGAGAGAGAGATAAGGAGAGAGAGAGAGAGAGAGAGAGAGAGAGAGAGAGAGAGAGAGAGAGAGAGAGAAAAAGAGGGAGAGAGAGAGAGAGAAAGAGAAAGAGAGGGGGAGAAGGGTGGAGAGAGAGAGAGAAAGAGAGAGAGAGAAAGGCAGAGGATGAGAAGGAGAGATGGAGAGAGGAAGAGAAGGAGAGAGAGAAGGAGAGAGGGAGAGAATAGAATTTGTGCCAGTAAAAGATCAGCACTGTATGTTCAGCAAATCATCTCATCTCAAAGCAGAACAAAGGAAAGACACCTGGAGAGAGAAAAAAGGCAGAGCTGGAAGAGGCGTTAATGAAACAGAAGGACAAATTCCCTTTTGATCGATAGTTCAGTGTCTCTGCCTCAGGCCATTCCCTGGCCATTTCTCGGCGGGATTCCTGGAGGCTGGGCTCAGGTGCTCAGAATGACCGGATGAACTAGTGGAACATCAGAACACCCGCAGGGCACTGGTTTCCTATGCTCAGGACAACCTGCACTCTGCTACGCCTCATTCAGCCCAGTCTGAAGCACCTTACTGTGTTTAAACATATCATCATTCACTCGCGATATAGGAAAATTGCATGCGGACACAGGGATAATGTTAATATGAGCTGTTTACACACACAATGGGAGCGTTCACTGATTCAGAAAGTTCTCAGCGGTGGTCTTCCTTGAAATGTAATGTTAGTGATGTGCTTTGCTGCTGCTGTTGTTGTTTATATGCTGCTTGAAGGTCAGGTTTGACCTGAAATAGACCTGCCACTTTGAAGGTCAAAATTGTATCCACATTTTCAAAGCACATTAATAATAAGAGAGAGAGTAAGATTGAAGGATAGAGAGAGATAAAGAGAGTAGTATATAACAAATGGAGAATGGTCTTTCATAAAATATTTACTCAAAATGGATTCACACTGTGATTCACAAGTCAAGATACTTTTTCGGGGAACTTATTAGCTCATAACAGACTTGCCTACATTGTACTTCAGTCTCACCTGCCTCTCACTTGGTACACCCTACTGATGAACTGAAAACCCTCTTCCAAAAAGAGAAACCCTTCGGCTGAAATGTCTGGCTGCTTGACGCCTGAAAGTTCCAAGTCTTCAGCTATTCATCTGTAATTCTACTCCCTGCAAACTCAAGCCACCCTCTCTCATCTCCTGGCAGAGGTTTCAGGGCACGGTATCAATGAAAGGGTGGATTAGCGACATGCTGTTTTTGTGAAGGGTAGCTAATCTATGCACTAATTCAAATTGTTACTCCATGATGCATCAGTCATTAATTCCCAGCAAACTCATTACATCCGTTTATTTAAAGCCACTCTGTGATTAGTACAAGAGAGAAAGTGTCTCTGAAGTTTTGGATGTAACCCTCTCCACAAGTAATGCTCTGATGATGTGGAAGGGAGGGTAAGAGAGAGAGAGAGAGAGAGAGAGAGAGAGAGAGAGAGAGAGAAAGAGAGAGAGAGAAACGGATGTACCCTCCACAAAGAGATTCTGATTATAGGGAAAAGAAAGTAGAGAGAGGAACAGACAGAAGTAGGGTAGACAGTGTCATATTTCTCCATAAGGCTGAATCTGTGTGGAAGGCATGTGAAGGAAAGAGTGATTTATATTCCACATGAGGCTGAGGGAAGAGGGGAAGAGGCTGGGGCTAAGGAAGAGAATATGTCCTCAGGGGATATTGAGGGGAGGTAAGGAGAGTGAAAGTAATATTTCCCATGAGGCATTTGGGGGGAAGCTAAGTGCACTTCTGAAAGTGTGATATTGTCAATGAAGTAGGCTGGAGGCTGAAAAGGAAGGAAGGAGTAAGGGTTGCTTGCTTGCTCTCCAAGAGAGACAGCAAGAGAGAGAGAGAGGAGAGAGAGAGAGAGAGAGAGAGAGAGAGAGAGAGAGAGAGAGGAGAGAGAGAGAGAGAAAGAGAAAGAGAGAGACAGAGAGATAGGAAGAGGGACAGGGAGGGAGAGGGAGAGAGGCTAAGGACTTGATTCAATACTTATCGCCAAAGTTCAGCACTATAGCGCACTTGAAATGCTATGAATTTCTGATATGCAGCGTTTAACGTGAATGCAGTCTCAGCGAACATGGGAACATTGCCTATTGCGCTGAACTTGATTTAATCAAGTCCTAACTCCCCATCTCATCCACCAAGAAGTTATGGAGAAGACCAAAGGAGTCAAATATATCCACAGTGAAATATATCCATCTCATTGGTTTCCCATTAACAGAGAAGAAAGGCTAGCCTGGTGTCTGTTGAAGAGGTTTTAAGTGGTCGGTGGGGAGAGTGAACAAAGGAGATGGGAGGCTTTTGCCCTCAGAGCAGCACAGAGACAAGGATTAATATTCTGCACCATATTGGCTTAACCCTACCGGTCAAACCTAATACCCAATGGTTACTACATTAAGTTAGCAGGAGAGGAGAGAGGGGAGATAATGTGAGGAGAATGGAGCAGGGCCGGCTCCAGGCATAAGCCACATACTGTAGGGCCCCCCACTTAGGGCCCCCGGTCGCTAGGGGACCACCAACCAATTATTTTATTTTTTTATGGGGGAAACTCAATCAGGGTCTCAATCTTGGCCAGGTCGCAATTGTAAATGAGAACTTGTTCTCAACTTGCCTACAGGTTAAATAAAGGTGAAATAAAAAATAAAAATAAAAAAGGGGCTCAAATTACCATTGAGAGTTAGTTTAGTACAATACACTAGGTGTCATTTCTAAATTTCGATGTGCATTAGCAGTTTTTCTCTTGTTATATATCAGTCACTGACAGTCACTCAATTACTCAATTAGCATGTCAGCTAACATTTTTTTGATTGGTAAATTGCTATCTGAAATTAATCATGGCCGCATACTGACCGGGCACACAGTGCATGTTCCCAGGGGTCCTGACCTCCAGGGGGCCCCCACGGGGGGGCCCCCTGGTTCCATTCCAGACTGTATCACAGCTGTCTAAGGCACTGCATCTCAGTGTTAGAGGTGTCACTACAGACCCTGGTTCCATTCCAGACTGGATCACAGCTGTCTAAGGCACTGCATCTCAGTGTTAGAGGAGTCACTACAGACCCTGGTTCCATTCCAGACTGTATCACAGCTGTCTAAGGCACTGCATCTCAGTGTTAGAGGTGTCACTACAGACCCTGGTTCCATTCCAGACTGGATCACAGCTGTCTAAGGCACTGCATCTCAGTGTTAGAGGAGTCACTACAGACCCTGGTTCCATTCCAGACTGTATCACAGCTGTCTAAGGCACTGCATCTCAGTGCCAGAGGTGTCACTACAGACCCTGGTTCCATTCCAGACTGGATCACAGCTGTCTAAGGCACTGCATCTCAGTGCCAGAGGTGTCACTACAGACCCTGGTTCCATTCCAGACTGGATCACAGCTGTCTAAGGCACTGCATCTCAGTGTTAGAGGAGTCACTACAGACCCTGGTTCCATTCCAGACTGTATCACAGCTGTCTAAGGCACTGCATCTCAGTGCCAGAGGTGTCACTACAGACCCTGGTTCCATTCCAGACTGGATCACAGCTGTCTAAGGCACTGCATCTCAGTGTTAGAGGAGTCACTACAGACCCTGGTTCCATTCCAGACTGTATCACAGCTGTCTAAGGCACTGCATCTCAGTGTTAGAGGAGTCGCTACAGACCCTGGTTCCATTCCAGACTGTATCACAGCTGTCTAAGGCACTGCATCTCAGTGTTAGAGGAGTCGCTACAGACCCTGGTTCCATTCCAGACTGGATCACAGCTGTCTAAGGCACTGCATCTCAGTGTTAGAGGAGTCACTACAGACCCTGGTTCCATTCCAGACTGGATCACAGCTGTCTAAGGCACTGCATCTCAGTGTTAGAGGAGTCACTACAGACCCTGGTTCCATTCCAGACTGTATCACAGCTGTCTAAGGCACTGCATCTCAGTGTTAGAGGAGTCACTACAGACCCTGGTTCCATTCCAGACTGTATCACAGCTGTTTAAGGCACTGCATCTCAGTGTTAGAGGAGTCACTACAGACCCTGGTTCCATTCCAGACTGTATCACAGCTGTCTAAGGCACTGCATCTCAGTGTTAGAGGAGTCACTACAGACCCTGGTTCCATTCCAGACTGTATCACAGCTGTCTAAGGCACTGCATCTCAGTGTTAGAGGAGTCACTACAGACCCTGGTTTCATTCCAGACTGTATCACAGCTGTCTAAGGCACTGCATCTCAGTGCCAGAGGTGTCACTACAGACACCCTGGTTTGAATCCAGGCTGTATCACAACCGGGCCAGCGTCGTCCGGGCTTGGCCGATCTAGGCTGTTATTGTAAATAAGAATTTGTTCTTAACTGGCTTGCCTGGTTAAAACATGTAAATACATAGAGTATCTTCCTCCATCACTCCAGTATCCCTGAACATTGTAAATATGGTATTGGAACTGACTTATTGTTTTCTTCTTGTTCTTCATGCTTTTTTCTAGTATTACGTTGTTATTGATTATTGCATTGTTGGGTTTTGAGTTGCAAGAAAGGCATTTCACTGTACTTGTGCATTTACTGTAGCATTAAAACTTGAATTGCAGCAAGCTTGCCTTAAAATGGCAACATTCTCACTACTTCCCATGGCAACATGTGTACAATTGCATGAAATTAACTATCCACCGTCAAGGTGGTGGGGGGGCCACAGAAAATGTTTTGCCTGCAAGGTGAGGGGACCCCCAACCAAATCTCGCTCAAGGCCCGTAAAATGCTTGGGGCGGCCTTGGGATGGGGAGTCAGAGGAGAAATGGAGCAGGAGAGCGGGGGAGGCAGACAGAGAGGGAGAGGGGAAATAGAGTGTTAGAAACAGACACACGAACACACAGAGAAGAGAAGCCCAAAGAAATCTGCAGGTGCTTCGTTTCCTCAGGAGTCCAGATGCTCAGGAAAAAAGTGCAACAACAATCCAACCCACCTCGTTAGTGAGGTGTGTGTGTGTGTGTGTGTGTGTGTGAGAGTGTGAGAGTGTGTGTGTGTGTGTGTGTGTGTGTGTGTGTGTGTGTGTGTGTGTGTGTGTGTGTGTGTGTGTGTGTGTGTGTGTGTGTGTGTGTGTGTGTGTGTGTGTGTGTGTGTTTGTGTGTGTGTGTTTGTGGGTCAAATTGAATCAAATCACATAATATTTTTCACATACTTCATGAACAACAGGTGTAGACTAACAGTGAAAAGCTTACTGACGGTGTGAGAGTGGAAAAAAAAGAAAAAAATAGATTTTTTTAAAATAATAACGTGGAAAAATAATAACACAAGAAATAAATACACAATAAGTAATGATAACTTGGCTATATACACGGGGTATCAGTACCGAGTCTATGTTTTTGGCTCTGTACTGCAGCACTTTGGGTGTGAAATAATACGATGACTATGTGTTTAAAGTGCACTATCAGCTTTAATCTGAGGGTATTTTCATCTTTTTTTTAAACTTTATTTATAGATTTTCAGATATGAGAAAAGAAAAACAGTACAACCCCAACCCCTCATTCCCCCATACATCCCTCCCCCCATCCATCCCTCCACCCTTCCCTCCCATCCATCCCTCCACCCTTCCCTCCCATACATCCCTCCACCCTTCCCTCCCATACATCCCTCCACCCTTCCCTCCCATACATCCCTCCACCCTTCCCTCCCATACATCCCTCCCCCTTCCCTCCCATACATCCCTCCACCCTTCCCTCCCATACATCCCTCCACCCTTCCCTCCCATACATCCCTCCCCCTTCCCTCCCATACATCCCTCCACCCTTCCCTCCCATACATCCCTCCACCCTTCCCTCCCATACATCCCTCCACCCTTCCCTCCCATACATCCCTCCACCCTTCCCTCCCATACATCCCTCCACCCTTCCCTCCCATACATCCCTCCACCCTTCCCTCCCATACATCCCTCCACCCTTCCCTCCCATACATCCCTCCACCCTTCCCTCCCATACATCCCTCCACCCTTCCCTCCCATCCATCCCTCCACCCTTCCCTCCCATACATCCCTCCACCCTTCCCTCCCATACATCCCTCCCATCCACCCCTCTCTCCCATCCATCCCTCCATCCCTCCCTCCCATCCATCCCTCCACCCTTCCCTCCCATCCATCCCTCCACCCTTCCCTCCCATCCATCCCTCCACCCTTCCCTCCCATACATCCCTCCACCCTTCCCTCCCATCCATCCCTCCACCCTTCCCTCCCATCCATCCCTCCACCCTTCCCTCCCTCCCATACATCCCTCCACCCTTCCCTCCCATACATCCCTCCACCCTTCCCTCCCATACATCCCTCCACCCTTCCCTCCCATCCATCCCTCCACCCTTCTCTCCCTCCCATCCATCCCTCCACCCTTCCCTCCCATACATCCCTCCACCCTTCCCTCCCATCCATCCCTCCACCCTTCCCTCCCATACATCCCTCCCATCCACCCCTCTCTCCCATCCATCCCTCCATCCCTCCCTCCCATCCATCCCTCCACCCTTCCCTCCCATCCATCCCTCCACCCTTCCCTCCCATCCATCCCTCCACCCTTCCCTCCCATACATCCCTCCACCCTTCCCTCCCATCCATCCCTCCGCCCTTCCCTCCCATCCATCCCTCCACCCTTCCCTCCCTCCCATACATCCCTCCACCCTTCCCTCCCATACATCCCTCCACCCTTCCCTCCCATACATCCCTCCACCCTTCCCTCCCATCCATCCCTCCACCCTTCTCTCCCTCCCATCCATCCCTCCACCCTTCCCTCCCATACATCCCTCCACCCTTCCCTCCCATCCATCCCTCCACCCTTCCCTCCCATACATCCCTCCACCCTTCCCTCCCATACATCCCTCCCTCCATCCCTCCCTCCCATACATCCCTACATCCTTCCCTCCCATACATCCCTCCCTCCCATCCATCCCTCCACCCTTCCCTCCCATACATCTCTCCCTCCCTCCCATCCATCCCTCCACCCTTCCCTCCCATACATCCCTCCCTCCCATCCATCCCTACACCCTTCCCTCCCATACCTTCACCCCTCCCTCCATCCATCCCTCCCCCCTCCCTCCCATCCATCCCTCCACCCTTCCCTCCCAACCATCCCTCCACCTTCCCTCCCATTCACCTCTCCACCCTTCCCTCCCATCCATCCATCCCTCCCTCCCTCCCATCCATCCCTCCACCCCTCCCTCCCATCCACCCTTCCCTCTCATCCATCCCTCCACCCTTCCCTCCCATTCACCTCTCCACCCTTCCCTCCCATCCATCCCTCCCTCCCTCCCATCCATGCCTCCACACCTCCCTCCCATCCAGCCCTCCCTCCCTCCCATCCATCCATCCCTCCTTCCCATCCATCCCTCCATCCCATCCATCTATCCCTCCCATCCACCCCTCCCTCCCATCCATCCCTCCACCCTTCCCTCTGATACCTCCACCCCTCCCTCCCATCCATCCCTCCACCCTTCCCTCCCATCCATCCATCCCTCCCTCCCATCCACCCTTCCCTCCTATTCATCCCTCTACCCTTCCCTCCCATCCCTCCACCCTTCCCTCCCATACCTCCACCCCTCCCTCCCATCCATCCCTCCACCCTTCCACCCTTCCCTCCCATCCATCCCTCCACCCTTCCCTCCCATACATCCACCCCTACCTTCCATCCATCCACCCTTCCCTCCTATCCCTCCACCCTTCCCTCCCATACCTCCACCCCTCCCTCCCATCCATCCCTCCACCCTTCCCTCCCATACCTCCACCCTTCCCTCCCATACCTCCACCCCTCCCTCCCATCCATCCCTGCACCCTTCCCTCCCATACCTCCACCCTTCCCTCCCATACCCCCACCCCTCCCTCCCATACCTCCACCCCTCCCTTCTATTCCTCTACCCTTCCCTCCCATCCATACATCCACCCCTACCTTCCATCCATCCACCCTTCCCTCCCATCCCTCCACCCTTCCCTCCCATACCTCCACCCCTCCCTCCCATCCATCCCTCCACCCTTCCCTCCCATACCTCCACCCTTCCCTCCCATACCTCCACCCCTCCCTTCTATTCCTCTACCCTTCCCTCCCATACCTCCACCCCTCCCTCCCTCCCATCCCTCCCTCCAATCCACCCACCCACCCACCAAGGTATAGAAACATAGAAAAATACATTAAATAGGACAGAAACATAAACAGTAATAGAAACAAAAACAATGGAAAAAGTTCAATAAAAATACAATCGGTATCATAATTGCAGTTGAATCTTATCAGCACAATACATGGCCACTAGAACAGACATGACTTCTTACCAAACTATGCAAGTTACACTAAGTAAAAGACAGGCTCTCTACGTATTGTATTAATGGGGACCAGGTTATGTCAAACTTTTGTCGGGACCCATGCACAGTGTACCTAACCTCCAGAGGCAGAGATGACATCATCTCCTTAACCCACTGCATAAAGGAGGGCGGCTTTGCAGACTCCAGTGAAAGAGGACAAGGCGGCGAGCTAGCAGCGAGTCAAGTGCTGTCACATTTGCCTGATGCGTGGTAGCATTTTGGCCTAGGGGAAGTACCCCCAAAATGGTAGTGAATGGGTTGGGGCTAGCAGTTGTATTATACATATGTGAGAATGCCTCAGAAATGGGGTCCCAGAAGACACTCAAAGATTGGCATGACCAAAACATGTGTCCCACAGTTGCTGGACTCTAGTGGCATCTCAAACCCTTGGGGTCAACATTTGGATATATTTTGTCAATCTGTCATTAAGTAATGGAGACGGTGCAAAACGTTGAACTGATTGAGCCCATGCCTTATGCAAAATGATGAGGTGTGGATACGCTCAATACTGTGTTGCCATATGTCATCGGGTAGCTCGCCACCCATGTCCTGCTGTCATGCAGATGTTTTATTATGTCTGATAATCTGGAGATTGGGCCCTTCAGATACGGGTTAAGATCTAAGCACCTCTCGACTGGACACTTAGTAGGCTCCAGTGGAAATGAAGGGAAATGTTTTTTAGCAAATCTGAGAGTTTGTAGACATCTAAAAAAGTGGGTATTGGTAATATTATGGTCAACCCTCAGAGTATCGAATAAGATGAATGTGTTATCAACAAATAGGTCACAAAAAAGCACCAGCCCGTTCCTATGCCAGAACTGGAATGCCGTGTCAATCTGTGACGCTGGGAAGAGATGATTAGATGTTCATGGGGAGAAGCAACTTCCTTGTTTAAGGCTAAAGTGAAACTGACAGCCTGCACTTTAACCCCATAGTCTTTGTATAATTTCAAATCCAAAGTGTTAGAGACAAAACAATAGAGCCACAGATCCAAAACAACTAAAAATGTGTCACTGTCCCATACTTTTGTAGCGCACTGTATGTACATACAGGTTGGGATAAAGTGACTAGTCAATGGGAAGTATAATAAACAGTAACAGCAGTGTATATGGTCTGTCAAAAGGAGATTAGTGCAAAAAGGGTCAATGCAGATATTCCGGGTAGCTATCGGTTAACCATTTAAGTAACTATTTAGCAATCTTTTTTTGTAATTATAGTTTTTATTGTTTCCTTTCACGATTTAACAACAATGCACTTGAATTACATTTAGCATTAAACAACAAACAACTTGACAGACATGAATATACAGTGCACCAGGAGAGCACCCAGACCCCCTGACCCCGCCCCACACCCCGTCACGCCACAGCCCCACTCCAAAATGGACCAAATAAAAGAAAACTTCCTCATCAATCCACACACAACACCCCACAATGACAACGCAAAGAAAGCTCTTCAAACCTGCCCCCGTCCCGCCACCATGGGGCACCGCGTGCAGACCGACGAGGGAAAATAAAACTATCCTAATCCATTCTAGAACAAGGCTGCAACGCAACAAAATGCGTAAAAAGTCAAGGGGTGTGAACACTCCCCGAACACACCGCACACACACAATAAAAATAGAAAAGGACTCAAACTTTTCCATAATGCCTATTACAACAAAAGGACAAACTAAACACACAAGAGACCCTACCCCTTCCAGTCATCTATGTATGTTTGTAGTCTATCAGGCCATTACATATTGTTTTCTCTATCTATCTCTGAGAGAAAATGTCCCCAGATGTCAGAAAAAATGATTTTCATTTTATGAATCAATCTTTCAAATGAATCTTTCTGACAAGGCTATGTACCATTCCTTACAAGAGGGGGGGTCCTTCTCCCTCCAGTGTCTCAGTATGACTCTTTTGGCTGTGGCTAGAGAAACTTTTAGCCAGGTTAAACATGAGCTTCTCAGTCTATCAATATCCTTAGTGATATTCAGTAATAGCAAAGCAGGATTTGCAAGTATTGTGGTACCCAGAAACTCCCCAATCTTTCCCATTACATTCTGTCAAAGGTATGTAAGCTTGGACAGCCACAGAACACATGGATCATGTCACCTGAACTTGACTGACATCTCCAGCATAGACTGGATTCTATCAAACCTATTCTGTTCAACCTCAGAGGATTCCAATAAATCCTATTGAACACTTTAAATTGAATCAGCATCTCTCATAGGGAGGAGCATCTGTTGCACTATTATATTCCATTCCTCCTCTCCAAATGTTACCTCCCTGGTCTTTTTCCCCATACGGCCTTAAGGCCCTTACAAGTTGTATTAAATCCACCTATAAGGTGGCTATATATTAGCCCTGTGGTATGTGATCATTTGCAAAGGGTTTCTATCTTAACACTTATATCGGAATGTACTGGGAATTTTCTGTTATTTTGTCCTACCTTAAACATACAATCTCTAAGTTGGACATATGTTCCTGTAAATTATACTTGAACCTTAGTTCTTCAAAAGAGGTAAAAGTGTTTTCTTGATATAGCCAACCAATGTTCTTTATCCCCTTTCTATACCAATCTTTCCAGAAACCATGTGTCCCCCTATTTACAATTTAGGGGTTGTTCCATAATGAAACAGAGCTTGTCAAGAAAGGTGAAGAAATATCTCTCTTACGAATCTGACTCCATGCATTTGTTGTATGGGACATTATTGGATTCTGCAATCCCACCTTTTGTTGACTCAAAAAATCTGATGCTCCGAATGGGACATTAAGTTCCTCTTCTATTTCCATCCAAATTGGCCTAGTCGAGTTCTCAACAGAGAGCTTATTTAGGCAGCTACTAAGACTTCCTGATATAACTGCATGTTAGGGAGCTTTAATCCTCCCTTCTCAGCCTTTGCCTGTAATCGCGCTAATTTCATTCTGGCCCTTTTAACAGCCCAAATAAACTCAGTAATCATTTTGTCTATGGATTTAAAAGTATAGACAGTTAAGGATAGTGGTAACATGCTGATGACGTAGTTCAGTTTAGGAGCTATGACCATCTTTATAACCTGTCTCTTACTCAAAAATGGGATTTGTAGCGTATCCTAGCTCTTAAACTGGAGTTGAATTTTGTTCAACTCCAGTTTAGGTTTTCAGAAATCATGTTCTCTAGACCAGGATTTCAAGTGATCCCTAGGTACCTCAAGTTTTAAGGGACCCATTGAAATCTCCAGCTGAGGAGGTAATTTCTTAGACAATGTTTTGACAGGGGCATTACTTCAGATTTGGTCCAGTTTACGTATAGCCCGATATCTCTGAAAATGCATTTACTAGGTCCAGTAAAGGTGATATGGAGAGTTGGGAGTCTGACATTAATGTTGTCTGCATAAAGCAGTAGTTTATTCTCCCAACCTCCCATATTAACCGCTTTGATTGACTGATGCAGCCTAATGGATTTGGCTAATAGTTCTAATGCTATAATAAATAGGAGAGGTGAGAGACAGTCACCTGGTTTCGTGCCTCGTCCTACTGAAAATGAGGTCCGTTAGTGATTACTAGGGATTTGGGGTCATTGTACATACGTTTAATTATATTCTGAAATCCCTGTCCAAATCCAAATCTATTCATAGTATAATGCAGGTAGTCCCAGCTCACCCTATCAAAGGCTTTCTCTGCATCTACGGATAAAGCTGCCATTGAAGTATCCAGATCATTTGCCTTCCATATGACATGCAATATGCATCTAAGATTATCAGATGAAGTTCTGTCTTTCACAAATCCCACCTGGTCTGGATTGATGATTTGATTCACCCTCATAGACAGAAGTTTTGTGAACAATTTTCCATCACAATTTATCAAATATATTGGACGGTAGCTCCCACACTCATGGGGATCCTTTCCCTTTCTGAGGATTATGGTGACTACTGCATCACTCATAGAAGGTGGGAGCTCACCTGTGTCAATCGATGTGTTCAATGTTTTCAATATTTCTGGGCCAAGCTGCTCTGCAAGCCTTTTATAGAAATCACTGGGTATCACATTCAACCCTGGAGTTTTACCACTGGGTGCTTGTCTTATAGTTTCGGTCAATTCCTCCAAACTAATAGGGTGGTCGATCCAGTTCCTGTCTTCCTCTGTTAGTTTAGAAAGGTTCAGATTCTGAAAGAATGCCTCTGCTTTCTGCATATCTGAAGGACCGTCTGAAGTAGAAAGTTCCTGGTAGAAGTCTTGAAATATATTGTTTATTTCTTTATGATTGGTATGATTGGTCTTATTTCTGATTCCACCTACTTGACAATCTTTCTATACATTTCAATAGACTGGCCAACAGGTTTCCTGCCTTTACACTTGATTCATACCATCTCTGCTTCAGCCTGTACAGAAAATATTCAGCTTTCTACTGAATAAAGTATTCAGCTCGTAATTGGTTTTCATCAGATTTACCAGAGAAATGTTAGGATTGGACCAAAATTCCCCTGCAGCGTTTTGAGCTCTGTTTCAAGTTTGTACATTTACTTAATAGTAGCTGATCGTTGTATCATTACAAAATTAAGCTTCCCAGACTTATTTATACCTGTTTCACACTATTGTTGTTTGTTTCAAAGAATATCGTAATGTGTGTTTTAAGGAATTCACAAAACGCCTTGTCCTGTAAGAGGCTGGTGTTCATTCACCAACATTTAAATGTTTCTCTTTCTTCTCCTATTCCAACAGTCAGATCATTGGGTGCATGATCTGTCATAGCTATCGTGCCCACACTGCAATTACTCACTTTATCTATGAGAGAGTTTGAGATCAGAAAGTAGGCGATGCGTGAATACACAGTGTGCCTATAATGAGGAACTTCAAGCTCTCAACCTGATCCATAACAGCCCCAACAGCCCTGCCGATGCCGATGTGGATGGGGGCGTGCTCGGTTTCCTGTAGTCCACAATCAGCTCCTTTATCTTACTGATGTTGAGGGAGAGGTTGTTGTCCTGGCACCACCCTGCCAGGTCTTTGACTTCCTCCCTGTAGGCTATGTCGTCGGTGATCAAGTCTACCACCATCGTGTTGTCTGCAAACTTAAGGATGGTGTTGGAGTTGTGTGCAGCCAAACAGTCGGGGGAGAACAGAGAGTACTAAGCACACACTTCTGAGGGGCCGCAGTGTTAAGGGTCAGCGTGTTAGATGTGTTGTTGCCTACTATCACCACCTGGGGGGCGGCCCGTCAGGAAGTCCAGGATCCAGTTGCAGAGGGAGGTGTTTTATCCCAGGGTATTTAGCTTAGTGATGAGCTTGGTGTGTGTGTGTCTGTGTATGTGTGTGCATGCCTGTATGTTTGTGTGTGTGTGTGTGTGTGTGTGTGTGTGTGTGTGTGTGTGTGTGTGTGTGTGTGTGTGTGTGTGTGTGTGTGTGTGTGTGTGTGTGTGTGTGTGTGTGTGTGTGTGTGTGTGTGTATGTGTGTGTGCGTGCCTGTGTGTGTGTGTGTGTGTGTGTGTGTGTGTGTGTGTGTGTGTGTGTGTGTTCCTGCTGTGGGTGTATATTACAGTTTTTTACAGTCACTTTGGCACAAATTTCTGAACCTTGTGGTCATTTTTCAAAACTCTAGACACAAAACTCAAAACGGTCATCACTTGTAACACAGGCTGCCTAATGTTCAGAACATTGCATTGTGCATTCATATCATTAAAGAAACATTGCACTTGCAGAAGCATTGGTTCAAATAACTCATTTATCATGAAATACCATAGGAACATTAATTTAGATCACTCACACACAAGATACCGATAGTTTCACTGTGTAGTTGTTTGTACAATCATTAAATATTGTAGTACAAAATATGTGACACATGTTTCATTATGCTACTACACGTAATTAATAATTAGCTACAAAAAAAGAAAAAAATGACAGAAAAACTTCAACTGCAGTGTTCCTCACCTGGCTTACTGTAAAAAGCAAAACAAAGGATTGATTACTGTACTTCTATATTTCCATCAACCCTGTCTTGTGGATTTGGCCATAAGTTCTCATCCACATCACAATGGATGTTTTCATTAGCTAAACATCTTGGGAAGAATCTTCGGGTGAATCCAGGCCTGACACTGGTCTGCCGTGATGTCATTGCATGCGTCATCCATGGCCTGGAGAAGGGTGGCTTGTTCGTGAGGGCGCCTATCATATACCTTCCACCTCCATGTGGAGAAAAATTCCTCAATCGGGTTTTAGGAAAGGAGAGTATGGGGGTAAGTACAGGGTGGTAAATTGTGGATGGGCCTGAAACCATGCTTGCACCATTTGAGCATGGTGGAACCTGACATTATACCATACAATAACATAGGTAATGCCATCAGCTCTACAGACCTGATTTAGCTCATCAAGGAAGGTTACATTCGAACAGCGATTCATGTGGCTGCCTGCAACTCAACATATAGAGTAAATAGAGTAGAGAGCTTTAGATGTTGTTCCACCAAACATTACAACAGGCAAGATGAGTAATCTAAGCATCTTTGACCGTGGTATGATTGTTGATGCCACACATGGTGGTTCCAGCATCTCAGAAACAGCTGCCTTCCTGGGATTTTTACGCACTACAGTCTCTAGAGTTTACAGAGAATGGTGCGATAAACAAAACACATTCAGCGAGTGGCATTTCTGTGGGCAAAAACACCTTGTTAATGAGAGAGGTCAGAGGAGAATGTCCAGACTCATTCAAGCTAACAGAAAGGCCACAAATGCTCAAATAACAGCTGTTTAAAACAGTGGTGTGCAGAATGGCATCTCTTAATGTATAACACCATGAATAATTCAGGCTGTTGTGGAGGCAAAAGGGGGTCCTACTCAGTACAAGATAGGTGTACCTAATAAAGTGGCCGGGTGAGTATACAGTAATGTCAAATCTGAAAACATGGTATGGAAAAGTGGTACATGGCACCATAGAAACAGTGTCTGATAAAAAATGATGATGAAATATTACATCCATAGATAATGTAGTCCAATTGGTTCATGTTCCACTGTAATTGGTGTCAATGGATCTCGTTATCCTGAAACTTTCATGATCTAAACATGGAATATTGTTTGTCAGTTTCCATAAAACTATGGAACAGTTACTTATCATTTTGATCAGTTGTATCAATTGATAGTTAGATCATTGTAATGAAATTAATAGACAGTCATCTCAGATGTAATGTGTGAATTGCATTTTGAAATGGTAATACTTTGATGTTAAGTTGTCATTTTGAACAGGTAGTTTTAGTTCAATTAACAAATGATCTTAGCTTTATGTGTATTGTATCCAAGCAATTGGAAAAAGTGTTAGAGTTTTGAAAACTTTGCATTTTGATCATTGGTTGTGAGTTTTTGTGTCTAGAGTTTTGAAAAATGACATCAAGGTTCCGAAATTAGTGCCGAAGTGATTGTAAAAAACTGTAATAGGTTGTAACGGAGATGTTATCATCGCAGTAACCCTAACTCTAGATGTTATTATGGTTGTGTGAACAGAGGTCCAGCTGCCTAGTCAAAGCCGAGAGGCGTTAGTCTTTCACCACCTTGTCTCAGAACACAAAAACCTGACCTCATTAAACACAGACTCAGACTCACATTTCCCTTCCGCCCACCATCTGTGTGTGTGTGTGTGTGTGTGTGTGTGTGTGTGTGTGTGTGTGTGTGTGTGTGTGTGTGTGTGTGTGTGTGTGTGTGTGTGTGTGTGTGTGTATGATGGTGATCTAGCCATTCATTTGTTTAGAGAGCTCAAACTCAATTTACTAACAGAGAGCTCAGACTCAATCTGACACACAATAGACTGGCAAAAACACACACTGAAAGACGCCGATACACAAATGTGTCATTTCACTCACACAAACAAACAATCAGCCATTTCTGCCTGATAACCACATGTGCCTGCACACACACAAACGTGTACACACACACACACACACACACACACACACACACAAACCATGCATCACTAGGATGCACACATACATAATAAGCTTTTATGCAACGGGTGGGCCTAATCCTGAATGCTGATTGGTTAAAACCAATAGTAGTCTTCTCCTGGTGGAATGCTTAATCCCAGCCAAACACAACACTGAGCTGTAGTTCACAGGGCCAGACACTGTCACCTGTCAGACACACACTGCTGAGCTGGCTGGCACTTCATGTCAATGTGTGTGTAGGAGGTGAGTTGGTGTGTGTGAGACACTGCAGAGTTGCTTGTATGTGTGGTTGCGACATACTGCTGAGTAGTGTGTGTGTGTGTGTGTGTGTGTGTGTGTGTGTGTGTGTGTGTGTGTGTGTGTGTGTGTGTGTGTGTGTGTGTGTGTGTGTGTGTGTGTGTGTGTGTGTGTGTGTGCGTGCGTGCGTGCGTGCGTATGCATGTGCGCCACCTGTGTGTGTGTGTGTGTGTGTGTGTGTGTGTGTGTGTGTGTGTGTGTGTGTGTGTGTGTGCTGGTGTTATGTGTGGATCTCAGGTGTTAGTGATCACCGTGTGAGGCAGAGGGGGTCTCAGCACAGAGCAGGCATCCGTCTTCAGAGGCAACAAAACTCACTCTGCAGGCGGAGAACAACCACACAGTATGGGGAATACTCAGCTCCATGGATGTAAAAAGTTATTAAATTAAAAAAAATCCCTTCTCCGCTCTACTCAGCTCCTCCGACGTTCTCCCTTTAACTGCTTCCTCTTACCTTCTCTACTGCATCTCCTTCTTTCTGCCTTCTTTCCTCTCTTTCTTTCTTTTCTTTTCTTTCATCTCTTTCCCCTCTCTCTCTCTCTCTCTCTCTCTCTCTCTCTCTCTCTCACTCTTTCTTTGTCCCTCTCTCTTTAACTCTTTCTTTCTCCCTCTCTCTCTCCATCCCTTCTCTATCCCCTCTCTCTCCATCCCTTCTCTCTTCCTCTCTCTTCTTCCCTTCTCTCTCTCACTCTCTCTCTCATCGCTTCCTCTCTCCCTCTCTCTTTCCATCCTTTCTCTATCCCTCTCTCGCTCCATCCCTTCTTTCTCTCTCTCTCCATCCCTTCTCTCTCCCTTTCCCTCTCTTATCCCTTCTCTCTCCATCTCTCTCACATCCCTCCCTCTCTCTCTCCATCCCTCCCCTCTCTCTCTCTCCATCCCTCCCTCTTTCTCTCCATCCCTCTCTCTCTCTCTCTCCATCCCTCCCTCTCTCTCCATCCCTTCCTCTCTCCCTCCTCCATTCACTAATGTCTCAGATGATAGCCTTTCATTAGGTGATAACTAAAGTACACAGAGCCACTCCCCTCTCACTCTAATAGCCCTCAAACATCTGGATAGGAAGAGAAGGCTTCTATCTATTCCATTAAAGCCACTAAGACATAGCTTAACAGCCATGCTCTTCATATGTGGTGCACTATCTCCGGTTACTTATCGTCCTCCCTCCCCATGCGACTTCCCGCTGTCTCCGCCTCACACTAAACTAATTGTCTTATTTATGTATCTCTATATTTTTCCAGAGAGGTTCTCTCTCAGCTCTTAGCTCTTTAACCCACTAGCTCTTAACTAGCTCTTAACCCCCTGTCCCCTCCCCTCCCCTCCCCTCCCCTCCCCTCCCCTCCCCTCCCCTCCCCTCCCCTTGAGGTGTGTTGGAAATGGGTTTACAGTGAGGGAAAAAAGTATTTGATCCCCTGCTGATTTTGTACGTTTGCCCACTGACAAAGAAATGATTAGTCTATAATTTTAATGGTAGGTTTATTTGAACACCGAGAGACAGAATAACAACAAAAAAATCCAGAAAAGCACATGAAAAAATGTAATGTACACTCAGTATATAAAACATTAAGAACACCTGCTCTTCCCATGACATAGACTGACCAGGTGAATCCAGGTGAAAGCTATGACCCCTTATTGATGTCACTTGTTAAATCCACTTCCATCTATGTAGATGAAGGGGAGGAGACAGGTTAAAGAAGGATTTTAAGCCTTGCGACAATTGAGACATGGATTGTGTATGTGTGCCATTTAGAGGGTGAATGGGCAAGACGAAAGATTTCTGCCTTTGAACGGGGTATGGTAGTAGGTGCCAGGAGCATCGGGTTGTGTCAAGAACTGCAACGCTGCTGGGTTTTTCACATTCAACAATTTACCTTGTAACAAGAATGGTCAACCACCCAAAGGACATCCAGCCAACTTGAACCAACTCTGGGAAGCATTGCAGTCAACATGGACCAGCATCCCTGTGGAAAGCTTTCCACACCTTGTAGAGTGCATGCTCCGACGAATTGAGGCTGTTCTGAGGACAAGAAGGGAGGGTGAAACTCAACATTAGGAAGGTGTTCCTAAGGTTTGGTATACTCAGTGTATATGTGTATATTGCTTTTGGTTTACAATGAAGGCATAAACATCACCAGCAGATGTATTGCCATGCACGTACATGACAGCATCTTCAATGTCAGTACAGTGACACTGACTTGTATGACACTAAGGTAATGAATGCAGGAATGTCCAGGAACATTACAGAGACAAAGGCAGACGTCCATTTCACAGCTGTAGGTTATTACCCATCAACCCCTGGGCCTACTGCTGTACACCCCGCTAGTGACATTGTGGCTCTTTCATCAGCACCCCTCAGTATACACACACAGAAATGAATTAATAGCCCTTGCATTTATTTGCTGAAATCACTGAACACAACAGGCTCTTATTAGAGACAGGCTTCTGTTTGAGCAAAGCATCTATTTCCTTAATGGACACCGCTTTTACTCATTTGCATAATACTTGTTTAATTCCAGCATTCACTTCAAGCATTTTAATACATTTCTTCATTTTCCTGCACTAATGTGTTATCATTTACACAATGTGTCACATTTCTTTTGTCTTAGTACGCTTCTCAAAAAAAATAAAAATGCAATATAATTTTCCTTGACAGAATAATGATTATCCTCTTTGACTGTGCATTTCCGGAAGTTCTTACTTTGACCACCAGAGGACGATCGGCTGACTTCTATGGGTATGTACTCCCGAGTTGCTGACTGTTTTGTGCTTGCCCATTAGCTATCAGTTCTCAGCTGTTAGCAGCCAATGGCTAGCAACTTCTTACTGGTGATAAAAACAGGTGATTGCCATCCTTTTTTCCAGTCATTACAAAATTATTTAATGTAACAAATTAAACATTAAACCCTGTAAACAATTCATGGTAGTTCATGCTAACCTCGTAAACAATTCATTTAGACTAGGCGTTTATTTGAAACAGAGTTTATTTGATGAAAATGTGTGCCATTGCCCGGCTATTAAAATGGATAGGCGGCTATTTGAGACTGTTTATTTATTATATTTTACGGTATACACACACACACACACACACACACACGACGAGTTCCAACCGTCTTTGCTATTTAGTGACTTACTATTATCACATACACTATCATACATTATCATGGACACCCCTTCAAATTAATGGATTTGGCAAATTTTTGCCCTGCTAGTACTGCCTCGGTCAACTATAAGTGCTGTTATTGTGAAGTGGAAACGTCTAGGAGCAACAACACCTCAGCCGCAAAGTGGTAGGCCACATAAGCTCACAGAACGGGACCATCAAGTGCTGAAGCGCGTAGCGCGTAAAAATCGAAGTGTCCTCGGCTGTAACCCTCACTAACGAGTTCCAAACTTCCTCTGGAAGCAACAGCAGCACAACATTTTTTTGTTGGGAGCTCCCTGAAATGAGTTTCCATGGCCGAGCATCCGCACACAAGCCTAAGATCACCATGCCCAACTTATAGTGCCAACTGTAAAGTTTGGTTGAGGAGGAATAATGATCTAGGGCTGTTTTTCATGGTTCAGGCTAGGCCACTTAGTTCCAGTGAAGGGAAATCTTAAGGCTACAGCATACAATGGCATTCTAGACATTTATGTGCTTCTTACTTTGTGGCAACAGTTTGGGGAAGGCCCTTTCCTGTTTCAGCATGACAGTGCCCCCGTGCACAAAGCGAGGTCCATACAGAAATGGTTTGTCGAGATCGAAATCTCGAGCTTTTGCTTACCTGAAATAGATTACCTCATGGTAAGCTGCAGACCCTTCTATCTACCAAGAGAGTTTCCATCTGTAATCATCATCGCTGTATACATCCCCCCACAAGCCAACACCACCTTGCCACTCAACGAACTGCATGGAGACATAAACAAACAAGAAACTACTCACCCAGACGCAGCGTTTCTGATGGACGGAGACTAATGCGGGGAGACTTAAAACTGTTCTGCCTCACTTTCCCAACCGATCTCCTGCGTCACTAGGGGTTCTAAAACTCTAGACCGCTTTTGTTCACAGAAACACATCTCAGGCCCTCCCATGTCCTCCCTTCAGCAAATCTGACCATGACTATTTTCCTGCTATAGCTGCACCATTGAGAGCATCTTGACTTGCTGCTTCACTGCTTGGTATGGCAAATGTACCACCCTCAACAGCCCAGTACATCATTGGGGCAGAGCTACTTGCCATTCAGGACCTCTATACCAGGAGGTGTCAGAGGAAGGCCCAAAAATTGCCAGAGACTCCAGCCACCCCAGTCATAGACCATTCACTCTGCTTCCGTCTGACAAATAGTATCGGAGCATCAGCTCTCGGAACCAACAGGCTCTGAGACAGCTTCTACCCCCAAGTCATAAAACTGCTTAATATCTATAAAACTTGTAAATTATGAATTAATGGTTACCCGGACTATCTGCACTGACCCTAGCTTACACATTATGTACACACTCACACCAGTCTGTGCCGTTTAAGATGAGGGAGGACCATTTTTTTTCATGAGCATGGCCTTATTCCTATTGAAGCATATTGGATGACTGTCATTCATATTCTATTCACCCAGTTCAATGTAATATTGATAGGTTTAGGCTACTACATGATACTCAAATTTTTCCCTATACCCATCATGAAGTTGATACAACCTAGCCTATGAATAAAAGTTTACAACGTAGAAAATTTTGAGTAATAAAGGTAACAGACAGTGACACATTCAATACCGCCTTGCATACGCTTGCCTGCATCTAGCTGATCTAGGGTGTAATCATTAGTCCAACAGTCTCAAATGAGAGTTTCTATTGGACAAATTCAGGTATGTTTATCCGTTTGCTTCTGTTTAAGGAACGTTTTCCAACAGAATCGGCGGAATGAATAGTTTCCTGATCACACTTAAACACATTTCACTTTCATAGCAGCCACGTTGTATTCCTTCTCACATCTATGCGCTCTCCTCCTCTCACATTTTCCCTTCGCTTGTGGACTTCAATCCACAACACATCAGCTGTATGTGATCAGGCCAAACCATATCATAACTGCTACACACAGCCTACATCGTGGTCACCATATTAGTTAAGGTAATGTCATAGAAATTAATTTGTTCAGAACAACTATTCTCTCTATTTGAGTCAACTATTCACCACATTTGATGCACTGCAGTGCTAGCTCGCTGTAGCATATGCTTTCATTACTAGATTCATTATCTGATCCTTTGATTGGGTGGACAACATGGTCGGCTCATGCTGCAAGAGCTCTGATAGGTTGGAGGACGTCCTCCAGAAGTTTTCATAATTACTGTTGAAGTCTGTGGAAGGGGGTGAGAACCATGAGCCTCCTAGGTTTTATATTGAAGTCAATGTACCCAGAGGAGGACAGAAGCTAGCTGTCCTCCGGCTACACCATGGTGCTACCCTACAGAGTGCTGTTGAGGCTACTGTAGACCTTCATTGCAAAACAGTGTGTTTTAATCAATTATTTGGTGACGTGAAGATATTTAGTATAGTTTTATCTTTTTAAATGTTTCACTTTTTTTACTTTTATGGAATTCACTGAGGAGGATGGTTCTCCCCTTCCTCCTCTGAGGAGCCTCCACTGACTCACACACACACTACACTGACACACAAAACCCCACACATTCACATACACTAAATACACACACACACACACACACACACACACACACACACACACACACACACACACACACACACACACACACACACACACACACACACACACACACACACACACACACATACACAGTACACACGCATACCGACAACACAAACACACACATGCATACACATGCACTTTTAGACTCATATGTTGCTGCTACTCTGTTCTTTATTTTACTCTTATAAATATTATCTTTCCTGATGCCTAGTCTTATCCCCGCTTTCCCATTTGTTTTTTATATTGTTATTTGTTTTAATTAACTGAACCTTTATTTTATTAGGCAAGTCAGTTAAGAACAAATTCTTATTTACAATGACGGCCTACACTGGCCAAACCCGGACGA
This sequence comes from Salmo salar, assembly GCF_965601325.2. Classification (NCBI taxonomy): domain Eukaryota; kingdom Metazoa; phylum Chordata; class Actinopteri; order Salmoniformes; family Salmonidae; genus Salmo; species Salmo salar. Next base: position 147,422,733 of record NC_138299.1, read on the forward strand.
TGCTGGGCCAATTGTACGCCGTCCTATGGGACTCCCAATCACGGCCGGTTGTGATACAGTACAGCATTTCACGATTAAGTCTACACCCGTTGTATTTGGCGCATGTGACAAATAACATTTAATTTGACACACACACACATACACACACATATCAGTGACGTGTATTCATGGATACCAAGGAAAGCCAGGCTTCCCCCCAAAAATTGACAACAAAAAAAAGATTTATCTTTCGTCTCTCTGTTTCATAATTTCCTTCAATTCACAAGAGGCTGAATGTACTGTATTTCACCGGAGAAAGCATCCGAGCAAACGAAACAGCCCCCCCCCATCTGTCTCTGTAGGTGTAGCCCATCTATCTGATGCTGTCTGGTAGCATTGAATGCAAGGGAAACCAGCGAGCATTCGGCTTCCCTTGATAAAATAGCCAATCTGCGTTGAGCTAAACTGAGTGAACTCAACTGAATGGTCCTGGCGCACCACAAAAAAATGTAAAGGGAAGCCAGTATGGATTTGGCTTCACTCCAATCTCATCACATCGAGAGCAGTACGTCATTGACAGAAACATCTTGAATTGTTACATCTGCTTAAGTTGTTGTCAAGTTGTTAGTCATTGATGGAGATAGGGATTTGGACTTGTGGTTTTACTTAATTCTCCGTACTGGCCAATGATTATAACGGAGATTCTGATCCAACCATACATTCATACATTGTGCCCCTGGCCTGAGAGGATGGAAGTTCAATATGTAGCTAGATGTAGAAAGCTAATGTTAACTAGCTAACGTTGCCCATAAAGGAAGTTAAAATATAAAAATGAAAGTGTGTACTGTAAAACAGAGTCATAGACCGTTTAGTCAACATGATAGAGAGGAGGATGGGTTGGCTTTTCTCTACACATGTTTTTCTACTTGCACGAATGAACGCAACACACAGAAATCAGAACCGTGGACAGCAACATCCTATTTAGCTTTTGTTGATTGGACTAAAGTGTTTTTGGTATCTTTTAGTTGTTACTGTATTAGACTAAGCAGAGGTGATTTGACGATGTTGAAATGTTAAAGTTGAAATAGTGGAGGCAGCTGCTGTTTTCTTTGCGACTTGCGGTAGGTAACTCTCCGTGGTTCTAAATCAATAGTTGTTTATAGTCCCAAAATGTAGGTCATATAACTAACTGTTACAAGCAATATGCTTTGTGGACTTCACCGGACAGAGGTTGCTTTCCAGTTCTGTGATGAAACAAAGGTGTGGTTGAATTTATTCTGCCACTGTGTCTTCTTATGGTCTCGGCTTTAGGCCTATATATCACGGTGTCAAGGCATATGAACTAAGAGTTTATAGAGAAAACAACACAATTATCACAATGAATAGGTTGTAATATGGCTTTTATTGGAGGGCTTGGCTTCCCAAGGGATTGTACCCATGTACCACTACTGACACACACACACACACACACGCACGCACACGCACACACACACACACACACACACACACACACATGCGGAACCCATTATTTCCTCCTCCATTATGATCAGTGCAGTGTGTTTGGCATACAGTGGACCAGGTACATACTGCTTATTTTATTTCTAAGTGGCCTTGTTGAGTGGCCTGACCCCTGAACTATTAGCTTGTTCTACAAACGCTCCTCTGGAGTCAAGACATGGTGAGAGATGGATGGATGGGAAGTGTATGGGAAGTAGTCAGAAGTCCACAGTGTTTTTCTACTGGTACTGAACGTCATCCTCTACTCACTGTGTTCTCTTATAAACAGTATATGGTCCTGAACTTCCCACTAGCGTTAAGTAGTGAACCTTCCACATTCCCTGTGTGTTTATAGCCTCATTACTTTAGCAAAGAGGAGGAGGGTGTGTGTGTGTGTGTGTGTGAGTTCAGAGAAGAGTTGAATCCACACAACGTGATGTCATAACAGCGTCTCCTTGTGTAATTTGTATTGTTTGTTGCAGGCGTTTCATCACTCAACACAAACGGTTCGGCTGTGTGGAGGTATGGGTCGGGGTCCACAGTAGAATGGTCCAATGGAGAAATATCCATGGTCTTTCATTTGACGGTTATTCACATTGTTATTTATCTCAATCAGAATACAAGCTGAGTTTGTTTGTAGAACTGTGAAATGTTTGTAATTATTTGGGGAAATGAAACAGTGGTTCAGTGGTTCTAGAGACAAGCTGTGTTGGACGATGGTAATGACTAGATAATGTTTCCCATTCCTCTCACTCTCTCCCCTCCGTCTCTGTCTTTACTTCTTTCCCTTTCTCATCCCTTCATCTATCACGTGTGTGTGCATGTGTTTCTGTGTGTCTGTGTGTGTGTCTGTGTGTATCTGTGTGTCTGTTTGTGTCTGTGTGTGTCTGTGTGTATCTGTGTGTCTGTGTGTGTCTGTGTGTGTCTGTGTGTCTGTTTGTGTTTGTGTGTGTCTGTGTATCTGTGTGTCTGTGTGTGTCTGTGTGTATCTGTGTGTCTGTGTATGTCTGTGTATGTCTGTGTGTATATGTGTGTCTGTTTGTGTCTGTGTGTGTCTGTGTGTCTGTGTATGTCTCTGTGTCTGTGTATGTCTGTGTGTATCTGTTTGTCTGTGTGTGTCTGTGTGTATCTGTGTGTCTGCGTGTATCTGTGTGTATCTGTGTATGTCTGTGTGTATCTGTGTGTATCTTTGTGTCTGTGTGTATCTGTGTGTATCTGTGTGTATCTGTGTGTATCTGTGTGTATCTGTGTGTGTCTGTGTGTATCTGTGTGTGTCTGTGTGTGTCTGTGTGTGTCTGTGTGTGTCTGTGTGTCTATGTATGTCTGTGTGTGTGAGGCGTGTAGACTCTATGTTGGCTCGATTAGAAAGGTTGTGTTTGTATGTGAGGGTCTTCTGAGTGTGAGAAGCCTTTAGATGCTACTGTGATAGTTCAGGGTTGAGGTCGCGTGTGTGCATGTGTGTGTGTGTGTGTGTGTGTGTGTGTGTGTGTGTGTGTGTGTGTGTGTGTGTGTGTGTGTGTGTGTGTGTGTGTGTGTGTGTGTGTGTGTGTGTGTGTGTGTGTGTGTGTGTGTGCAAGCGTGTGTATGTTTGTGTGTGTGTGCAGTACACCGTGTGTGTGAGTGAGGGATTTCTTCTTAAGATTTTTAAAGTGTGTGTCTGTGTGGAGGTTGTTCCATTTTTCTCAAAAGATTCGGATTTTGATATATAAGTACTTTGTACGAGTGTGTATTTCAAGCTTTTACGAGTGTGTATCCTGCACACATCCTGTAGAAAACCTCCCTCTCCTCACAGGGCAGAGGCAGTGACAGTGACAAGAGGCCATTCACACCGTCTCTCCTCCCCCAAGGGCCCTAAGTCCTCAACAAACACTTCACCATGGCAACTGAAAGGTCACCCACCGGTCCAGGGGACAAACGACGGGACAGATAACAGCGTCAGGGTCGGACCGGTGTCACCGACTAGGAAGGAAGCCTTTCAGAGATAGACATCAGACACAGCAAAAGAACAGAGACAGACGCAGGGAGACAGGCTTGCATCACTATCAGTCAGTATCGGCATACAGAGACACAGCGGAAAGTAGGCGGACAGCTCATATCTTCATGAGGTCATCCTCCTCCCTCCTCCCTCATTTTTCTTATCATCTCTCTTTGTCTAAGATGAATCTGATACTGGGTCTTGAGTAGCGCCCAGAATAGCACTGCAAGAGGATGATGTGGGTTTGGTTACAGGGCGCATTGATTGTGTGAATCATCGGTAGGCAACGACCCCGCAAGAATCGCAATGTGATAAAATGGGAAACAGGTGGATGGCGCGTTCGATTTAACAATAACCGTGACTTTTTTTCTGTTGGTGAATTCATTTTTGCTCTATTCCATTAGATTAGAAAACAGATGGAGAACATGAAAGAACCGCATGCTGTTTGAAATGAAAAGGGAGAAAGATATGGTATGTGCTGAATATGTTTAGTGACATATCTCTTCCTAAAAACCAAGACACCAAAATAATGATTTCCTTTCATTTCCCTACTTGAAAACAGAAGAACAGACACTCAAATCATATTTGACAGAAAATGACGAGTGTCAATCCAGAAGAAAAGAAACTCAGTATGTCAGTGCTCTTTACTCGGCTCGCCATTACTGAAGCCTGGGAGGATAGGGAAGTAATTCATAGATGTTGGCCTACTAAAGATTTACATCGTTACGTCTGTTTTTTCACCCTGAAGGTGTCTGCGTCTGTCTCAACCTTAACGCTGTGTTCTGCTGAGAGCTGCTGAGCGGTGGAGTCGACCCCACTCTGAAGAGGACCATGAGGAGGAACACCAGGAAATATGAGCACATGACCCATCTGACAGGGACTGACTGACTGAAAGCCTGCTGCCTGCAGACGCCCGAGAGGAGAGGTACTGAGAGAGAGGGAGGGAGGGGAGGAGGGTTGGAGGATAGAGGAGTGATAAAGTGAGAGACAATGTGACAGAGAGACATGTTCCAAGCACGTTAGATCAATCACGTCACTCCAGTGACTCCTGCAATGGTACAAACGGACACATTTCATTTCAGAAAAAGCTTGGAATAGCTTACCAACAGTAACAACATGCTCTCTACACATGCTCAACTGGAGTCCTACACACATCCCTGTGGATATTCCGGTCAGGGAATGGCAGCATGAAGACACAAAGCAGGCATGGAAAAACCTGCTTGGATTGACATGAAGAAGAGAACATATCAACGGAAAAGACCCGAAGTGCCAGGAACAGAATAGGAAGGACTCATCCACCCATCCCCCCATATTGGATTGACACAAATTCCACAGAATCGCCATGAGATACAATATTGTGTTGTTCTCTGTTATGGGGTCACTGCATTTGAAGGGAGATCTACTCGAGAGTCAAAGTAGCAAAACAAAAGATGCGTTCCATTTCCTCCATTGTATTTTCCAGTTGTCATGCCTTAAGTGAGTGGGCTCCTTAAAGTCAGACATGACAGGAAAATGTGAGGCTTTCTGCACCATTTATTGAAAATAATGATAGTGGCAACGAAAATAGCATTTAGAGGTCACTTCCCCATGGCCTGCGCTCATCCAGTCAGTCGCCCTATTTAAAGACCAAGATGGCCTCTCAGTCACAGTAAATCCTGATCTGAAGTGGCGAGCTGGGATAATGGTCATAAAGAACAATCATGTCACTTCTGTCCTTTTGTCATTGAGGGAGCTATAGAACGCTGTCCGCACAGTCTAGTGATAGTCCTACCACATCTGGCCCACATGTATTACCCTTGGAGACCAGGGGAAACCCTGCCAACTACACCGTTACTTAACATTACTGTATGTCAGACGCATGAAACATTAGCGAATTGACTGGAATCCCGGTGGTATAGGCTCCAAATTGCTTTGTGGTTTGAGGAGAACACATTTTGTCAAGGCAGGGATGAATGTCCTCACAGACAAGGCGGAGATGAGTGGCCGAGACCGAGGCTCGCGTGGACAACAGTGGAGGCATCAATTCAGCCTACAAGTGTAGGCCTAATGACAACCACAGATCGTCACTACAATACACCTAGGTGTTTCATAACAGCTGTCTCTTTTCAGTCATCACATTGCGGGTGCACAGTGCACTGTTGGGGTTTGGCTCCTGAAATGACTTTGTGAGTGGACGAATGTGCGTGGGTAGGCTACAGGAGAGCCTTTTTAAAGTGATTGTTTGATAATCAGATGAAAACATCATGACTGGTTGTGTTTATGCCACATTAAAATGCATAAGCAGCCTGTCCATGAGGCTAGGAGAAGCTAAGCTTTCCCTAAAGTAGATTGAATGAAATTTCCCAAATGATCTAGCCTTTTTAGCTTACTCCTGTCTATACATGAATAAACGTAATCATTCAAAATAGGCCACTACACCAGAAAGCACGATTTGGCCACAGAGGATCATTAGCTTCTTAAAAAAGAAACTATGGATTGTTTTAAATCACATAGTCTACACTCTAAAAATAAAATATTCCTGGAGTATCCTTTAGGGGTTCTTCAAATTGAGACTTTAGAGGAACCACTATAAGTTCTTTGAAGAACCCTTTAAAATGATTCTTCAAAGAACCCCTTTTAATGTATCCTCAAAGAAACTTTTGGGGTAAATGTTTGAACTACACACTCCCCTGTTGGTATTATTATTATTAATAATAATAATGTGCATAACAATAACAACAATAATACAATATTTTTGTTCTCAGTGTTTATTATGATTTTAGTGGCAAAGCAGAATAAAAAAATCTAAATGAGGTAAACTCTTAGCAGAGTCCAATGGGTATATCTGGCGTGTTGATGTCAATGTGTTGATGTTCTCAATATCCATAGACAAAATGATTTTGCCGTGCAAAGTGATCAAACAGGTTTCCTGTTATATTCATCAGAGGTGTAGGGAGGGTGAAGTCTGTGAATCCAAAAAACAGTAATTATACAGATGATTAACAAAAATGCACACGACAGTATTCATACCTTTTGTGGTGAATGTGAACGAAAAAAACAGTTTTGATAATGGTTTTCATACACATACCTTGTCCATAATGTAGAGGCCTATGGGATAGGGTTAGACGTCCCGCCAGCGGGACGTCTAGCCCTTGAACATAATGAACATAATAAACGGCTCTCTATCCACCGGATGTGTACCAAGCTCACTAAAAGTGGCAGTAATAAAGCCTCTCTTGAAAAAGCCGAATCTTGATCCAGAAATTATAAAAAACTATCGGCCTATATCGAATCTTCCATTCCTCTCAAAAATGTTAGAAAAAGCTGTTGCACAGCAACTCACTGCCTTCCTGAAGACAAACAATGTATACGAAACGCTTCAGTCTGGTTTTAGACCCCATCATAGCACTGAGACTATGATTAAGTATAGTCTGGCCCAGGAGTGTGAAGGTGAACGGAAAGGCTGGAGCAACGAACCGCCCTTGCTGTCTCTGCCTTGCCGGTTCCCCTCTTTCCACTGGGATTCTCTGCCTCTAACCCTTTTACAGGGGCTGAGTCACTGGCTTACTGGTGTTCTTCCATGCCGTCCATGGGAGGGGTGCGTCACTTGAGTGGGTTGAGTCACTGACGTGGTCTTCCTGTCTGGGTTGGCGCCCCCCCTTGGGTTGTGCCATGGCGGAGATCGTTGTGGGCTATACACGGCCTTGTCTTAGGACGGTAAGTTGGTGGTTGGAGACATCCCTCTAGTGGTGTGGGGGCTGTGCTTTGGCAAAGTGGGTGGGGTTATATCCTGCTTGTTTGGCCCTGTCCGGGGGTATCATTGGATGGGGCCACAGTGTCTTCTGATCCCTCCTGTCTCAGCCTCCAGTATTTATGCTGCAGTAGTTTATGTGTCGGGGGGCTAGGGTCAGTCTGTTACATCTGGAGTATTTCTCTTGTCTTATCCGGTGTCCTGTGTGAATTTAAATATGCTCTCTCTAATTCTCTCTTTCTCTCTTCCTGTCTTTCTCTCGGAGGACCTGAGCCCTAGGACCATGCCTCAGGACTACCTGGTATGATGACTCCTTTCTGTCCCCAGTCCACCTGGCCGTGCTGCTGCTCCAGTTTCAACTGTTCTGCCTGCGGCTATGGAACCCTGACCTGTTCACCGGACGTGCTTGTTGCACCCTCGACAACTACAATGATTATTATTTGACCATGCTGGTCATTTATGAACATTTTAACATCTTGACCATGTTCTGTTATAATATCCACCCTGCACAGCCAGAAGAGGACTGGCCACCCCTCATAGCCTGGTTCCTCTCTAGGTTTCTTCCTAGGTTTTTGGCCTTTCTAGGGAGTTTTTCCTAGGGAGTTTTTCCTAGCCACCGTGCTTCTTTCACATGCATTGCTTGCTGTTTGGGGTTTTAGGCTGGGTTTCTGTACAGCACTTTGAGATATCAACTGATGTACGAAGGGCTATATAAATAAATTTGATTTGATTTGATTTGACACTTGTCGACAACTTCCGGTGAAATTGGACGGCGCGCAATTCAAATAAATAATCATAATAATTAGGGATATTAAACATCTAGGTACATAGAAGTGTCTTATATCGGTTAAAAGCATAAATTATTGTTAATCTAACTGCATTGTCCAATTTACAATAGGCTTTACAGTGAAAGCATGCCATGCGATTGTTTGAGGACAGCACCCCACATCAAAATACACTGCTCAAAAAAATAAAGGGAACACTTAAACAACACAATGTAACTCCAAGTCAATCACACTTCTGTGAAATCAAACTGTCCACTTAGGAAGCAACACTGATTGACATTAAATTTCACATGCTGTTGTGCAAATGGAATAGACAACAGATGGAAATTATAGGCAATTAGCAAGACACCCCCAATAAAGGAGTGGTTCTGCAGGTGGGGACCACAGACCACTTCTCAGTTCCTATGCTTCCTGGCTGATGTTTTGGTCACTTTTGAATGCTGGCGGTGCTTTCACACTAGTGGTAGCATGAGACGGAGTCTACAACCCACACAAGTGGCTCAGGTAGTGCAGCTCATCCAGGATGGCACATCAATGCGAGCTGTGGCAAGAAGGTTTGCTGTGTCTGTCAGTGTAGTGTCCAGAGCATGGAGGCGCTACCAGGAGACAGGCCAGTACATCAGGAGACGTGGAGGAGGCCGTAGGAGGGCAACAACCCAGCAGCAGGACCGCTACCTCCGCCTTTGTGCAAGGAGGAGCAGGAGAAGCACTGCCAGAGCCCTGCAAAATGACCTCCAGCAGGCCACAAATGTGCATGTGTCTGCTCAAACGGTCAGAAACAGACTCCATGAGGGTGGTATGAGGGCCCGACATCCACAGGTGGGGGTTGTGCTTACAGCCCAACACCATGCAGGACGTTTGGCATTTGCCAGAGAACACCAAGATTGGCAAATTCGCCACTGGCGCCCTGTGCTCTTCACAGATGAAAGCAGGTTCACATTGAGCACATGTGACAGACGTGACAAAGTCTGGAGACGCCATGGAGAACGTTCTGCTGCCTGCAACATCCTCCAGCATGACCGGTTTGGCGGTGGGTCAGTCATGGTGTGCGGTGGCATTTCTTTGGGGGGCCGCACAGCCCTCCATGTGCTCACCAGACGTAGCCTGACTGCCATTAGGTACCGAGATGAGATCCTCAGACCCCTTGTGAGACCATATGCTGGTGCGGTTGGCCCTGGGTTCCTCTTAATGCGAGACAATGCTAGACCTCATGTGGCTGGAGTGTGTCAGCAGTTCCTGCAAGAGGATGGCATTGATGCTATGGACTGGCCCGCCCGTTCCCCAGACCTGAATCCAATTGAGCACATCTGGGACATCATGTCTCGCTCCCTCCACCAACGCCACGTTGCACCACAGACTGTCCAGGAGTTGGCGGATGCTTTAGTCCAGGTCTGGGAGGAGATCCCTCAGGAGACCATCCGCCACCTCATCAGGAGCATGCCCAGGCGTTGTAGGGAGGTCATACAGGCACGTGGAGGCCACACACACTACTGAGCCTCATTTTGACTTGTTTTAAGGACATTATATCAAAGTTGGATCAGCCTGTAGTGTGGTTTTCCGCTTTAATTTTGAGTGTGACTCCAAATCCAGACCTCCATGGGTTGATAAATTGGATTTCCATTGATTATTTTTGTGTGATTTTGTTGTCAGCACATTCAACTATGTAAAGAAAAAAGTATTTAATAAGATTATTTCTTTCATTCAGATCTAGGATGTGTTGTTTGTGTTCCCTTTATTTTTTTGAGTAGTATATTTTTCAACCAGCACAGGCTTCGGAAAATCACAAATATTAATTTACTTTTTGAAAATCTTCCTCTGATTTGCAATCCCAAGGGTCCCAGCTACAACATGCATGGTTTTGTTAGATAAAATCCTTCTTTATACGCCAAAAAGTTTGTTTAGTTGGCGCCATCGATTTGAGTAATCCACTCGTTCAATGTGCAGAGAAAGGAATCAAAAAAGCTACCGCTAAAGTTTGTTAAAACAAGTCAAAATACGTTTCTATCTAATCCTCATGTACCCCAAAAATGTAATTAAACTATAATACACTGCTCAAATACACTGCTCAGTAGTGTGTGTGGCCTCCACGTGCCTGTATGACCTCCCTACAACGCCTGGGCATGCTCCTGATGAGGTGGCGGATGGTCTCCTGAGGGATCTCCTCCCAGACCTGGGCTAAAGCATCCGCCAACTCCTGGACAGTCTGTGGTGCAACGAGGCGTTGGTGGATGGAGCGAGACATGATGTCCCAGATGTGCTCAATTGGATTCAGGTCTGGGGAACGGGCGGGCCAGTCCATAGCATCAATGCCTTCCTCTTGCAGGAACTGCTGACACACTCCAGCCACATGAGGTCTAGCATTGTCTTGCATTAGGAGGAACCCAGGGCCAACCGCACCAGCATATGGTCTCACAAGGGGTCTGAGGATCTCATCTCGGTACCTAATGGCAGTCAGGCTACCTCTGGCGAGCACATGGAGGGCTGTGCGGCCCCCCAAAGAAATGCCACCCCACACCATGACTGACCCACCGCCAAACCGGTCATGCTGGAGGATGTTGCAGGCAGCAGAACGTTCTCCACGGCATCTCCAGACAGTCACGTCTGTCACATGTGCTCAGTGTGAACCTGCTTTCATCTGTGAAGAGCACAGGGCGCCAGTGGCGAATTTGCCAATCTTGGTGTTCTCTGGCAAATGCCAAACGTCCTGCACGGTGTTGGGCTGTAAGAACAACCCCCACCTGTGGACGTCGGGCCCTCATACCACCCTCATGGAGTCTGTTTCTGACCGTTTGAGCAGACACATGCACATTTGTGGCCTGCTGGAGGTCATTTTGCAGGGTTCTGGCAGTGCTCCTCCTGCTCCTCCTTGCACAAAGGCGGAGGTAGCGGTCCTGCTGCTGGGTTGTTGCCCTCCTACTGCCTCCTCCACGTCTCCTGATGTACTGGCCTGTCTCCTGGTAGAGCCTCCATGCTCTGGACACTACGCTGACAGACACAGCAAACCTTCTTGCCACAGCTCACATTGATGTGCCATCCTGGATGAGCTGCACTACCTGAGCCACTTGTGTGTGTTGTAGACTCTGTCTCATGCTACCACTAGAGTGAAAGCACCGCCAGCATTCAAAAGTGACCAAAACATCAGCCAGGAAGCATAGGAACTGAGAACTGGTCTGTGCTTACCACCTGCAGAATCACTCCTTTATTGGGGGTGTCTTGCTAATTGCCTATAATTTCCACCTGTTGTCTATTCCATTTGCACAACAGCATGTGAAATTTATTGTCAATCAGTGTTGCTTCCTAAGTGGACAGTTTGATTTCACAGAAGTGTGATTGACTTGGAGTTACATTGTGTTGTTTAAGTGTTCCCTTTATTTTTTTGAGCAGTATATTTCATACGGAAAGAAGTATGTTCAATAGAAAAGCAAAATTAGTAAGTGTGTGTCCTCTTCGTCGCGTGCGCACAGACTGATTTCCAACTCTGACTCCCAGTACCAAAACTCAAAAATCTTGCTCGTTTGGGAAGAAACAAGCCTGAAACCTTGAACAAAGACTGTTGACATCTAGTGGAAGCCATAGGAATTTCAATCTGGGAGCTGGAATTGCATAGGACCCATAGCTTTCCATTGAAAGAGCATGGGCTCTCCAAAAAACATTTTTGGCAGTTGGTTTTTCTTTGGATTTTCTCCTACCATATCAATTATGTTATAGTCTCATACATTATTTTAACATTTCTACAAACTTCAAAGTGTTTTCTATCCAATGGTACCAATTATATGCATATCCTGGCTTCTGGGCCTGAGTAACAGGCAGTTTACTTGGGGAATGTCAGTCAGACAGGAAGTGGAGAAAAATAGACCCTAGCCTGAAGAAGTTTTGAAGAGGTAAGGGAGGAGGATGTTAATTGTGATCTGCATAACATACCAATACCAACTGACATACCTTTGTATGCATCCTTGTCTGTATACCTGCAGACAGACACAAAAGTGAGCAGTTCAGTCATCTGCACCCAATACAGCTACCGTAGAATTCAACATATTCTAACAGCCTATATATTCTTACCTTTAGATTGATATTAATTGAATTGTGTCCATTTTCTGTTTTAGAAAGATTTGCACAAATATGAAAGAATAGATGGTATCATCATAAACAATATCAATTTAGATCATACAAGGGACAACCCTTACCTTAGATTGAGGATATCCTAGCACCTGCTGTCCTTTCAAATTCAAATCCAAATGATTCATTGGGGCAGTTAGGTTCCTGCAAAAACTCCAACCAACTAAGGAGGTTCCTCGATGAACCCCACCTCCTATGGGGTTCTTGGAAGAACTTTTTGGGGGCCGTTTTCAGTGCCAGGAATCCTAAGATTCTTCAAATAACTTTTAGGATCTTAGAAGAACTCTTGTTGAAATCCAAATTTTTTGAGTGTAGGCTACACTGTATTCTTTGTAGTATAAAAAAATGTGTGCACTTGGGTGTCCCGTACCAGTAAGAAATTAAATCTACTTTCACCCCTGGCTACCACATACTCACTCTCAAGGTCAAATTCTCTGGACAAAACCTAATCTGTCTAACTACTTAAACCTTAGGTGTGAAAATGTGGAACATTGAAACTGTTTAGTCCATTATCTCTACTTGAACTTTATGGGCTGACCAAGAGTGTTCTAAATAGTGATCTAAAGACAGTGTCAAGCACAGCAGCAATCTCTTGTCTGACAGGGATTTAGATAAAGATGTAATTACGTAATTAGTCCTCTCACAGGTCAATAGTATTGAGTAATTAGACCAATAGAACGTTTATGATCTATTTAGACATATTTGCTTCCATTTAAGGCCAATAACTGTTATTCTGTAATGCTTTGAACTGTGTTGAACCTGGCCCTTAGAATGAGCGTTTTTAAATAAAATTCTTTGTTGCTAAATAAATGCTTGCCATGAGGTTTTGTCTTTCAGAAACTGGTCCAAACGTGAGCCGTCTCCATTCTGTCCAGGGCATTAATAGTGACTCATAAAGCAGCCTACCACAGCTTCACATGAACGAACCGGAGAGAGCATATTTAGCCCACCTCATCAAAAGAAAAATGCCCATATTTGCTATTTTGAAGGCGAGAATACAGGCCAGCCTCCTCTAACATGCAGAGACGTGAATAGCCTATTTCTGTCAGTGTATATTGGCAGTACCACCTACTTATTGCTTCATTCAGCGTGTTTTGAGTTCACCGACAGTGAATGAAGGTTTGGAAAGAGCGATGTGACTTTATTGGTTAGCTCTATAGGCCAACGGTATCCGTTTTCACAGGCACAGGACATACAATTTTTGGGTTGAAATATATTAATTAATGGGGCCATAACATTATTTAGTAAGCATTAGTCACATCTTTAAAGGATGCTTACACAATCCTGCATACCAACTTTTTTATTTATTTAACCTTTATTTAGGCAAGTCAGTTAAGAACAAATTCTTATTTACAATGACAGTCTACACCGGCCAAACCCGGACGAGTGTGGGCCAATTGTGCACCGCCATATGGAACTCCCAATCACGGCCGGATGTGACGCGGCCTGGATTTGAACCAGGGACTGCAGTGACGCCGCTTGCACTGAGACGCAGTGCCTTAGACCGCTGCACCACTCGAGAGCCCAAATAGGATATATCTAAACTTCAGTGGCAGTCGGTGCTATATCTAAACTTCAGTGGCAGTCGGTGCTATATCTAAACCTCAGTGGCAGTCGGTGCTATATCTAAACCTCAGTGGCAGTCGGTGCTATATCTAAACTTCATTGGCAGTCGGTGCTATATCTAAACTTCAGTGGCAGTCGGTGCTATATCTAAACTTCAGTGGCGCTCGGTGCTATATCTAAACTTCAGTGGCAGTCGGTGCTATATCTAAACTTCAGTGGCAGTCGGTGCTATATCTAAACTTCAGTGGCAGTCGGTGCTATATCTAAACCTCAGTGGCAGTCGGTGCTATATCTAAACTTCAGTGGCAGTCGGTGCTATATCTAAACTTCAGTGGCAGTCGGTGCTATATCTAAACTTCAGTGGCAGTCGGTGCCGTTTAAGGTGAGGGAGGATTCTTTTTTTTTTCATGAGCACGGCCTTATTTCTATTACAGCATATTGGATGACTGTCATTCAAATTCCATTCACCCAGTTCAATGTAACATTGATAGGTTTAGGCTACTGCATGATGCTCGAATGTTCCCTATACCCATCATGAGGTTGCTACAACCTAGCCTATGAATGAAAGTTTACAACATAGGTGCACACAGGTTGAGAGAACATTTTGAGGTGACAGTGACACATGGACAGACAGTGACACATTCAATACATCTGCATCTAGGTGATCTAGGGAACTCCACTGCTAAACTTCTACTCCTCACACGCACCTATCATATCTAACCCATCTCTGTTCCCCCAAAGTCTCATTCGTCAAGCCTTAATAACTCCTACACAGATGGTTTATAAATGATTTATAAACACATGCCATACTATAGGCTTTAAGGAATAGGCCTGTAACAGCTTTACACATTGCTATGCTAAATGTGGCATATGCTACCCTTTACATAGCATAGTATTTTTATATCATTCACATGTTCATTTTGCTTCTCTGCTTTAAAATAGACCAAATGCCTTTCCCAGTGAAATATGAATAGTACATCAATGTTCTGTCCTTACTGATGAGTTCAGAAAACTGTGACTAATATGGTCGGTTGCGTTGGCGTTGGTTCCGATCCTGTCATGTCATGCAGTGATTTATTTATTTTCTGTTTGTACTCCGGTAGGCTGCGCTGTGCCCGCGCATCCCTCCGCGCCCCTCACTCTCCGCGCCCCCCTCTACTGTGCTACTGCTCCAGCACCACTGCACGAGAGTAGATTTGAAGCACATTGCGGAGTGGAGGCTAGCTGAACGCGGACTACTGCTGCTGGACTGATTGGAGCGTTCCTTTACAACTTCTATGGATACTTCAAAGTAGCTAAGAGTTACGACAAAACGGATTTTACACAGAATGGAAGGGTAAGTTGTATTCGTTTCAAATGAATGAAAAATGTTGCTGCAGATATCGAGAGTGAAAGTCGGCTGCAGTAACCTAGTCATTCATTAGCTAGCAGCCGAGCTAGTCCTATTCATTAAACCCGATGATGAGTGAGTGAATGTGGTGCGGGGGCTTGCTTGGAATGCGGTAAACGGGCTTGGAAGGTTGCATTCGCAGGTTTTTAAACAGCACGGATGAGTTTGATGGGAGGGAAGGGGAGAGTATAGACCCGCTAAATATTAACAAATACAGCGGCGGCTTTTCATCAATATTTGCCCTCCAGCCCCCTCGCATTTGGATCTGTTGCTCGCTGATTTAAATGTATATGACAGGCTGGTCGATATTGTGCAGCGGGGAGGGTAGACACTCGTTGCTGGTTGCGACATTAGGGCACGGTTCCCCAGGGAACGCGAAAGGGAAAGTTGTTGGGAGGTTTTTTTCAGCGTATTTGTAATGGAGGAAATAGCTTTTCAAATGCCCAGGACAGTGTCCCAGCCATGAAGAAAGTTGCAAGCATGCGGGGTGAGAACTCAAGTCGGCGACGGTGCAAACCCCGACCAAGAAATATGACATCTCCGGCATTGTGTAGGAAGGAGCTGAAGAATCAAGTTGAACGATGCATCTACGGTGGTATACATCTGCACCGAACATAACCCCCAAATTAAATATCAGATAGTGTAAATGATAAATATGTCTAGATATATCCTATGTCACAGTAAATGATGGGGTGCAGGTGCATCTCGCTATAGCCCTACTCAACAAGAATACGGAACATGGCTCGTAATGGCAGGGAAATAGGGGACTTGACATGAAGAGTTTAATGTAGGGAAACGTGCTGTTTTGAAAGGAACCTAATGTAGTGTATGTATAGAATACAACCCATATAATTTCCTATTAATAATATACTCTGGTAGTAGCCTAACCTATGGTTTTGCAAAAGCCCACATAGCGGTGGGTTGTAAAGGGGCACTTGCGTGCGCGGCACTTAAATTATCTGGCAACATGGCTCGCTCTCTCTTCGGGAAATTTAAGTAAAAAGGTTGAGCTTGAAATGTTTTGCCTGCACCACGAAGCCCAGTGCCCCAGCAAATGACCATTGGCTTACACTGCAGCAAAGTATTGTTGAATGAATGGATCAATTGGTATTATCTTAGCCACGCTGTAAATATAAGCAGCGCACCCCACGGCTTGCCTGAGACTGGAATGTGGGCACCAATATAATAGACCATTCTTCACGAGCTGATGCATGGCTGTCCGGTCCAAAACGTTCTTCAAACCAATGTGTGAGTGAGTGACACCCTGAATATAATTGATGCTGGTTGGATACTTATATATGGACAATGCATCTATGACGTTAAGAATAATATTCAAAATGTATCTGCTGTCCAAATTGTTAGTATCCAAACTCAGCAGCCACACAATGGATGGACAAAGTACCGTTTAGTTATCGACGTGAGGCATGAAAATAGAAGTCCTGACGCACAGACGTCTGTCTGTCCATCTGCTTCGAGTACTCCGTGGGCGTTGAGCATGAAGAACACTAACGGTGTGTGTTTTAGCGCGCTCACTGGAAGGTGTTTTCCTGGCAGTTTTATGGTGGTTATAAGGGTTGTTATATTGTGGAAATATTAAATCCAGCCTTGTTTAGCCATATCAGCAGAATTGTGCCTACGGTTTTTGTGGCGGAGCCGCAATTATTCCTTAATTATCTATCAATTCACAATTTCTCTGGGAAAACGATCCTAATGCCATAGAGCATTGACATTGGACATATTTTGTTTAGACTAATAGGGTTACTTTGTGTCTCTGTGTGTGCAACAACTACGGTTTGGAATAGGGTTGGGATGTGGTTGTGTGCTTTCCTTTTGACTCTCTCTCTCTCTCTCTCTCTCTCTCTCTCTCTCTCTCTCTCTCTCTCTCTCTCTCTCTCTCTCTCTCTCTCTCTCTCTCTCTCTCTCTCTCTCTCTCCTCTCTCTCTCTGTGTGAGCGTGTGCGTTTTGCTTAGTGATCGCGGCTCCGCTCTCCAAGAGAGAGGAAGGGACACGGCGTCTCACCTTTCGGCGAGGCAGGCAGGGCAGGCCACCAAACAGCTGTCTGTTGCCTTGCTTCGTCGGGCTGCGTTACACCGCGCTGCTTCCCCCTCTGGTACCTCAACCTGTTTCCCCACACAGACACACAGTAATGTTGGTCTGATTTGAGCCATGCGGTGCTGGTGCTCTAAAGAAAAGTGAGATTCAGTGAATGACCTCTCCACCTCAGGTAGTTCAGTGGTAAGCAGCCTGCCAGTATTGACCTACAGATGCAGCCTCACAAGGAGAACTCACTCGGCCCCTCCTCTTCTCTTATTCTCCACTGCTCTCCCCTTCACTCTCCCCTCCACTCTATAGACTGGGCTAAAATTCTCACACCCGCCTCTCCTCCTCCTCTCTCTCTACTCCTAACCCCCCCTTCTCCAACTCCCCTCCCCTGCTCACTACTGCTCTAAAGACTGGGCTGAAATGCCTACACCTTCTCCCCCCTCTACTCCTCTTGACCCCCCTTACTTCATCCCTCTCTCTCCTTCATCCCTTGCTCGCGGGTCTCCTGGGGGTTGATGAGCGTCTGTTCGTGCCAAATGCCAACACTGTCTGGAGTGACCCCCCCCTTTCTCCCACTCTCAAGCTTCTCTCTCCCCCTCTTCTCTTCAGTGAGGAGGGGGATGGCAGCTGTTGTGTGCTGCTGTTTTGTCCCCTCTGTTTGTGCTATTGTGTGTGTGTGTGTGTGTGTGTGTGTGTGTGTGTGTGTGTGTGTGTGTGTGTGTGTGTGTGTGTGTGTGTGTGTGTGTGTGTGTGTGTGTGTGTGTGTGTGTGTGTGTGTGTGTGTGTGTGTGCGCACGCTACCGCGTTTGTGTCATTGTTCTCTGCAACTGCTGGAATGCACTTGAATGCTGTTCTGTCAATGTATGAGGTCCTCCAGATTCCCAAACGTATAGCCCACTTCTAATCTAAACATGGGCTATGGATCTTTATCCCCCACCAACTCTCTTTCTCTCTCTTTCACTCTCCTGCTACTTTTCCTACTCCTCATGTTCAACTCAATTTCAATGCTTTGAAAATGCTCTTAATAAGGTCCTATGTATGTACCAACATGTGAATACAATACAACAGTATCACTACACAGGTATAGGAGAGAGTTCATGTAAGTGTTATCCAGTAGGCTAATCTGACACTAGATCTTTGGCCAGAGGCACTTTTATTAATAGGAGATTGTCATGGCTGGAAGGTTTTGCGTTGCTCTGTAAGATATTATGAGTTCATGACTAAGCCCAAGGTTGTTCAGTAGTGGTTTGGTGTTTTGTTGACTTTTATGATTGGTGAGACTTCCAAGGAGACAGTGGCGATTGGCTCAGAATTATCTTCCTGTTTGTCGCCATTGGATTTGGCCAATGATCTTTCTGGGATGGCTTTCTGATCCAACACTCGACTGAGGTGTGACAGTGAAATGACAGCCAGACAAGAGTGTTTCATATCTGTTACATGGCATGTTACAAGAAGTGGCAAATGGTGTCAAATTCAATTGTAGCCAAAGGGAGTAAGCTATTATTTCCTTGTTGTTCAGTTGGCTGATTCTCATGTGATGGATGGCTTGGCTCTGTATGCGTCGCTGTGTGTGTGTGTGTGTGTGTGTGTGTGTGCGTGTGTAGAGTGTGTGTGTGTGTGTGTGTGTCTGTGTGTGGTTTGTGTGTGTGTGTTTGTGTGTGTGTGTGTGTGTTTGTTAGAGCCAGGTTATTGGTTTGCTTGTCATCTAGACTATGTAATAAGACTTTATGCAGCACTGTGCAATAGCCCTATTGGGAATGTGTGTCTGTGTGTCTTTCTCTGTGTGTGTCTTTCTCTCTGTGTGTGTGTGTGTGTGTGTCTGTGTGTGTGTGTGTGTGTGTGTGTGTGTGTGTGTGTGTGGTGTGTGTGTGTGTGTGTGTGTGTGTGTGTGTGTGTGTGTGTGTGTGTGTGTGTGTGTGTGTGTGTGTGTGTGTGTGTGTGTGTATCTGTCTGCGTGTGTGTATCTGTCTGTGTGTGTGTGTGTATCTGTCTGCGTGTGTGTATCTGTCTGTGTGTGTGTGTGTGTGTATGCCACTCCCTCCTCACCACAGAGTTTAATTTAAAAATCAGAGAGCACTGGTTTGGGAAAGTTCCCACCGCAGGGAATTGACTTTTGGACAGAGAAGCAGCGTACCTTACAATCTCCAAAGACAGGCCTGGTTAAATAATGATGCCTAAATTATATTAGCAGAGCTACAATTATTCACAAGTAATGACTTATGTCAGCTTTCCTATTGGCTTGGGGGAAAATAAATGAGAATGTTTAATTGATGTTTTCTGCTCACTCCGCCAGAAGTTCATCTCGCTGTGTGTGTTTGTGTGTGTGTGATTGTGTGTGTGTGAATGAGGAAGGTGTGTGTGTGCCTGACTGTGTATATGTGTGTGTGTGTGTGCTTTTGTGTATGTCTGTGTCTGCCTGTATGTGTGCTAGTGTGCGCGTGTGTGTGTGTGTGTGTGTGTGTGTATGTGTCTGCCTGTGTGTGTGTGCCTGTGTGAGAGTGTGTATAAGTGGAGAATTACAAAGGAGTAAAAAGGACTCCTCTCTATGTGTGAATAAATGGCACACTAAATGAATAGCAGTGGACATTGTTTAACATGACAAAGAGATTACTGGTAATTATTCCATTGACTGATTGTCGGTCAGGCCTTCTATAGAAAGGGTCTTTATTTGAATTACAGCAATTAATTTGCTGCTGTTGGACCTGATTGAGGAGTCCATCCATATCGTGGTATGTTCATTTCCTGGTGTGATGGATCATGAACGTTGGGGTCTTGCTGAGATGGAGGGAAGTAGAGAATGATAAAGAAGGAAATAAATGCATTGATGACAGTAATGTTGTTTAGTGTTATTCTTTGGGGTGTCCTCTAGGACTGAAGTGATAGGCTCTACCCTCATAGGCACGTTAAGTCAACTAGAAAGACTGAAGAGGATACTAATGAAGAGGGAACTGGGGAGTGTAGAGTATTGAAAGTGAAAACACACACTATGACTACTAGTCAGCATAATGCATAGACATTCCCCGGCCTTGCCACCCTAACCCAGTATCCAGCGTGTGTTGTAGTGCCAGTGGAGCGCTGTGCAGACAGCATGGCGTGACGTGATGCAGTGTTGCCCAAGCAAGCAGTATTCCTTACATGCACCTGGGTGCCCTGCCCTGTCATGCTGTGTGGAGCTCACTGGCTGACTGGCTGACTGACTGGCTGGCTGGTTGACTGACTGGCTGGCTGGTGCCAGGGCAGAATGGTATCAAGCCTCTCTGCCTCCATGACGTTGTGTGTCCCTGCCATCCTGATCATTGGAGCCGGTCCCTGTCCAATGTGTCTCTGGGGCAGAGGAGCGGTAGGGCAGGGGGACAGGGAGACAGGAGCAGGAGGGCAGGGGGACAGGGAGACAGGAGCAGGAGGGCAGGGGGACAGGGAGACAGGAGCAGGAGGGCAGGGGGACAGGGAGACAGGAGCAGGGGGACAGGGAGACAGGGAGACAGAGGAGCAGTAGGGCAGGGGGACAGGGAGACAGGAGCAGGGGGACAGGGAGACAGAGGAGCAGTAGGGCAGGGGGACAGGGAGACAGGAGCAGGGGGACAGGGAGACAGAGGAGCAGTAGGGCAGTGGGACAGGGAGACAGGGAGACAGGAGCAGGAGGGCAGGGAGACAGGGGGGCAGGGAGACAGGAGCAGGAGGGCAGGGGGACAGGGAGACAGGAGCAGGAGGGCAGGGGGACAGGGAGACAGGGGGGCAGGGAGACAGGAGCAGGAGGGCAGGGGGACAGGGAGACAGGGAGACAGAGGAGCAGGAGGGCAGGGGGACAGGGAGACAGGGAGACAGAGGAGCCTGAGGGCAGGGGGACAGGGAGACAGGGGGGCAGGGAGACAGGAGCAGGAGGGCAGGGGGACAGGGAGACAGAGGAGCAGGAGGGCAGGCGGACAGGGAGACAAGGGGACAGGGAGACAGGGAGACAGGGAGACAGAGGAGCAGGAGGGCAGGGGGACAGGGAGACAGGGGGACAGGGAGACAGGAGCAGGAGGGCAGGGGGACAGGGAGACAGAGGAGCAGTAGGGCAGGGAGACAGGGGGACAGGGAGAAAGGGGAGCAGTAGGGCAGGGGGACAGGGAGACAGAGGAGCAGTAGGGCAGGGAGACAGGGAGACAAGGGAGACAAGGGCAGGGGAGCAGGAGGGCAGGGGACAGGGAGACAGGGGCAGGAGGGCAGGGGGACAGGGAGACAGGGGAGCAGGTGGGCAGGGGGACAGGGAGACAGGAGCAGGAGGGCAGGGGGACAGGGGGACAGGGGAGCAGTAGGGCAGGGGGACAGGGAGACAGGGGCAGGGGAGCAGGAGGGCAGGGAGACAGGGAGACAAGGGCAGGGGAGCAGGAGGGCAGGGGACAGGGAGACAGGGGAGCAGGAGGGCAGGGAGACAGGGAGACAGGGGCAGGAGGGCAGGGGGACAGGGAGACAGGGGAGCAGGTGGGCAGGGGGACAGGGAGACAGGAGCAGGAGGGCAGGGGGACAGGGAGACAGGAGCAGGAGGGCAGGGGGACAGGGAGACAGGGGCATGGGAGCAGGAGGGCAGGGGGACAGGGGCAGGGGACAGGGAGACAGGGGAGCAGTAGGGCAGGGGGACAGGAGGACAGGGGAGCAGGAGGGCAGGGGGACAGGGGGACAGGGAGAAAGGGGAGCAGTAGGGCAGGGGGACAGGGAGACAGAGGAGCAGTAGGGCAGGGAGACAGGGAGACAAGGGAGACAAGGGCAGGGGAGCAGGAGGGCAGGGGACAGGGAGACAGGGGAGCAGGAGGGCAGGGAGACAGGGAGACAGGGGCAGGAGGGCAGGGGGACAGGGAGACAGGGGAGCAGGTGGGCAGGGGGACAGGGAGACAGGAGCAGGAGGGCAGGGGGACAGGGAGACAGGAGCAGGAGGGCAGGGGGACAGGGAGACAGGAGCAGGAGGGCAGGGGGACAGGGAGACAGGAGCAGGGGGACAGGGAGACAGGGAGACAGAGGAGCAGTAGGGCAGGGGGACAGGGAGACAGGAGCAGGGGGACAGGGAGACAGAGGAGCAGTAGGGCAGGGGGACAGGGAGACAGGAGCAGGGGGACAGGGAGACAGAGGAGCAGTAGGGCAGTGGGACAGGGAGACAGGGAGACAGGAGCAGGAGGGCAGGGAGACAGGGGGGCAGGGAGACAGGAGCAGGAGGGCAGGGGGACAGGGAGACAGGAGCAGGAGGGCAGGGGGACAGGGAGACAGGGGGGCAGGGAGACAGGAGCAGGAGGGCAGGGGGACAGGGAGACAGGGAGACAGAGGAGCAGGAGGGCAGGGGGACAGGGAGACAGGGAGACAGAGGAGCCTGAGGGCAGGGGGACAGGGAGACAGGGGGGCAGGGAGACAGGAGCAGGAGGGCAGGGGGACAGGGAGACAGAGGAGCAGGAGGGCAGGCGGACAGGGAGACAAGGGGACAGGGAGACAGGGAGACAGAGGAGCAGGAGGGCAGGGGGACAGGGAGACAGGGGGACAGGGAGACAGGAGCAGGAGGGCAGGGGGACAGGGAGACAGAGGAGCAGTAGGGCAGGGAGACAGGGGGACAGGGAGAAAGGGGAGCAGTAGGGCAGGGGGACAGGGAGACAGAGGAGCAGTAGGGCAGGGAGACAAGGGAGACAAGGGCAGGGGAGCAGGAGGGCAGGGGACAGGGAGACAGGGGCAGGAGGGCAGGGGGACAGGGAGACAGGGGAGCAGGTGGGCAGGGGGACAGGGAGACAGGAGCAGGAGGGCAGGGGGACAGGGGGACAGGGGAGCAGTAGGGCAGGGGGACAGGGAGACAGGGGCAGGGGAGCAGGAGGGCAGGGAGACAGGGAGACAAGGGCAGGGGGGCAGGGGACAGGGAGACAGGGGAGCAGGAGGGCAGGGAGACAGGGAGACAGGGGCAGGAGGGCAGGGGGACAGGGAGACAGGGGAGCAGGTGGGCAGGGGGACAGGGAGACAGGAGCAGGAGGGCAGGGGGACAGGGAGACAGGAGCAGGAGGGCAGGGGGACAGGGAGACAGGGGCATGGGAGCAGGAGGGCAGGGGGACAGGGGCAGGGGACAGGGAGACAGGGGAGCAGTAGGGCAGGGGGACAGGAGGACAGGGGAGCAGGAGGGCAGGGGGACAGGGGGACAGGGAGACAGGGGAGCAGTAGGGCAGGGGGACAGGGAGACAGGGGAGCAGTAGTGCAGGGGGACAGGGGAGCAGGAGGGCAGGGGGACAGGGAGACAGGGGAGCAGGAGGGCAGGGAGACAGGGAGACAGGGGAGCAGGAGGGCAGGGAGACAGGGGCAGGAGGGCAGGGGGACAGGGAGACAGGGGCAGGGGAGCTGGGGGGCCAGGGATGCAGGGATGGGGGAAGTAGTGCATGGAGACAGGGAAAGGGGGGCAGGCTGCAGTTTGGCCTATCAATCACACAGCAGACTGGACCAGCAGGGCACCACCAGCAGTGCAAGCATAGAGCTTTGAACAGCTATTAAATGACCGTTTCTTTTTCAGATGTAGGATTTATTTTGATCACCCTGTTGCAAGATAACTTTCCTGTAGTGTATTTGAGGTTTAAAATGGTTTCTGAAGTTTGTAATTTCCACTTTTTAATTTCAGACCTTTACCTTACGAAATATGTGTCAACCTCTACAAAAATGTCCATTAATTATATGTCAAATAATAATTCACATTTCCCGTTGCTGTAGAGTAATTATTTTGCTGTAGCAAACTGGCTAAAATTAAGATCCTACATCTGTAGCTTGCTACCGGTAAATTATTGTGTTTTTCCTTTGATTTCTTTCTTTGGCGGGGTGCAAAGGCCAGGTCCGTAGCTAAATATGAAGTCACCGATGTCCGGACCTCGTTAATGTTTTTGAATAATACAATAAATAAATAAAACATACTTATATTTTAGGCACGCTTTTGGGGTCTCAGCTTACTGTTGAGAGATACAATAGTAGAATACACAAGGTACAATTTAGAAACTTGGTTGTGCATCAGCAGGCTTTCTCTTGTTAAACAGCGCCTTCAGAAAGTATTCACACCCCTTGACTTATGCCACATTTTGTTGTGTTACAGCCTGAATTCAAAGTGGATTAAATCTTTTTTTTTTTCTTTCTCACCCATCTACACATTAAGCCGCAATATCAAAGTGAAAACATGTTTAGCTAATTCATTGAAAATGAAATATCTCATTTACATAAGTATTCATACCCCTGAGTCAATACTTTGTAGAAGCACATTTGGCAGCGATTACAGCTGTCTTTCTGGGTAAGTCTCTAAGTGCCTTCCACACCTGGATTGTGCAACATAAGTCCATTATTCTTTTCAAAATTCTTCAAGCTCTGTCAAATTGGTTGTTGATCATTGCTAGACAACCATTTTCAGGTCTTGCCATAGATTTTCAATTTCACTTACGTCTTCTACGTAAGCAACTCCAGTGTAGATTTGGCCTTGTGTTTTAGGTTATTGTCCTGCTGAAAGGTGAATTCATCTCCCGGTGTTTGTTAGAAAGCAGAATGAATCAGGTTTTCTTATAGGATTTTGACTGTGCTTAGCTCCATTCTGTAATTTTTTTATCCTGAAAAACTCCACAGTGCTTAACGATTACAATCATACCCATAACATGATGCAGCAACCACTATGCTTGAAAATATGGAGAATGGTACTCAGTAATGTATTGTATTGTATTTGTCCCAAACTTAGCACTTCATATTGAGGACAAAACATGTACTTATTTAGGTTTGCCATTACAAAGGGGTTGAATATTGACTCAAGACATTTTAGCTTTTCATTTTGAATGAATTTGTAAACATTTTTTAAAACATAATTCCACTTTGACATTATGGGGTATTGTGTGTAGGCCAGTGACATTTTTTTCTCTCAATTTAATCCATTTTAAATTCAGGCAGTAACACAACACAATGGGGGAAAGATCAAGTGGTGTGAATACTTTCTGAAGGCACTGTATTTCATTCACTGACAGTCACTCAATGAACCCAGAAGTATGATTTTTTTTAGAGTGGTAAATTAGTCTAGCTAGTCTAGCCAGCTACAGTTGAAGTCAGAAGTTTACATACACCTTAGCCAAATACATTTAAACTCAGTTTTTCACAATTCCTGACATTTAATCCTAGTAAAAAGTGCCTGTCTTAGGGTCAGTTAGGATCACCACTTTATTTTAAGAATGTGAAATGTCAGAATAATAGTAGAGAGAATGATTTATTTCAGCTTTTATTTCTTTCATCACATTCCCAATGGGTCAGAAGTTTACATACACTCAATTAGTATTTGGTAGCATTGCCTTTAAATTGTTTAACTTGGGCCAAACGTTTCGGGTAGCCTTCCACAAGCTTCCCACAATAAGTTGGGTGAATTTTAGCCATTCCTCCTGACAGAGCTGGTGTAACTGAGTCAGGCTTGTAGGCCTCCTTGCTCGCACACGCTTTTTCAGTTCTGCCCACACATTTTCTATGGGATTGAGGTCAGGGCTTTGTGATGGCCACTCCAATACCTTGACTTTCTTGTCCTTAAGCCATTTTGCCACAACTTTGGAAGTATGCTTGGGGTCATTGTCCATTTGGAAGACCCATTTGCGACCAAGCTTTAACTTCCTGACTGATGTTTTGAGATATTGCTTCAATATATCCACATAATTGTCCTCCTCATGCTGCCATCTATTTTGTGAAGTGCACCAGTCCCTCCTGCAGCAAAGCACCCCCACAGCATGATGCTGCCACCCACGTGCTTCACGGTTGGGATGGTGTTCTTCGGCTTGCAAGCCTCCCCCTTTTTCCTCCAAACATAAAAATGGTCATTATGGCCAAACAGTTATATTTTTGTTTCATGAGACCAGAGGACATTTCTCCAAAAAGTACGATCTTTGTCCCCATGTGCAGTTGCAAACCGTAGTCTGGCTTTTTTATGGCGGTTTTGGAGCAGTGGCTTCTTCCTTGCTGAGTGGCCTTTCAGGTTATGTCGATATCGGACTCGTTTTACTGTGGATACATATACTTTTGTACCTGTTTCCTCCAGCATCTTCACAAGGTCCTTTGCTTTTGTCCTGGGATTGATTTGCACTTTTCGCGCCAAAGTACGTTCATCTCTTGGAGACAGAATGCGTCTCCTTCCTGTGTGGTATGACGGCTGCGTGGTCCTATGTTGTTTATACTTGTGTACTATTGTTTGAACAGATGAACGTGTACCTTGAGGTGTTTGGAAATTGCTCCCAAGGATGAACCAGACTTGTGGAGGTTTACCATTTTTTTCTGAGTTCTTGGCAGATGTATTTTTATTTTCCCATGATGTCAAGCAAAGAGGCACTGAGTTTGAAGGTAGGCCTTGAAGTACATCCACAGGTACACCTCCAATTGACTCAAATTATATCAATTAGCCTGTCAGAAGCTTCTAAAGCCATGACATAATTTTCTGGAATTTTCCAAGCTGTTTAAAGGCACAGTCAACATAGTGTATGTAAACTTCTGACCCACTGGAATTCTGATACAGTGAATTATAATTGAAATAATCTGTCTGTAAACAATTGTTGGAAAAATGACTTGTGTCATCCACAAAGTAGATGTCCTAACTGACTTGCCAAAACTATAGTTTGTTAACAAGAAATTTGTGGAGTGGTTGAAAAACGAGTTTTAATGACTCCAATCTAAGTGTATGTACACTTCTGACTTCAACTGTGTCTAAACTTGTTGTAATCATGGCCGAAATACCGACCGGCACGCAGGGCAAGTGCCCAGGGGCCATGACCTCCAGGGGGCCCCCATTGATTTTGTTAGTCACTCTCACGCAGATATCAAATCAAATCAAGTCAAAGTTTATTTGTCACTTGCGCCTAATACAACCTTACAGTGAAATGCTTACTTACAGGCTCTAACCAATAGTGCGAAAAAAAAGGTATGTGTGTGTGTGTGTGTGTGTGTGTGTGTGTGTGTGTGTGTGTGTGTGTGTGTGTGTGTGTGTGTGTGTGTGTGTGTAGGTAAGTAAAGAAATAAAACAACAGTAAAAAGACATTTGAAAATAAGAGTAGCAAGGCTATATACAGACACCGGTTAGACAGGCTTATTGAGGTAGTATGTACATGTAGGTATGGTTAACCTCTATGGGCTAGGTGGGACGCTAGCGTCCCCCCCGTGGTGCACTCCATCAACAGCAGGTGCATTTCAAGAGCGGCAAATTTGAATCCAAATAAATGTCAAAATTCACATTTTTCAAACATACAACTATTTTACACCCTTTGAAAGATAAACATCTCCTTAATCTAACCACGTTTTACGATTTCAAAAAGGTTTTACGGCGAAAGCATAAATTTAGAGTATGTTAGGACAGTACATTTACAAGAGTTGTGTGTAATGTTTTGTCAATTCAAAGACAGGGTCACCAAAACCATAAAACCAGCTAAAATGATGCACTAACCTTTTACAATCTCCATCAGATGACACTCCTAGGACATTATGTTAGACAATGCATGCATTTTTAGTTCTATCAAGTTCATATTTATATCCAAAAACAGCGTTTTACTATGGCATTGATGTTGAGGAAATCGTTTCCCTCCAATAACCGGCAGTCAAGTCAACACCACAAATTAAATAATTAAAATTAGAAAACATTGGTAAAATATTATATTGTCATTTAAAGAATTATAGATTTACATCTCTTGAACGCAATCAACTTGCCAGATTTAAAAATAACCTTACTGGGAAATCACACTTTGCATGTTGGGGAGATCTAAAATCGAAAATACTATGTAAATAATCCATTACCTTTGATTCTCTTCATCAGATGTCACTTCCAGGTATCACAGGTCCATAACGAATGTAGTTTTGTTCAAAAAAGCTCATCATTTATGTCCAAAAATCTCCGTCTTGTTAGCACATGATCTAAGCCAGCCGGACTTCTCGTCATGAACAAGGGGAAAAAATATATTTACGTTCGTTCAAACATGTCAAACGTTGTATAGCATAAATCATTAGGGCCTTTTTTAACCAGAACATGAATAATATTCAAGGTGGACGAATGCATACTCTTTTATAACGTATTGGAACGAGGGTACCCAACATGAACTCGCGCGCCAGGTGTCTAATAGGCCATCATCGTTCCATGGCTCTTGTTCGGTCAGATCTCCCTCCAGAAGACTCAAAACACTTTGTAAAGGCTGGTGACATCTAGTGGAAGCAATAGGAAGTGCCAAAATATTCCTCAGCCCCTGTGTTTTTCAATGGGATAGGTTTAAAGGTAATACAACACATCAGGTATCCACTTCCTGTCAGAAAATATCTCAGGGTTTTGCCTGCCAAATGAGTTCTGTTATACTCACAGACACCATTCAAACAGTTTTAGAAACTTTAGAGTGTTTTCTATCCATATATAATAAGTATATGCATATTCTAGTTACTGGGTAGGATTAGTAACCAGATTAAATCGGGTACATTTTTTTTATCCAGCCGTGCAAATACTGCCCCCTAGCCCTAACAGGTTAAAGTTACTATGCATATATGATGAACAGAGAGTAGCAGTAGCGTATAAAGAGGGGTTGGCGGGTGGCGGGACACATTGCAGATAGCCCGGTTAGCCAATGTGCGGGAGCACTGGTTGGTCGGGCCAATTGAGGTAGTATGTACATATGTACATGAATGTATAGTTAAAGTGACTGTGCATGTATGATAAACAGAGATTAGCAGCAGCGTAAAAGAAGGGTTGGGGGGCACACAATGCAAATAGTCCGTTTAGCCATTTGATTACCTGTTCAGGAGTCTTATGGCTTGGGGGTAAAAAGTATTGAGAAGCCTTTTTGTCCTAGACATGGCACTCCAGTACCGCTTGCCATGCGGTAGTAGAGAGAACAGTCTATGACTGGGGTGGCTGGGGTCTTTGACAATTTTTAGGGCCTTCCTCTGACACCGCCTGGTGTAGAGGTCCTGGATGGCAGGCAGCTTTGCCCCAGTGATGTACTGGGCCGTACGCACTACCCTCTGAAGTGCCTTGCGGTCAGAGGCCGAGCAATTGCCTTACCAGGCGGTGATGCATCTGGTCAGGATGCTCTCGATGTTGCAGCTGTAGAACCTTTTGAGGATCTCAGGACTCATGCCAAATCTTTTTAGTTTCCTGAGGGGGAATAGGCTTTGTCGTGCCCTCTTCACGACTGTCATGGTGTATTTGGACCATTCTAGTTTGTTGTTGATGTGGATACCAAGGAATTTGAAGCTCTCAACCTGCTCCACTACAGCCCCGTCGATGAGAATGGGGACGTGCTCGGTGCTCCTTTTCCTGTAGTCCACAATCATCTCCTTAGTGTTGGTTATGTTGAGGGATAGGTTGTTATTCTGGCACCACCCGGCCAGGTCTCTGACCTCCTCCCTATAGGCTGTCTCGTCGTTGTCGGTGATCAGGCCTACCACTGTTGTGTCGTCTGCAAACTTAATGATGGTGTTGGAGTCGTGCCTGGCCATGCAGTCGTGGGTGAACAGGGAGTACAGGAGGGGACAGAGCACGCACCCCTGGGGAGCTCCAGTGTTGAGGATCAGTGTCACGCTCTGACCATAGAGAGCCCTTTGTTCTCTATGGTGTAGTAGGTCAGGGCGTGACTAGGGGGTGTTCTAGTTTATATTTTCTATGTTGGTGTTTTGTATGGTTCCCAATTAGAGGCAGCTGGTAATCGTTGCCTCTAATTGGGGATCATATTTAGGTAGCTGTTTTTCCACCTGTGTTTGTGGGATATTGTTTTGAGTGAGTACATGTAGCACCACTGATGTCACGGTCCGTTGTTTGTTTCTTGTTTTGTTTGAAAGTTTCACTAAAATAAAGATGTGGAACGTTAATCACGCTGCGCCTTGGTCCGTCTCTCCACACAACCGTGACAATCAGTGTGGCAGATGTGTTGCTCCCTACCCTCACCACCTGGGGGCGGCCGTCAGGAAGTCCAGGATCCAGTTGCAGAGGGAGGTGTTTAGTCCCAGGTTCCTTAGCTTAGTGATGAGCTTTGAGGGTACTATGGTGTTGAACGCTGAGCTGTAGTCAATGAATAGCATTCTCACATAGGTGTTCCTTTTGTCCAGGTGGGAAAGGGCAGTGTGGAGTGCAATAGAGATTGCATCATCTGTGGATCTGTTTGGGCGGTATGCAAATTGGAGTGGGTCTAGGGTTTCTGGGATAATGGTGTTGATGTGAGCCATGACCAGCCTTTCAAAGCACTTCATGGCTACGGACGTGAGTGCTACAGGTCTGTAGTCATTTAGGCAGGTTGCCTTTGTGATCTTGGGCACAGGGACTATGGTGGTCTGCTTGAAGCATGTTGGTATTACAGACTCAATCAGGGACATGTTGAAAATGTCACTGAAGACACCTGCCAGTTGGTCAGTACATGCCCGGAGCACACGTCCTGGTAATCCGTCTGGCCCCGCAGCCTTGTGTATGTTGACCTGTTTAAAGGTCTTACTCACGTCGGCTACGGAGAGCGTGATCACACATGATGCTCTCATGCATGCCTCAGTGTTGCTTGCCTCGAAGCGAGCATAGAAGTGATTTAGCTCGTCTGGTAGGCTCAAAAGTTGATAGAGATTTGGTAGAACTGATTTAACCTGTTAGGGCTAGGGGGCAGTATTGACACGGCTGGATAAAAAACATACCCGATTTAATCTGGTTACCACTCCTAACCAGTAACTAGAATATGCATATACTTATTACATATGGATAGAAAACACCCTAGATCAAGGGACACTGGGCTTATGCGCGTGACCCGACCGCCCCCGCCTTTGGGATTCTTTCCTCTGTTTGCCGAAAAAGAGATTCCCTGTCGGAATATTATCGCTTTTCTACGAGAAAAAATTGATTTTAAACAGCGGTTGACATGCTTCGAAGTACGGTAATGGAATATTTAGAATTTTATTGTCACGAATTGCGCCATGCGCGCGACACTTCTTTACTATTTCGGATAGTGTCTGGAACGCACGAACAAAACGCCGCTATTCGGATATAACGATGGATTATTTTGGACCAAACCAACATTTGTTATTGAAGTAGCAGTCCTGGGTGTGCATTCTGACGAAGACAACAAAAGGTAATCAAACTTTTATAATAGTAAATATGATTATGGTGAGTGCTAAACTTGCCGGGTGTCTAAATAGCTAGCCCGTGATGCCTGGGCTATGTACTTAGAATATTGCAAAATGTGCTTTCACCAAAAAGCTATTTTAAAATCGGACATATCGAGTGCATAGAGGAGGTCTGTATCTATAATTCTTAAAATAATTGTTATGCTTTTTGTGAACGTTTATCGTGAGTAATTTAGTAAAATGTTAGCGAATTCCCCGGAAGTTTGCGGGGGGTATGCTAGTTCTGAACGTCACATGCTAATGTAAAAAGCTGGTTTTTGATATAAATATGAACTTGATTGAACAAAACATGCATGTATTGTATAACATAATGTCCTAGGGTTGTCATCTGATGAAGATCATCAAAGGTGAGTGCTGCATTTAGCTGTCTTCTGGGTTTTGGTGACATTATATGCTTGCTTGAAAAATGGGTGTCTGATTATTTCTGGCTTGGTACTCTGCTGACATAATCTAATGTTTTGCTTTCGTTGTAAAGCCTTTTTGAAATCGGACAGTGTGGTTAGATTAACGAGAGTCTTGTCTTTAAATAGCTGTAAAATAGTCATATGTTTGAGAAATTGAAGTAATAGGATTTTTAAGGTTTTGAAAATCGCGCCACAGGCTGCCAGTGGCTGTTACGCAAGCGTCCCACCTAGCCCATAGAGGTTAAGTGTCCCTGCATTAAAGTCTCCGGCCACTAGGAGCGCCGCCTCTATCATATCAACATGGCATAAGTCAAGGCACAATATGTAGAATTGCAGGAAATTAGCTGTTAATAATTAAACTGCAACAACAACAAAAAAGTTATGTAAAGCAAACGTATTTGTTTACCTTGTTAATAAAACAAAATTTATGCTAACAGATCCCTCTGTATGTATTAAATTATAGTTTTAATCACCAATCCCGGTGCTTAGTTAACCTGTTGGGGGTAGGGGGCAGTATTGACACGGCCGGATAAAAAACGTACCCGATTTAATCTGGTTACTACTCCTGCCCAGTAACTAGAATATGCATATCATTATTGGCTTTGGATAGAAAACACTCCAACGTTTCTAAAACTGTTTGAATGGTGTCTGTGAGTATAACAGAACTCAAATGGCAGGTCAAAACCTGAGAGATTCCTTTACAGGAAGTGGCCTGTCTGACCATTTATTGGCTTTCTTTGACATCTCTTTCCAAAACTTAGGATCTCTGCGGTAACGTGACACTTCCCACGGCTCCAATAGGCTCTCAGAGCCCGGGAAAAACCTGAATGTCGTCATTCCAGCCCCAGGCTGAAACACATTATCGCCTTTCTCAAGTGGCCGATCAAGGGACAGTGGGCTTAGGCACGTGCACTGGCCGCCCCCGTCTTTCTGTTTTTTCCTCTGTTTACCGAAAAGGAGATTCCCGGTCGGAATATTATCGCTTTTTTACGAGATAAATTGCATAAAAATTTATTTTAAACAGAGGTTGACATGCTTCGAAGTACGGTAATGGAATATTTAGAATTTTTTTTTCACGAATTGCGCCATGCTCGTAACCCTGATTTACCATTTGAGCTATACATTCTAGAACGCTGGTGTTGAGCTATATATTCTAGAATGCTGGTGTTGAGCTATAGATTCTAGAACGCTGGTGTTGAGCTATATATTCTAGAATGCTGGTGTTGAGCTATAGATTCTAGAATGCTGGTGTTGAGCTATAGACTCTAGAATGCTGGTGTTGAGCTATAGATTCTAGAACACTGAATTTGAGCTATAGATTCTAGAACGCTGATGTTGAGCTATAGATTCTAGAACGCTGGTGTTGAGCTATATATTCTAGAATGCTGGTGTTGAGCTATAGATTCTAGAATGCTGATGTTGAGCTATAGATTCTAGAACACTGGTGTTGAGCTATAGATTCTAGAACGCTGGTGTTGAGCTATAGATTCTAGAACGCTGGTGTTGAGCTATATATTCTAGAATGCTGGTGTTGAGCTATAGATTCTAGAACGCTGGTGTTGAGCTATAGATTCCAGAACACTGATGTTGAGCTATAGATTCTAGAACACTGGTGTTGCTAACGACAATAACAAAGGGCCACCAGTGTTTTTTGAGCGCGTTTGGCTCGATGATGCAGTGTCCGACAAGCTGCTATTAACTTCTGCTCTTTTTGTTCAAACATGACTACTCAATCAACCTTGGCCATTCCTTCCTTCTCTGAACCGTAGATTCATTCAATTTTTTGATAGATGTTGTTGTTTAGAGCAAGAGACCTTGTCGCCCGGAAATGGGAAAATTGTCCATTTAAAGTGTAGCGTGGGGTTGGGATCGATAGCTCGTTAGAACGCCGTTTGATGAGCTTCCGTGGGGAAGGTAATTCAGCTATAAACCGTCTGGAATGGATTCAGTGCCCCACCACTTTCTCTTCTCTCTCTCTCTCTCTCTTCTCTCTCTCTCTCTCTCTCTCTCTCTCTCTCTCTCTCTCTCTTTCCCTCCCTCTCTCTTTCCCTCCCTCTCTCTTTCCCTCCCTCTCTCTTTCTCTCTCCTTTTCGTTCCCTCTCTCTTTCCTTCCCTCTCTCTTTCCTTCCCTCTCCCTCTCTCTTTCCTTCCCTCTGCCTCTCTCTTTCCCTCTCCCTCTCTTTCCCTCCCTCTCTCTTTCCCTCTCTCTTTCCCTCTCCCTCTCTCTTTCCCTCTCCTTCTCTCTATCCCTCTCCTTCTCTCTTTCCCTCTCCCTCTCTTTCCCTCCCTCTCTCTTTCCCTCCATCTCTCTTTCTAGCTGCAAAAAGCTTGAAAAAAAAGCATTGATTGGTTGCGCATTCTTTCTCTTTACTGGCCTGCTGCTGCTCAGACAAGGGGAGATGAGATAAACTGATTGTGTGTGTTTGTGACTGTGTGTGTTTCCTCACTACTAGTTCCCTTGGGGCAGTGAGTAGCAGGCCTGTACAGACCTACAGGAGCAGAGATTGCTCAGTCAGCCAGTCTACCTACCTCGGTGTCTTTGTGTTAGCTGTTAGCTGGTGCTGTGTCTGCCAGTTCGTCTAGGTTTCTTTAACAATGTGTGGGTATTCTGGGTAGGTTACTTACTGTACATGGGACTTTAAATTTGTGTCAGTGATTGTTAATGCAAGTTTGTTTGCTCTACCTCATTGGCTTACAATAATGGGTGTGTCTATGTGTGTGTCAGGATGTCTATCTGCAGTGTGTGTGTGGGGTGTGTGTGTGTGTGTGTGTGTGTGTGTGTGTGTGTGTGTGTGTGTGTGTGTGTGTGTGTGTGTGGTGTGTGTGTGTGTGTGTGTGTGTGTGTGTGTGTGTGTGTGTGTGTGTGTGTGTGAGACGCTGTGGGAGTGGAAGCTCTGTAAACACAGAAGCTTCCTAGTGTTAGCTGGAACAGTAATTGACTTCAGCACTGTGTTATTGTAGTGGGGCAGCAAGTCCTGTCAGGTCCTCACTGATCAAACTATTACTGATCCTACTGGTACGTCTACAACAACTAGCACAGAGAGAGAGAGAGAGAGAGAGAGAGAGAAATGGGGGGTGAGAGCCAGGGATAGTGTAGGGGAGAGGTAGAGTGAGGGGTCGGGCGAGAGGGGAAGCGGTAGTGAGTAGGAAAGTGAGAGGTAGAGAGAGAAAGAGAAAGAGAGAGAGGCAAGGCTTATGAGGGGAAGTGTGTGGCAGAGGTAAAGAGAGAGATTCTGAGAGAGCATTATAGAAAAAGAGAGTAAGAGAGAGTCAAAGCTGCTCGGTCATGGAAAACGATTTCATGAAGCTCCCGACGACTTTGCGTCCAGAGTCAGTTTGGAACGCGGTAGTGAGTGTTGATACCAAGGACAGATTATTTTTTATACGCTTCATCACACGGCGGTCCCGTTCTGGGAGCTTGTGTGGCCTACCACTTCGCGGCTGAGCCGTTGTTGCTCCTAGATGTTTCCACTTCACAATGACAGCACTTAAAGCTGACCGGGGAAGCTTTAGCAGGGCAGAAATTGTTGGAAAGGTGGTATCCTATGACGGTGCCACGTTGAAAGTCACTGAGCTCTTCAGTAAGGCCATTCTACAGTACTGCCAATGTTTGTCTCTGGAGATTGTATGGCTGTGAGCGGGTGTGGCTGAAATAGCAGAATCCACTAATTGAAGGAGTGTCCACATACTTTTGTATATATAGTGTATCTGTGCGTGAGCAATTGATGGAGTGAGTTGCTTGTATGTGTGCTGGAATATCAGTGTGTGTAGTGTGTAGAGCCCTGCATAAGAATAACATACAAAGGTCCACTCAGATAGTCCATGTAACCATTTTGAAAGTATTCTGTTAGCTATTTAGCAGTCTTATGGCTTGGGGACAGAAGCTGTTCAGGAGCCTGTTGGTGACAGACTTAATGCACTGGTACCGCTTGCCATGCTGAAGTTGAGCGACATGGCTCAGACTCGTTCAGTCTGACATATGGATCGTTTGAGTCATGTCCAGGTGTTGTTTTGTCATGTGGCTGTCCCTTTTCATTCATCAGTTTAAGTTTAATGTGTCGCTGTGATCTTTCTAGGTCACATACAGGTAAGTAAATGGTTAAATGTGCAGGGTGACACACACACACTCACTTTTGCTTCTCGTCGGACGGGTGCAATTATGCAATGGACCATCGTCCAGGAGCACTCTCCTTCTCTCTCTCTCTCTCTCTCTCTCTCTCTCTCTCTCTCTCTCTCTCTCTCTCTCTCTCTCTTTGTCTCTTCCCCTTCCTAGGCCTGTGTTCAGTGAGAGAGTAAACATTGTCTGGTGTGGTGCAGGCAGCAGGAAGGCCTATCTGGGGCAGCCCGTCACACTTCAACTGCTCCTGTCACAAACCCTCCTCTCCCCTCCTCTCACCTGCTCTCCCCTGCTCTCCCCTCCTATCCCCTGCTCTCCCCTCCTCTCCCCTGCTCTCCCCTCCTCTCCCCTGCTCTCCCCTCCTCTCCCCTCCTCTCCCCTGCTCTCCCCTCCTCTCCCCTGCTCTCCCCTCCTCTCCCCTCCTCTCACCTGCTCTCCCCTGCTCTCCCCTCCTATCCCCTGCTCTCCCCTCCTCTCCCCTGCTCTCCCCTCCTCTCCCCTGCTCTCCTCTCCCCTCCTCTCCCCTGCTCTCCCCTCCTCTCCCCTCCTATCCCCTCCTCCTCTTCTCTCTCCCAGCCCCTCCTCTTCTCTCTGTCAGCCCCTCCTCCTCTTCTTTCTGCCAGTCCCTCGCCCTCTTCACTCTGCCAGCCCCTCCTCCTCTTCACTCTGCCAGCCCCTCCTCCTCTTCACTCTGCCAGCCCCTCCTCCTCTTCACTCTGCCAGCCCCTCCTCCTCTTCACTCTGCCAGCCCCTCCTCATCTTCACTCTGCCAGCCCCTCCTCTTCACTCTGCCAGCCCCTCCTCCTCTTCACTCTGCCAGCCCCTCCTCCTCTTCACTCTGCCAGCCCCTCCTCCTCTTCACTCTGCCAGCCCCTCCTCCTCTTCACTCTGCCAGCCCCTCCTCATCTTCACTCTGCCAGCCCCTCCTCTTCACTCTGCCAGCCCCTCCTCCTCTTCACTCTGCCAGCCCCTCCTCATCTTCACTCTGCCAGCCCCTCCTCTTCACTCTGCCAGCCCCTCCTCCTCTTCACTCTGCCAGCCCCTCCTCCTCTTCACTCTGCCAGCCCCTCCTCCTCTTCACTCTGCCAGCCCCTCCTCCTCTTCACTCTGCCAGCCCCTCCTCCTCTTCACTCTGCCAGCCCCTCCTCCTCTTCACTCTGCCAGCCCCTCCTCATCTTCACTCTGCCAGCCCCTCCTCCTCTTCACTCTGCCAGCCCCTCCTCCTATTCTGACTCTTCTTCTCTCTGTCCTCCCCCTCTACTCCTTCTCTCCCATCAGATAATGGCTTATGCCATGGTCCCCCTATCACTGAAGCTGTGAGGAATCACTTTAGGAAGTGGACATGGAGGTGTGTGTGTGGGGGGACCAGGCAAGACCAGCCAAGGCCAGAGCTCTACTCTAATCAGTCCCCAGAGGGTTGTGTAGCGTTGCTCCTTCTGACAGTGGTAAAAACCCCTCTCTCTCCACACACACACACACACACACACACACACACACACACACACACACACACACACACACACACACACACACACACACACACACAGTCTTGTACAGCTAATATTGTGGGGACACACAATTCAGTCCCATTCAAAATCCTATTTTCCCTAACCCCTAAACATAACCTATACTCTTACCCTAACCTTAACCCTAACCCTAACCTTAACCTAATAATCTAACCTTAACCCTAAACCTAACCCTAGCTCCTAACCCTAACACTAATTCTAACCCTTACACTAATTCTAACCCTTACACTAATTCTAACCGTAACCCTAAGCCCTTCTCTCCACCTTTTTAATATAGTCTACCTCTCTGGCTTTGATTCTGCTAAATGGATTTTTGAACAGGCACATACGGAGCCTTGCATATTTGTTCATACTGGTCAGGAGATGATTTAAGAGAGCTGTGGTTGTGATATAGCCTAGCTTTGCTGATGGATCTAACTCAACTCTGCAAAATGTACAATGGAGCTAGCTAGCGCTTTGCTACTAAGTTCTAACCATGAAGAATCTAAGCTACTGCTTGGTTAACCATAAACAATTTTAGTAGCGCTATGCTAACGATGATGAAGCCATAATGCTGCATGTTAATGGGAAAAGGGATTTAACTAGCATGATGCTAACGGTTTCGATCTCATCACGATCTGTGAGAGAGTTAGAGCAAAGTGTTCAATAAGCTGAACTAGCAGTAGGTTAGCCATAATGGATCTGAACTAGCAGTTGGTTAGCCATGATGGATCTGAACTAGCAGTAGATTAGCAATAATGGATCTGAACTAGCAGCCGTAATGGACCTGAACTAGCAGTAGGTTAGCCACAATGGATCTGAACTAGGTTAGCCATAATGGATCTGAACTAGGTTAGCCATAATGGATCTGAACAAGCAGTAGGTTAGCCATAATGGATCTGAACTAGGTTAGCCATGATGGATCTGAACTAGGTTAGCCATAATGGATCTGAACAAGCAGTAGGTTAGCCATAATGGATCTGAACTAGCAGTAGATTAGCAATAATGGATCTGAACTAGCAGCCGTAATGGACCTGAACTAGCAGTAGGTTAGCCACAATGGATCTGAACTAGGTTAGCCATAATGGATCTGAACTAGGTTAGCCATAATGGATCTGAACTAGGTTAGCCATAATGGATCTGAACTAGGTTAGCCATAATGGATCTGAACTAGCAGTAGGTTAGCCGTAATGGATCTGAACTAGGTTAGCCACAATGGATCTGAACTAGGTTAGCCATAATGGATCTGAACTAGGTTAGCCATAATGGATCTGAACTAGCAGTAGATTAGCCGTAATGGATCTGAACTAGCAGTAGGTTAGCCGTAATGGATCTGAACTAGCAGTAGGTTAGCCATAATGGATCTGAACTAGGTTAGCCATGATGGGTCTGAACTAGGTTAGCCATGATGGATCTGAACTAGGTTAGCCATAATGGATCTGAACTAGCAGTAGGTTAGCCATAATGGATCTGAACTAGGTTAGCCATGATGGGTCTGAACTAGGTTAGCCATGATGGATCTGAACTAGGTTAGCCATGATGGATCTGAACTAGGTTAGCCATAATGGATCTGAACTAGCAGTAGGTTAGCCATAATGGATCTGAACTAGGTTAGCCATGATGGATCTGAACTAGGTTAGCCATAATGGATCTGAACTAGGTTAGCCATAATGGATCTGAACAAGCAGTAGGTTAGCCATAATGGATCTGAACTAGCAGTAGATTAGCAATAATGGATCTGAACTAGCAGTTGGTTAGCCATGATGGATCTGAACTAGCAGTAGATTAGCAATAATGGATCTGAACTAGCAGCCGTAATGGACCTGAACTAGCAGTAGGTTAGCCACAATGGATCTGAACTAGGTTAGCCATAATGGATCTGAACTAGGTTAGCCATAATGGATCTGAACTAGGTTAGCCATAATGTATCTGAACTAGCAGTAGGTTAGCCGTAATGGATCTGAACTAGGTTAGCCATGATGGATCTGAACTAGGTTAGCCATAATGGATCTGAACTAGGTTAGCCATAATGTATCTGAACTAGCAGTAGGTTAGCCGTAATGGATCTGAACTAGCAGTAGGTTAGCCGTAATGGATCTGAACTAGGTTAGCCATGATGGATCTGAACTAGGTTAGCCATAATGGATCTGAACTAGGTTAGCCATAATGGATCTGAACTATTAGTAGGTTAGCCGTAATGGATCTGAACTAGCAGTAGGTTAGCCATAATGGATCTGAACTAGGTTAGCCATAATGGATCTGAACTAGGTTAGCCATAATGGATCTGAACTAGCAGTAGGTTAGCCGTAATGGATCTGAACTAGCAGTAGGTTAGCCGTAATGGATCTGAACTAGGTTAGCCATGATGGGTCTGAACTAGGTTAGCCATGATGGATCTGAACTAGGTTAGCCATAATGGCTCTGAACTAGCAGTAGGTTAGCCGTGATGGATCTGAACTAGCAGTAGGTTAGCCATAATGGATCTGAACTAGCAGTAGGTTAGCCGTGATGGATCTGAACTAGCAGTAGGTTAGCCGTGATGGATCTGAACTAGCAGTAGGTTAGCCATAATGGATCTGAACTAGCAGTAGGTTAGCCGTAATGGATCTGAACTAGCAGTAGGTTAGCCGTAATGGATCTGAACTAGCAGTAGGTTAGCCGTAATGGATCTGAACTAGCAGTAGGTTAGCCATAATGGATCTGAACTAGGTTAGCCATGATGGATCTGAACTAGGTTAGCCATGATGGATCTGAACTAGGTTAGCCATAATGGATCTGAACTATTAGTAGGTTAGCCGTAATGGATCTGAACTAGCAGTAGGTTAGCCGTAATGGATCTGAACTAGCAGTCGGTTAGCCGTAATGGATCTGAACTAGCAGTCGGTTAGCCGTAATGGATCTGAACTAGCAGTCGGTTAGCCATAATGGATCTGAACTAGCAGTCGGTTAGCCATAATGGATCTGAACTAGCAGTAGATTAGCCGTAATGGATCTGAACTAGCAGTAGGTTAGCCGTAATGGATCTGAACTAGCAGTAGTTTAGCCGTAATGGATCTGAACTAGCAGTAGATTAGCCGTAATGGATCTGAACTAGCAGTAGTTTAGCCGTAATGGATCTGAACTAGCAGTAGATTAGCCGTAATGGATCTGAACTAGCAGTAGGTTAGCTGTAATAGATCTGAACTAGCAGTAGGTTAGCCGTAATGGATCTGAACTAGCAGTAGATTAGCCGTAATGGATCTGAACTAGCAGTAGGTTAGCCGTAATGGATCTGAACTAGCAGTAGTTTAGCCGTAATGGATCTGAACTAGCAGTAGGTTAGCCGTAATGGATCTGAACTAGCAGTAGGTTAGCCGTAATGGATCTGAACTAGCATTGGGCTAAAAGTGATGAACCAGATAGAAAGATTTTGCAAAGAAATTTTGAGACAATAGTTTTTGCTACTAGTGTCTGGTCCTGAAATAGTGTTGAATCATTAACAGTACTGTATCAGTTTCTGAATGTATTCCAAATAGCACTTGTGTTATTATAAATTAGCAGTTTGAATGGAACATTTTATGCCAAACAAGCATTTTTTTTTAAGTACCAGACTTCTCCTTCCTCTGAATTCCCCACTGCACAGTCACACCCACACACTCTCAAACTAACACACCCACACACTCTCAGACTAACACACCCACACACTCTCAGACTAACACACCCACACACTCTCAGACAAATACACCCACACACTCTCAGACAAATACACACACACTCTCAGTCGAATACAGCCACACACTCTCAGACAAATACACACACACTCTCAGTCAAATACAGCCACACACTCTCAGACAAATACACCCACACACTCTCAGACAAATACACACACACTCTCAGACAAATACACACACACTCTCAGTCGAATACACCCCCACACTCTCAGACAAATACACCCACACACACACTCTCAGTCGAATACAGCCACACGCTCTCAGACAAATTCACCCACACACACACTCTCAGTCGAATACACCCCCACACTCTCAGACAAATACACCCACACACACACTTTCAGTCGAATACAGCCACACGCTCTCAGACAAATTCACCCACACACACACTCTCAGACGAATACACCCACACACACACTCTCAGACGAACACACTCAATTCCCCTCAACATGACACTTCACTGATCTCCACTTCAGAACGAAGCTTGCGGCACATGCCCTATATTTACGGCTGACTCTGGGAAATACACTGTCATCTGCCAAAAAAGAGAAAGGGAGAGAGAAAGAGAAAGAGAGAGAGGAAAGGGAGGGATTGGATGGGGTGAGGTAGAGAGAGATGGAAAAGCAGAACTCGAAGGTTAAATTACTTCCTAGAGGGGCTGCTCTGTCTTCCCTGAGAAATGGGCCTCGTTTCACAGCAATGCATTACACTCCCACACACAAACACACGCGCACATACACTGCTTTCCAAAAGCAGCAGAATCTCCCCTCTACCTATCTGATGTATCCTCTGTACATTACTCAAATATTCAAGCGAGAGCAGAGGAGTGGAGGAGGAGTGTGTGTGGGTGTGTGTATGTTAGGGTTGGGTGATATTTGGGGAGACCTGTTCTACGATATGCTATTCCAAATATCTCCGATATCCGATATCATTTTTTTGTGCCGTTAATGACTGAATCATTCCAGACTGTGCAATTGTTGAGCTAATTTACAATTTTATAGTCGCATTGTCATTTTATAATGTTCGTACTTAATTTATTTAAACGAGTTGATTCAGCCTAACTGAGGTTTGATTTGTTGAGTTCAAATCGTCTTTCACGTCACGATGTATCATCAATGTCAAATATCACGAAATTGAGTATTATCATATATCAGTCCAACCCGAGTGTGTGTGCGTGTGTGTGTGCGTGTGAATAGTGCAGTAAAAGTGGAATGGGGAGAGTAGAAAAGAGCAAGAAGGAGAAGGAGAAGACCACACATTCAGGCAGCACTGCAGTCATTTTGTGACAATCTTTCCAGCCAGGCGAGCCAAGCCAATCATCTAGCTATCAGTGTGAGACTGAAAGAGAGAACAGATAACTGTCATCATAGTTGAAGGGAAACAGAAATGAAAGGATGTGATCTTTCCGGTGAGGATTACTGGAGATTGGCCAGCTTCGGCAGGGTCGTAACGAGTAGTCTGTGACATTTTGGACAAAATGTTATGTTGCTCAGATCCAATGATTTCAGTGATAGACCTACCTTCTGAGAGGATGGTAGCCATATCATTATGTTCGTTTGAGTCTGTGTGTGAGCTGTGGCTCCTAGAAAGCTATTTTTGTTTGGAATAATTCACTTAGACATTTAATTAGAGCTGTTGGCAAAAATGTAACTGAAATAGCCTAACTTTGGCACTAGGCTTGTTTATCCAAGTAAGAGCTGAAAGAGTGCTAAGGTTTAGCTTGAGTAGACCGGCCTGTTCATTTGAAAACATTGCAACCTTATGTTAGCATTGGGCTAGCACCCAACATTAGCATTTTGGGCTATAGCATTAGCACACACTGAAATACATCCTACAGCCACCCGTGTCATGGCCATGTACTTTTATAATCTCCACCCAGCACAGCCAGAAGAGGACTGG
The DNA here is from genome assembly GCF_965601325.2 of Salmo salar. Lineage (NCBI taxonomy): Eukaryota > Metazoa > Chordata > Actinopteri > Salmoniformes > Salmonidae > Salmo > Salmo salar. The sequence continues at coordinate 147,465,570 of NC_138299.1, forward strand.
CCACCCCTCAGAGCCTGGTTCCTCTCTAGGTTTCTTCCTTGGTTCCTGCCTTTCTAGGGAGTTTTTCCTAGCCACCGTGCTTCTACATCTGCATTACTTGCAGTTTGGGGTTTTAGGCTGGGTTTCTGTATAGCACTTTGTGACATCGGCTGATGTAAAAAGGGCTTTATAAATACATTTGATTGACTGTCTGGGACAGCCAAAAGCCAAAAGGCTCCGGAATAGCTTCCATCCCCAAGCCATAAGACTTCTAAATATACTGCTCCAAAAAATAAAGGGAACACTTAAACGACACATCCTAGATCTGAATGAAAGAAATAATGTTATTAAATATTTTTTTCTTTACATAGTTGAATGTGCTGACAACAAAATCACACAAAAATAATCAATGGAAATCCAATTTATCAACCCATGGAGGTCTGGATTTGGAGTCACTCAAAATTAAAGCGGAAAACCACACTACAGGCTGATCCAACTTTGATATAATGTCCTTAAAACAAGTCAAAATGAGGCTCAGTAGTGTGTGTGGCCTCCACGTGCCTGTATGACCTCCCTACAACGCCTGGGCATGCTCCTGATGAGGTGGCGGATGGTCTCCTGAGGGATCTCCTCCCAGACCTGGACTAAAGCATCCGCCAACTCCTGGACAGTCTGTGGTGCAATGTGGCGTTGGTGGATGGAGCGAGACATGATGTCCCAGATGTGCTCAATTGGATTCAGGTCTGGGGAACGGGCGGGCCAGTCCATAACATCAATGCCTTCCTCTTGCAGGAACTACTCACACACTCCAGCCACATGAGGTCTAGCATTGTCTTGCATTAGGAGGAACCCAGGGCCAACCGCACCAGCATATGGTCTCACAAGGGGTCTGAGGATCTCATCACGGTACCTAATGGCAGTCAGGCTACGTCTGGTGAGCACATGGAGGGCTGTGCGGCCCCCCAAAGAAATGCCACCCCACACCATGACTGACCCACCGCCAAACCGGTCATGCTGGAGGATATTGCAGGCAGCAGAACGTTCTCCACGGCGTCTCCAGACTCTGTCACGTCTGTCACGTGCTCAGTGTGAACCTGCTTTCATCTGTGAAGAGCACAGGGCGCCAGTGGCGAATTTGCCAATCTTGGTGTTCTCTGACAAATGCCAAACGTCCTGCACGGTGTTGGGCAGTAAGCACAACCCCCACCTGTGGACGTCGGGCCCTCATACCACCCTCATGGAGTCTGTTTCTGATCGTTTGAGCAGACACATGCACATTTGTGGCCTGCTGGAGGTCATTTTGCAGGGCTCTGGCAGTGCTTCTCCTGCTCCTCCTTGCACAAAGGCGGAGGTAGCGGTCCTGCTGCTGGGTTGTTGCCCTCCTACGGCCTCCTCCACGTCTCCTGATGTACTGGCCTGTCTCCTGGTAGCGCCTCCATGCTCTGGATACTACGCTGACAGACACAGCAAACCTTCTTGCCACAGCTCGCATTGATGTGCCATCCTGGATGAGCTGCACTACCTGAGCCACTTGTGTGGGTTGTAGACTCCGTCTCATGCTACCACTAGAGTGAAAGCACCGCCAGCATTCAAAAGTGACCAAAACATCAGCCAGGAAGCATAGGAACTGAGAAGTGGTCTGTGGTCCCCACCTGCAGAACCACTCCTTTATTGGGGGTGTCTTGCTAATTGCCTATAATTTCCACCTTTTGTCTATTCCACTTGCACAACAGCATGTGAAATGTATTGTCAATCAGTGTTGCTTCCTAAGTGGACAGTTTGATTTCACAGAAGTGTGATTGACTAGGAGTTACATTGTGTTGTTTAAGTGTTCCCTTTATTTTTTTGAGCAGTGTAGTTAACCAAGTAGCTACCCGGACTATCTGCATTGACCCTTTTTGCACTAACTATTTTTTGACTGGACTCTAACCACACACCGACACTAATACACACACACACACACACACACACAACACGTGCACACAGGCACACTGTCGCCACACACACACTTCCACACTCATCACATATGCTGCTGTTACTGTTTATTATCTATCCTATTGCCTTGTCACTTTACCCCTACCTCTATGTACATATCTACCTCAGTTACCTCATACCCCTGCACATCGACTCGGTAGTGGTACCCCGTGTATATAGCCAACTATCATTGTTCATTGTGGATTTGTTCCTTGTGTTGCTATTTTTGTTCTTCTATTATTATTATTATAATTATTATTTGTATTTTATTCTGTATTGTTATTGTTACTGTATTCTGCATTGTTATTGTTACTGTATTATGCATTGTTATTGTTACTGTATTCTGCATTGTTATTGTTACTGTAATCTGCATTGTTATTGTTACTGTATTCTGCATTGTTATTGTTACTGTAATCTGCATTGTTATTGTTACTGTATTCTGCATTGTTATTGTTACTGTAATCTGCATTGTTATTGTTACTGTATTCTGCATTGTTATTGTTACTGTATTCTGCATTGTTATTGTTACTGTAATCTGCATTGTTATTGTTACTGTAATCTGCATTGTTATTGTTACTGTATTCTGTATTGTTATTGTTACTGTATTCTGTATTGTTGGGAAAGGTCAGTAAGCATTTCATTGTTAGTCTACACCTGTTGCTTACGAAACATGTGACAATTAATTTTGATTTGATTTACTCTACCGGTCAAAAGTTTTAGAATAGTGCTGCATCAGATGACCTGGCCTCCACAATCCCCCGACCTCAACCAAATTGAGATAGTTTGGGATGAGTCGGACCGCAGAGTGAAAGAAAAGCAGCCAACAAGTGCTCAGCATATGTGGGAACTCCTTCAAGACTGTTGGAAAAGCAATCCAGGTGGAACTGGTTGAGAGAATGCCAAGAGTGTGCAAAGCTGTCATCAAGGCAAAGGGTGGCTATTTGAAAGAATCTCAAATATAAAATATATTTTGATTTGTTTAACACTTGGTTACTACATGATTCCATATGTTTTTTTTCATAGTTTTGATGTCTTCACTATTATTCTACAATGTAGAAAATAGTAAAAATAAAGAAAAACCCTTGAATGAGTAGGTGTTCTAAAACTTTTGACTGGTAGTGTAAATCTCACTCTAGCTAGCCTCATCACTCTGAAGGTCCCAGTATGTCATCACTGCCATGTCTCGGCTCTTTTGCAGCCACTTTCAGGCAAAGGACAGCTCAACTTTTATTCCATCATCCCTCTCTCTTCTTCCCTCTCTTACTGTCTCTTCTCGCCTCTCAGTATATCTCTCCCCCTCTCATTTGTCAAAGCAGGATAAATGAATGTGTAAACTTGAGTGAGCAGCTTCAGGAAGAAGACTGATGATGTGCTGTTGATGGTCCACTTATTCATTTAATTTAAACGTTTTGACTTAATGTGTCTCGCTGGGCCGGTGGCACCGATTAAACTGTCCTTTCAGTGGATGTGAAAAATATCCAGGAGTCTTAATCATTATTTACACAGCACCACGCACTCTTAGAAGGGATTCAATGACATGTCATTTGAGTGTGTGTCAAGTTAGTTTAGATTTTGTACCAGTAGGTGAACGGATGTGCTTCAAATGAGATATTTCAATAATTGAATGATGATGAGCGACCTTTGGCTCTAGAGCAGGATGTGTGTGTTGTGTGTATGTCACTGAGAGTTGGGAACAGCGACAGTGTCGCGACCTTTCACGTGTATGCTAGTGATGACTCAGATTTACGGGAAAGAGGCGTGGCTCAGCAAACAACCAAGCAAGTCACATTCATGGAGTGGCACAGGAACACATACGCCCTGCTCTCTCACGCATAGTCAGTCCTTCTAGCCTCTGGGTCATTCATTGGTTGATTCATTTGCATTTGGCTTTAAGAGTGTTTGACCTCCAGGGTCCCTCTTTCTACATCCCATCCTCAGCCCTCCCTCCCTCCCTCACTCACTCTCTCTCTCTCTCTCTCTCTCTCTCTCTCTCTCTCTCTCTCTCTCTCTCTCTCTCTCTCTCTCTCTCTCTCTCTCTCTCTCTCAGTATTCCAATTCTTTCCATAAGTGATTTACCAGTCTCTCTCTCTCTCTCTATTCAATTCAATTTAAGGGCTTTACTGGCATGGGAAACATATGTTAACATTGCCAATTCTTTCCAATGTGTCAAGTAATTATCTTTTTGTTTTCGCATGATTTGGTTGGTTCTAATTGTATTGCTGTCCTGGGGCTCTGTGGGATCTGTTTGTGTTTGTGAAAAGAGCCCCAGTACCAGCTTATTTAGGGGACTCTTCTCCAGGTTCATGTCTCTGTAGGTGATGGCTTTGTTATGGAAGTTTTGGGAATTGCTTCCTTTTAGGTGGTTGTAGAATTTAACAGCTCTTTTCTGGATTTTGATAATTAGCGGGTATCGGCCTAATTCTTCTCTGCATGCAGAATTCTTCAAAAAATATCCTCAGTGTACAACGTAAAACCCCAAATAATGCATTTTTACAGAATTCTGCATGCAGAGTGTCAATTTGTTGTGTGTCCCATTTTGTGAATGCTTGGTTGGTGAGCAGTATTTTTAGCCAGATCCTAATTGGTATGTCAAAATGTATGTTCATTTTGATGGCATGGAAAGCCCTTCTTGCCTTGTCTCTCAGCTCGTTCACAGCTTTGTGGAAGTTACCTGTGGCGCTGATGTTTAGGCCAAGGTATGCATATTTTTTGTGTGCTCTAGGGCAACGGTGTCTAGATGGAATTTGTTGTTGTTGTTGTCCTGGAAACTGGACCTTTTTTCGAACACCATCATTTTTTTCTTACTGAGATTTACTGTCAGGGCTCAGGTGTGGCAGAATCTGTGCAGAAGATCTAGGTCCTGCTGTAGGCCCTCCTTGGTTAGTGACAGAAGCACCAGATCATCAGCTAACAGTAGACATTTGACTTCAGATTCTAGTAGGGTGAGGCCGGGTGCTGCAGACTGTTCTAGTGCCTTCGCCAATTCGTTGATGTATATGTTGAAGAGGGTGGGGCTTAACTGCACACTTGTTGTTTGTGTACATGGATTTTAAAATGTCGTATGTTTTTCCCCAAACACCACTTTCCATCAATTTGTATTGCAGGCTCTCATGCCAAATTGAGTCAAAAGCTTTTTTGAAATCAACAAAGCATGAGAAGACTTTGCCTTTGTTTTGGTTTGTTTGTCAATTAGGGTGTGCAGGGTGAATATGTGGTGTGTTGTACGGTAATTTGGTAAAAAGCCAATTTGACATTTGCTCAATACATTGTTTTCGCTGAGGAAATGTACGAGTCTGCTGTTAATGAAAATGCAGAGTATTTTCCCAAGGTGGCTGTTGACACATATCCCACATTAGTTATTGGGATAAAGTGTCTCTCCACTTTTGTGCATTGGGGTGATCAGTCCTTGGTTCCAAATATTAGGGAAGATGCCAGAGCCAAGGATGATGTTAGAGTTTAAGTATAGCCAATTGGATTTTGTGGTCTGTATATTTTATCATTTAATTTAGGCTACCATCAACACCACAGGCCTTTTTGGGTTGGAGGGTTTGTATTTTGTCCTGTAGTTCATTCAATGTAATTGGAGAATTCAGTGGGTTCTGGTAGTCTGTAATAGTTGATTCTAAGATTTTACAAAATTATTGAAGAAATAGTTTATCCATAGATCTCAGTTTTGGATAGATAACTCTTCGTGTTGTTGTTTGTTTAGACTTTTCACATTTTCCCAGAGGTGGTTAGATTCTACGATTCTTCAAATACATTTAGCTGATTTCTGATGTGCTGTTCCTTCTTTTTCCATAGTGTATTTCTGTATTATTTGAGTGATTCACCATGGTGAAGGCGTAGGCTCAGGTTTTCTGGGTCACAGTGTTTTTGGTTTGATAGGTTTCTCAATTTCTTTATTAGATTGTTGCATTCTTCATCAAACCATTTGTTATTGTTGTTAATTTTCTTAGGTTGTCTGCTTGAAATGTTTAGATTTGATAGAGAAGCTGAGAGGTCAAATATACTGTTAGGTCTTCTACTGCCAAGTTTACACCTTCACTATTACAGTGAAACCTTTTGTCCAGGAAATTGTCCAGAAGGTATTGAATTTGTTTTTTGGTAGATTACCACACTACTTTCCTTCCATCTATAGCATTTCTTAATATTATTCAGTTCCTTTGGCTTTGATGCCTCATGATTGAGTATTGCTCTGCTCAAGTAGAGCGTGATTTTGCTGTGATCTGATAGGAGTGTCAGTGGACTGACTGTGAACACTCCAAGAGACTCTTGGTCAGTGATAAAGTAGCCTACAGTACTACTGTGAAGAGATGTGAAGAGATGAGCTATAGGTGTACCTACCATAGGAGTCCCCTCGAAGCCTACCATTGACTATGTACAGACCCAGCGTCTGACAGAGCTGCAGGAGTTGTGACCCGTTTTTGTTGGTTATGTTGTCATAGTTGTGCCTAGGGGGGCATATGGGGGGGGGGGATGCTGTCACCTGCAGGCAGGTGTTTGTCCACCTGTGTGCTGAGGGTGTCAGGTTCTTGTCCAGTTCTGCCATTTAGGTCACCACAAACTAGTACATGTCGCTGGGCCAGGAAATGATTGACCTCCCCCTCTAGGATAGAGAAGCTGTCATCGTTAAAGTATGGGGATTCTATCTGGAGGCATATAGGTAGCACACATGAGGACATTTTTTTCTCTGTTGAGATAATTTCCTTATTAATGTATAGCTAGATGTAAAATGTTCCTGTTTTGACTAATTTAATAGTGGGTTAGGTGCAAGGTCTGCTCTATGCCAAATTAGCATACCCCCTGAGTCCCTTCTCTGTTTCACACCTGGTAGTTTGGTGGATGGGACTACCAGCTCTCTGTAACCTAGAGGGCAACCAGTGGGTCCATCTCCTTTATAACATATTTCTTGTAGGATGACAATGTCTGTATTTCAAATGTCTTTTTTATTTATTTAACTAGACAAGTCAGTTAAGATGAAATTCTTATTTCCAATGACGGCCTACCCTGGGTGACGCTGGGCCAATTGTACGCCGCCCTATTGAACTCCCAATCACGGCCGAATGTGATGCAGCCTGGATTCGAACCAGGGACTGTAGTGACACCTCTTGCACTGAGATGCAGTGCCTTAGTCCTCTGCATCACTCAGGAAGTGGTGAAGTCTGGGTTCCTGCTCTTTAGGCCAAAGCCAGATGACCTCAGACCTTGTATTTTCCAGGATGAGATAGTAAAGGCTTTTTGTTCCATAGCCTCAATCTTTCTCTTTCTCCCTCTCTCTAGCTCTTTCTCCTTCCCCCTCTCTTTCTATCTCAATACAATTCAATTCAAAGGGCTTTATTGGCATGGGAAACATGTTTACATTGCCAAAGCAAGTGAAATAGATAATAAACAAAGGTGAAATAAACAATAACAAATAAACAGTAAACATTATACTCAAGTTCCAAAGGAATAGAGACATTTCAAATGTCATGTTATTGCTATATACATTGTTTTATCTCTCTCTCCATCCCTCTTTCTCCATGTATTCATTGGGCTCAAAGCTGTTTGTTCGAAACTCACTACCCTCATTAACATTTCAAGGCCCTGCTCAAGCACACAGCCCCTGGTTACCAAGGGCCGCCTCTCGGCAACCAGCAGCCAGCTGCAGAACACTGCAGACCAGAGAGAGTCCGAGAGAGTCAGGAGGTCCAGCCCTCCTCTTCTCTTCCTCACCCAGAGTGTATATCTGTGTTGTCCAATTGAGTTTCTTTCTGCTAGTTGTGCCCTTGAATGTTGATTATGAATTTGATTCTCTTTGTCTGCTGACGTCTTCTTCACCTTCATCTGTCCCTTAGTCCCTTTTTATTTGCGCTCAAGTACCATACACTCTCCAACTCTCCATCTCTCCCTCCTGCACAGTCTCTCCCTCTCTCATGTGGTCTCTTTCCCCACAGCGGGCTTAGCTTTATCTGTGGTACAGTAGCATCAACCAAGCTGCTTGCTAGCCCTAGCCTGTCCTCGGCCTGATTGCCTTACTGCTACGCCACTACGTAGAACCCCTGCGTTGGCTAACCATCTCTGACAGCCTCCTCATAAAAGAGGCTGAGAACGGCGGCTGGCGGAGGAGTAGTGCATGTTTGATTTTATTTAGGCTACTTATTTGCGGCACGAGACCGGAGGAATGAGAGTTAGAGTACCCCGGAGGGGGAACCAGCCCAGCTAGCGTGGGGGACCTGTCATGTCTGATTGTAGCCCAGGCGGAGTGAGTCTCGGCTGGGTTAAGCAGAGAGGGCGCTACCCTTGTGGTGAGGGATGGATGATGGATGATGGAGGATTCACTTGGGCTTAGTAGTGAGGGAAGAGCAGGAGAGTGAAAGCAAATTGGTGGAATTGACCATTTCTTAGCAGGGTTTTGTGGAATGTGTTTACGGGTGTTCAGAGTGGCGGGTTGGGAACTGAGGTGACATTGAGGTCTCTGTCTCCCTCTCATCCTCCCCTCATCTCTCTCACACACGTTCCTCTCTTCACTCCCTCTCCCTCTATTTCTCTCCTCTTCCCCTTTATATCTCCCTCCATCTTCCTCTCTCACGTCTCCTTTTATCTCTTCATTCCTCTCTCACCTTCCCGTCATGTCTTTATTTTTCTGTCCTCTCCCCCTCTCTCCCCTCCCTCTCTTTCCTCTGCTCCTCTCTCCCCTCTCTCTCTCTCCCCTCCCTCTCCCTCCCCTTCCTCTCTCTCCCCTCCCTCTCTCTCTCTCCCCTCCTCTCTCCCTCCCCTTCCTCTCTCCCCTCCCTCCCCCTCTCTCCCCTCCCTCTCCCTCCCCTTCCTCTCTCTCCCCTCCCTCTCTTTCCTCTCCTCCTCTCCCTCTCCCTCCCTCCCTCCCTCTCCCTCCCCTTCCTCTCTCTCCCCTCCCTCTCTCTCTCTCCCCTCCTCTCTCCCCTCCCTCTCACTCCCCTTCCTCTCTCTCCCCTCCCTCTTTTTCCTCTCCTCCTCTCTCCCCTCCCTCTCCCTCCCCTTCCTCTCTCTCCCCTCCCTCTCTTTCCTCTCCTCCTCTCTCCCCTCCCTCTCTTTCCTCTCCTCCTCTCTCCCCTCCCTCTCCCTCCCCTTCCTCTCTCCCCCCTCCCTCTTTTTCCTCTCCTCCTCTCTCCCCTCCCTCTCCCTCCCCTTCCTCTCTCTCCCCTCCCTCTCTCTCTCTCCCCTCCTCTCTCCCCTCCCTCTCCCTCCCCTTCCTCTCTCTCCCCTCCCTCTCTTTCCTCTCCTCCTCTCTCCCCTCCCTCTCTCTCTCCCCTCCCTCTCCCTCCCCTTCCTCTCTCTCCCCTCCCTCTCTCTCTCTCCCCTCCCTCCCTCCCTCTCCCTCCCCTTCCTCTCTCTCCCCTCCCTCTCTTTCCTCTCCTCCTCTCTCTCCTCCCTCTCTCTCTCTCTCTCCCCTCCCTCTGCCTCCCCTTCCTCTCTCTCCCCTCCCTCTCTCTCTCTCCCCTCCCTCTCTTCCCTCTCCCTCCCCTTCCTCTCTCTCCCCTCCCTCTCTTTCCTCTCCTCCTCTCTCCCCTCCCTCTCTCTCCCCTCCTCCTCTACTCTCTCTGTTAGTGAAGTTCATCTCAGCCCAGCGAGACACTCAACCAGAGCCATTCTGTTGATACTTCAACGCGCCTCATGACTGCGTGTAGATGGAAGAAGGGAAGAGAACAGGGAAAGCAGAGGTGTACTCTCAGCAGAGAGAGAAAGAGAGATGCGGTGTTAAAAAGAAAAACTCCCGTGGAGTCTGAGCTGATGGTGATAGATTAGAACCAGGCGACTGGAGTGGAGGGAGCATATAAATGAGATATTTAAGAAACGTGAAAAATTGGGCCCAAATTGCAGCAAACAGCAGGCGGCTGGCCCCCTGTTCTCCTTTCACAGCGGCTCCGGGTTCCAATCCATTGTGGAGCGTCTCTGTACAGAGGGAGTCCAGGACCGGGCAGGTTGTGATAAGAACCAGCTGTAACCTCTCACCTCTCGACTCCTCTGATCTGAGCCCTAGCAAAATTAGATTTTCTGTGTGTGTGTGTGTGTGTGTGTGTGTGTGTGTGTGTGTGTGTGTGTGTGTGTGTGTGTGTGTGTGTGTGTGTGTGTGTGTGTGTGTGTGTGTGTGTGTGTGTGTGAGAGAGAGAGCTTGTGTGAGTATGTGTGAGAGATAAGGGTAATCTATTGCTTTCTGGTTTCTGTGTGTGTGTGTGGGTAGGGTAATGTTTCTGTGTATGTGGGTAGGGTAGTGTTTCTGTGTGTGTGAGCACGGTAATGTTTCTGTGTATGTGGGTAGGGTAGTGTTTCTGTGTGTGTGGGTAGGGTAGTGTTTCTGTGTGTGTGGGTAGGGTGGTGTTTCTGTGTGTGTGGGCAGGGTAATGTTTCTGTGTGTGTGGGTAGGGTAGTGTTTCTGTGTGTGTGGGCAGGGTAATGTTTCTGTGTGTGTGGGTAGGGTGGTGTTTCTGTGTGTGTGGGCAGGGTAATGTTTCTGTGTATGTGGGTAGGGTAATGTTTCTGTGTGTGTGGGTAGGGTAGTGTTTCTGTGTGTGTGTGTGGGTAGGGTAATGTTTCTGTGTGTGTATGTGGGTAGGGTAGTGTTTTTGTGTGTGTGGGTAGGGTAGTGTTTCTGTGTGTGTGGGTAGGGTAGTGTTTCTGTGTGTGTGGGTAGGGTCGTGTTTCTGTGTGTGTGGGTAGGGTAATGTTTCTGTGTGGGTAGGGTAGTGTTTCTGTGTGTGTGGGCAGGGTAATGTTTCTGTGTGGGTAGGGTAGTGTTTTTGTGTGTGTGGGTAGGGTAGTGTTTCTGTGTGTGTGGGTAGGGTATTGTTTCTGTGTGTGTGGGTAGGGTAGTGTTTCTGTGTGTGTGTGGGTAGGGTAGGGTAGTGTTTCTGTGTGTGTGGGTAGGGTAGTGTTTCTGTGTGTGTGGGTAGGGTATTGTTTCTGTGTGTGTGGGTAGGGTAGTGTTTCTGTGTGTGTGGGTAGGGTAGTGTTTCTGTGTGGGTAGGGTAGTGTTTCTGTGTGTGTGGGTAGGGTAGTGTTTCTGTGTGTGTGGGCAGGGTAATGTTTCTGTGTGGGTAGGGTAGTGTTTTTGTGTGTGTGGGTAGGGTATGTTTCTGTGTGTGTTGGTAGGGTAATGTTTCTGTGTGTGTGTGTAGGGTAGTGTTTCTGTGTGTGGGCAGGGTAATGTTTCTGTGTGGGTAGGGTAATGTTTCTGTGTGTGTGGGCAGGGTAATGTTTCTGTGTGTGTGTGTAGGGTAGTGTTTCTGTGTGTGTGTGTAGGGTAGTGTTTCTGTGTGGGTAGGGTAATGTTTCTGTGTGTGTGGGTAGGGTAGTGTTTTTGTGTGTGTGTGTGTAGGGTAATGTTTCTGTGTGTGTGGGTAGGGTAGTGTTTCTGTGTGTGTGGGTAGGGTAATGTTTCTGTGTGTGTGTGGGTAGGGTAGTGTTTCTGTGTGTGTGGGTAGGGTAGTGTTTCTGTGTGGGTAGGGTAGTGTTTCTGTGTGTGTGGGTAGGGTAGTGTTTTTGTGTGTGTGGGTAGGGTAATGTTTCTGTGTGTGTGTGGGTAGGGTAGTGTTTCTGTGTGTGTGGGTAGGGTAGTGTTTCTGTGTGGGTAGGGTAGTGTTTCTGTGTGTGTGGGTAGGGTAGTGTTTCTGTGTGTGTGTGTGTGTGTAGGGTAATGTTTCTGTGTGTGTGGGTAGGGTAGTGTTTCTGTGTGTGTGGGTAGGGTAATGTTTCTGTGTGTGTGGGTAGGGTAGTGTTTCTGTGTGTGTGGGTAGGGTAGGGTAGTGTTTCTGTGTGTGTGGGTAGGGTAGTGTTTATGTGTGTGTGTGGGTAGGGTAGTGTTTCTGTGTGTGTGGGTAGGGTAGTGTTTCTGTGTGTGTGGGTAGGGTTATGTTTCTGTGTGTGTGTGTAGGGTAATGTTTCTGTGTGTGTGGGTAGGGTAGTGTTTCTGTGTGGGTAGGGTAGTGTTTCTGTGTGTGTGGGTAGGGTAGTGTTTCTGTGTGTGTGGGCAGGGTAATGTTTCTGTGTGGGTAGGGTAGTGTTTCTGTGTGTGTGTGTAGGGTAATGTTTTTGTGTGTGTGGGTAGGGTAATGTTTCTGTGTGTGTGGGTAGGGTTATGTTTCTGTGTGTGTGTGTAGGGTAGTGTTTCTGTGTGGGTAGGGTAGTGTTTCTGTGTGTGTGGGTAGGGTAGTGTTTCTGTGTGTGTGGGCAGGGTAATGTTTCTGTGTGGGTAGGGTAGTGTTTTTGTGTGTGTGGGTAGGGTAATGTTTCTGTGTGTAGGTAGGGTAATTTTTCTGTGTGTGTGTGTGTGGGGTAGTGTTTCTGTGTGGGTAGGGTAGTGTTTCTGTGTGTGTGGGCAGGGTAATGTTTCTGTGTGTGTGTGTAGGGTAGTGTTTCTGTGTGGGTAGGGTAATGTTTCTTTGTGTGTGTGGGTAAGGTAGTGTTTCTGTGTGTGTGGGTAGGTTAGTGTTTCTGTGTGTGTGTGGGTAGGGTAGTGGTTCTGTGTGTGTGGGTAGGGTAGGGTAATGTTTCTGTGTGTGTGGGTAGGGTAGTGTTTCTGTGTGGGTAGGGTAATGTTTCTGTGTGTGTGGGCAGGGTAGTGTTTCTGTGTGTGTGGGTAGGGTAATGTTTCTGTGTGTGTGGGTAAGGTAGTGTTTCTGTGTGTGTGTGTAGGTTAGTGTTTCTTTGTGTGTGTGGGTAGGGTAGTGGTTCTGTTTGTGTGGGTAGGGTAATGTTTCTGTGTGTGTGGGTAGGGTAGTGTTTCTGTGTGGGTAGGGTAATGTTTCTGTGTGTGTGGGCAGGGTACTGTTTCTGTGTGTGTGGGTAGGGTAATGTTTCTGTGTGTGTGGGTAGGGTAGTGTTTCTGTGTGTGTGTGTGTGTGTGTGTAGGGTAATGTTTCTCTATGTGTGGGTAGGGTAGTGTTTCTGTGTGTGTTGGTAGGGGTAGGGTAATGTTTCTGTGTGTGTGGGTAGGGTAATGTTTCTGTGTGTGTGGGTGGGGTAATGTTTCTGTGTGTGTGGGCAGTGTAATGTTTCTGTATGGGTAGGGTAGTGTTTCTGTGTGTGTGGGTAGGGTAATGTTTCTGTGTGTGTGGGTAGGGTAATGTTTCTGTGTGTGTGGGTAGGGTAATGTTTCTGTGTGGGTAGGGTAGTGTTTCTGTGTGTGTGGGTAGGGTAGTGTTTCTGTGTGGGTAGGGTAGTGTTTCTGTGTGTGTGGGCAGGGTAGTGTTTCTGTGTGGGTAGGTTGGTGTTTCTGTGTGTGTGGGTAGGGTAGTGTTTCTGTGTGTGTGGGTAGGGTAGTGTTTCTGTGTGTGGGTAGGGTAATGTTTCTGTGTGTGTGGGTAGGGTAGTGTTTCTGTGTGTGTGGGTAGGGTAGTGTTTCTGTGTATGTGGGCAGGGTAGTGTTTCTGTGTGTGTGGGTAGGGTATGGTTCTGTGTGTGTGGGTAGGGTAGTGTTTCTGTGTGTATGTGGGTAGGGTAGTGTTTCTGTGTGTGTGGGTAGGGTATTGTTTCTGTGTGTGTGGGTAGGGTAGTGTTTCTGTGTGTGTGGGTAGGGTAGTGTTTCTGTGTGGGTAGGGTAGTGTTTCTGTGTGTGTGGGTAGGGTAGTGTTTCTGTGTGTGTGGGTAGGGTAGTGTTTCTGTGTGTGTGTGGGTAGGGTAGTGTTTCTGTGTGTATGGGCAGGGTAATGTTTCTGTGTGTGTGGGTAGGGTAGTGTTTCTGTGTGTGTGTGGGTAGGGTAGTGTTTCTGTGTATGTGGGTAGGGTAGTGTTTCTGTGTGTGTGGGTAGGGTAGTGTTTATGTGTGTGTGGGTAGGGTAGTGTTTCTGTGTGTGTGTGGGTAGGGTAGTGTTTCTGTGTGTGTGGGTAGGGTAGTGTTTCTGTGTGTGTGGGTAGGGTAGTGTTTCTGTGTGTGTGTGTAGGGTTGTGTTTCTGTGTGTGTGGGCAGGGTAGTGTTTCTGTGTGTGTGGGAAGGGTAGTGTTTCTGTGTCTGTGGGTAGGGTAGGGTAGTGTTTTTGTGTGTGTGGGTAGGGTAGTGTTTCTGTGTCTGTGGGTAGGGTAGTGTTTTTGTGTGTGTGGGTAGGGTAGTGTTTTTGTGTGTGTGGGTAGGGTAATGTTTCTGTGTGTGTGGGTAGGGTAATGTTTCTGTGTGTGTGGGTAGGGTAGTGTTTCTGTGTCTGTGGGAAGGGTAGTGTTTCTGTGTCTGTGGGTAGGGTAGGGTAGTGTTTTTGTGTGTGTGGGTAGGGTAGTGTTTCTGTGTCTGTGGGTAGGGTAGTGTTTTTGTGTGTGTGGGTAGGGTAGTGTTTTTGTGTGTGTGGGTAGGGTAATGTTTCTGTGTGTGTGGGTAGGGTAATGTTTCTGTGTTTGGGCAGGGTAGTGTTTCTGAACAGTATGTGAGTGGGTGCTGTCCTATTGGTGTCAGTGTTGTGTAATGCTCTGCTAATCGCTATGTATAATGTTTGACATGGAACATCATCACCAATGTCTACTACTGATGAATAACCGGCTAGGCCTGTTTGATCATGTGTCAAACCTGATCACAAATCCATCAATGTAGTTTGCAGATCATCACATTGACGTAAAACAACTCCTCCTTGTTGATCCAGTCATTTAACTAGAGTTTCCCTGAGGAGTTGGTAGAACATGATTGACAGACAGACACTGCCGGGCCGGGCCCTGTTTAAAATGCTCAGTCAGGCCGTGGTACGGCAGAGAGAGAAGAGTCACAAAACATGAATGCATTAGCTTTGTGGACCCATGCATTATGCAGAGGCTGAACTGCGACTGAAGACTCAAGACACAGAGAGAGAGTGAGAGGAAAGGACAGTGAGGAATCAGGCATGTTGAAGTCAGCAGCACAGTCCAGTGTGGATGACGGAGGGATGTGGGGTGCATGTAAGTTAGTGTGCGTGAGAGAGTGTGTATGTCTGTGTGCAAAAGGAGGAATGTTGGTCAAGCTGTAGTATCTATCTGCTGCTATTTATTTAGTCTGTACTTAATGACTTTAGTCTCACTGTTATCAGTGAGGTCACCCCATCGTGTTGCTCTGTTATCTGAATAGAAGGTCACCCCATCGTGTTGCTCTGTTATCTGAATAGAAATTCACCCCATCGTGTTGCTCTGTTATCTGAATGGAAGGTCACCTCATCGTGTTGCTCTGTTATCTGAATAGGTCACCTCATCTTGTTGCTCTGTTATCTGAATAGAAATTCACCCCATCGTGTTGCTCTGTTATCTGAATGGAAGGTCACCTCATCTTGTTGCTCTGTTATCTGAATAGGTCACCCCATCGTGTTGCTCTGTTATCTGAATAGAAGGTCACCCCATCTTGTTGCTCTGTTATCTGAATAGGTCACCCCATCGTGTTGCTCTGTTATCTGAATAGAAGTTCACCCCATCTTGTTGCTCTGTTATCTGAATAGAAGGTCACCCCATCGTGTTGCTCTGTTATCTGAATAGAAGTTCACCCCATCTTGTTGCTCTGTTATCTGAATAGAATGTCACCCCATCGTGTTGCTCTGTTATCTGAATAGAAGTTCACCCCATCTTGTTGCTCTGTTATCTGAATAGAAGGTCACCCCATCGTGTTGCTCTGTTATCTGAATGGAAGGTCACCTC
The DNA here is from genome assembly GCF_965601325.2 of Salmo salar. Classification (NCBI taxonomy): domain Eukaryota; kingdom Metazoa; phylum Chordata; class Actinopteri; order Salmoniformes; family Salmonidae; genus Salmo; species Salmo salar. The sequence goes on from NC_138299.1 coordinate 147,481,113, forward strand.
ATCTTGTTGCTCTGTTATCTGAATAGGTCACCTCATCTTGTTGCTCTGTTATCTGAATAGAATGTCACCCCATCGTGTTGCTCTGTTATCTGAATAGAAGTTCACCCCATCTTGTTGCTCTGTTATCTGAATAGAAGTTCACCTCATCGTGTTGCTCTGTTATCTGAATAGAAGGTCACCCCATCGTGTTGCTCTGTTATCTGAATAGGTCACCTCATCTTGTTGCTCTGTTATCTGAATAGGTCACCTCATCTTGTTGCTCTGTTATCTGAATAGGTCACCCCATCGTGTTGCTCTGTTATCTGAATAGAAATTCACCTCATCTTGTTGCTCTGTTATCTGAAAAAAAGTTCACCCCATCTTGTTGCTCTGTTATCTGAAAAGAAGGTCACCCCATCGTGTTGCTCTGTTATCTGAATAGGTCACCCCATCGTGTTGCTCTGTTATCTGAATAGAAGTTCACCTCATCGTGTTGCTCTGTTATCTGAATAGAAGGTCACCCCATCTTGTTGCTCTGTTATCTGAATAGAAGTTCACCCCATCTTGTTGCTCTGTTATCTGAATAGAAGTTCACCTCATCGTGTTGCTCTGTTATCTGAATAGGTCACCCCATCGTGTTGCTCTGTTATCTGAATAGGTCACCCCATCGTGTTGCTCTGTTATCTGAATAGGTCACCCCATCTTGTTGCTGTTATCTGAATAGAAGGTCACCTCATCTTGTTGCTCTGTTATCTGAATAGAAGTTCACCCCATCTTGTTGCTCTGTTATCTGAATAGAAGTTCACCTCATCGTGTTGCTCTGTTATCTGAATAGGTCACCCCATCGTGTTGCTCTGTTATCTGAATAGAAGGTCACCTCATCGTGTTGTTCTGTTATCTGAATAGAAGTTCACCTCATCGTGTTGCTCTGTTATCTGAATAGAAGTTCACCTCATCGTGTTGCTCTGTTATCTGAATAGAAATTCACGCCATCTTGTTGCTCTGTTATCTGAATAGGTCACCCCATCTGGTTGCTCTGTTATCTGAAAAAAAGTTCACCTCATCGTGTTGCTCTGTTATCTGAATAGAAGTTCACCTCATCGTGTTGCTCTGTTATCTGAATAGAAGTTCACCTCATCTTGTTGCTCTGTTATCTGAAAAGAAGGTCACCCCATCGTGTTGCTCTGTTATCTGAATAGGTCACCCCATCGTGTTGCTCTGTTATCTGAATAGAAGTTCACCTCATCGTGTTGCTCTGTTATCTGAATAGAAGGTCACCCCATCTTGTTGCTCTGTTATCTGAATAGAAGTTCACCCCATCTTGTTGCTCTGTTATCTGAATAGAAGTTCACCTCATCGTGTTGCTCTGTTATCTGAATAGGTCACCCCATCGTGTTGCTCTGTTATCTGAATAGGTCACCCCATCGTGTTGCTCTGTTATCTGAATAGAAGTTCACCCCATCTTGTTGCTCTGTTATCTGAATAGAAGTTCACCTCATCGTGTTGCTCTGTTATCTGAATAGGTCACCCCATCGTGTTGCTCTGTTATCTGAATAGGTCACCCCATCGTGTTGCTCTGTTATCTGAATAGGTCACCCCATCTTGTTGCTGTTATCTGAATAGAAGGTCACCTCATCTTGTTGCTCTGTTATCTGAATAGAAGTTCACCCCATCTTGTTGCTCTGTTATCTGAATAGAAGTTCACCTCATCGTGTTGCTCTGTTATCTGAATAGGTCACCCCATCGTGTTGCTCTGTTATCTGAATAGAAGGTCACCTCATCGTGTTGTTCTGTTATCTGAATAGAAGTTCACCTCATCGTGTTGCTCTGTTATCTGAATAGAAGTTCACCTCATCGTGTTGCTCTGTTATCTGAATAGAAATTCACGCCATCTTGTTGCTCTGTTATCTGAATAGGTCACCCCATCTGGTTGCTCTGTTATCTGAAAAAAAGTTCACCTCATCGTGTTGCTCTGTTATCTGAATAGAAGTTCACCTCATCGTGTTGCTCTGTTATCTGAATAGAAGTTCACCTCATCTTGTTGCTCTGTTATCTGAAAAGAAGTTCACCTCATCTTGTTGCTCTGTTATCTGAATAGAAGTTCACCTCATCTTGTTGATGAAGTGTATACTAATAGGGGAATGGATGGAGGGCAATGGAGGGTACTTCAGCGTTCCCTGGTTTACACAAGCTAATGCTGATAAGCTGACTCTCTTCCTTGTTCATGACCTCTAGAAAGTTCTGAGCAACAACAAATCAAGGCAGGTGCTTTGTCATCTGTTGGTCCTAAGGGGTCTGGGTCTAATCATGGTTATTTATGTGTGTGTGTGTGTGTGTGTGTGTGTGTGTGTGTGTGTGTGTATATGTGTGTGTGTGTATATGTGTGTGTGTGTGGTGTGTGTGTGTGTGTGTGTGTGTGTGTGTGTGTGTGTGTGTGTGTGTGTGTGTGTGTGTGTGTGTGTGTGTGTCTGTGTGGTCTGTGTGACTGGGGGTACATGCAGTGTGGACATTGACCAATGCAGTGGACGGAATAGCAATGGTAGGATGGCTGGGTCACAGAGGGTCTTTGAGGGTTGTGTGTGTGTGTGTGTGTGTGTGTGTGTGTGTGTGTGTGTGTGTGTGTGTGTGTGTGTGTGTGTGTGTGTGTGTGTGTGTGTGTGTGTGTGTGTGTGTGGTCTGTGTGACTGGGGGTACATGCAGTGTGGACATTGACCAATGCAGTTAATGGAATAGCAATGGTAGGATGGCTGGGTCACAGAGGGTCTTTGAGGGTTGTGTGTGTGTGTGTGTGTGTGTGTGTGTGTGTGTGTGTGTGTGTGTGTGTGTGTGTGTGTGTGTGTGTGTGTGTGTGTGTGTGTGTGTGTGTGTGTGTGTGTGTGTGTGTGTGTGTGTGTGTGTGTGTGTGTGTGTGTGTGTGTGTGTAAGGTATGCAGTGTGACCATTCATGACTGAATGGCTGGGGCTGGAATGGGCGTGTTGTCTATCTGTGTGTCTGGGTGGGAGGGGTTTGAACTAAGCTATGCGGCATGGACTGCCAGTGTGTCAACTAAACGGAACCCTCCTCGGCCAATCAAAACTCCTTTTCTCAGTCCATGAGACGTGGGAGTCTCTCGATGTCCGCTGCAGCCCGGAGTATCCCCCCAAACTCTCCAATCAGTAGGAAGATAGTAGAGCGCCCAGGGCAGCTGAGGGACTGTAGAACTAAACAAAACAGACAACTAGAATAGAGAATAGAATATATGGATTGGTCTCTGAAGTAGGAAAGAGGACTGATCTACAATTGACTAGAACATGAGTTCCTCCCCGGCACAAGGGACCACAATGGGCTGAAAATAAAGAGCAGTCAGAAGATCGTGGCTCTTTCCTCCTTCCCCGGCAGGGGACCTGGGATGTAACTGGCATTAAAAGGCTTGCTCAGGAGTTGTGAATAAGCAACTGGATTGAGCTCAGCAGCAACGCTTTGATCTGAACCAACGCGCTCTGCTTCTTCTATCGCACAGCTCAGGGAGACTGGATGTGCATACTAAAACTGTCGGAGAGGAGCCGGCTTTGCTCTTCTGCTTTCACTCACATTTTCGGTGCTTATGCACTTCCCTATCAGCTTTGTAAGCACAGTGTGGGAATATTGACTTGCAAAGAGCAACACTCAAGTATGAAGCTTATAGCATTACACACATTCATATGGGCTTTGAAAAAAGACGAGGCCTATTACTCGCATCCATATGGACTTAATAACCATTGTCCTGAAATGTATTAATGGACAGAGTAGTGCACACAGTCCTTCTCCCATATAGATGCATTGGGTCAATGAACTTGATGTGGTTTCTACCTTTTTTTCCAGCCCAGTTGCATTGCAATGTCATAGTTATTTTGTTGGAGACGGGCCCAAATTACAGGAGGCAAGACTCGTAAGCTGTCCTCTCAACTGTACCATTAGGCCAGTTCTGTGGAAAAGGGCAGTAAGAGAAAGCAAGCAGCCTCAAAGACATTGAGAGAGTCTGTACTAATAGAGTGCTGTATATTAGTATATTAAATTACAGTACCCAACCATTCATGTCAACACCATGTGATTTAGACGAGGAACCATCATCTACAGAGTACGCCTGGCTGTTGAAACGGAGCTATGGAAATGGAAAATGTCATTATTCTATCCAGCTCCTGATAGATTTAGATTTCCCCCTGGGCTGGTTGTTCCTCTTAGCCCAACGGCAGTTGGACTGGTGTTAACACCACAAACACACTGGTTCAGTTATTTTCATCAAATCCAACTGTGGCATTATAGTAATGGAACTCCCTTGTAAATGTCACCAAAGGTTTAAGATAACGTCTCCACTTATACTATATGCCATTTAGAAGATACCTTGATCTAAAATGAGTGTAGGAGTGGTCCCAGGAATCAAACCCACTACCCTGATGTTTTAAGTGCCATGCTCTACCAACTGAGCTACAAAGGACCACAGACTTCCCAGGCATGCAGCTCCCCCACACCCCACCAAGAAAGCTGAGCCTGAGACTCTGTTGAGGGACTCTATCTTTGCATTATTTTACTATCAATGGTTTTGCCATAGCTTTAGACTTAGCCAAAATGATGGCTAATGGTCACTGGTATAAACCAAATGACTCTGCTTTAGGCCTTTCACAGCTCTATGCTAGCAGTGGCTCTCTTAGCCAAAGAGAAGTGCTCAAATGTATATGTTTTAATTAAAGTTTTGACACCTCAGACTTTGCTAGCAAAATCTGTAGGCCTATTACTAGGCCTCGTTGATACTCTGTTTTATTTGGAGCTATGTTAGCTGAATCAATGTTAGCCTGCACTCGCTAAAACAATGTTGTCGTTGGAGCTATGCTAGCCATGTCCTGTGTTAGCTGAATCAATGTTAGCCTGCACTCGCTAAAACAATGTTGTCGTTGGATCTATGCTAGCCATGTCCTGTGTTAGCTGAATCAATGTTAGCCTGCACTCGCTAAAACAATGTTGTCGTTGGATCTATGCTAGCCATGTCCTGTGTTAGCTGAATCAATGTTAGCCTGCACTCGCTAAAACAATGTTGTCGTTGGATCTATGCTAGCCATGTCCTGTGTTAGCTGAATCAATGTTAGACTGCACTCGCTAAAACAATGTTGTCGTTGGAGCTATGCTAGCCATGTCCTGTGTTAACTGAATCAATGTTAGCCTGCACTCGCTAAAACAATGTTGTCGTTGGGGCTATGTTAGCCATGTCCTGTGTTAGCTGAATCAATGTTAGCCTGCACTCGCTAAAACAATGTTGTTATTGGGGCTATGCTAGCCATGTCCTGTGTTAGCTGAATCAATGTTAGCCTGCACTCGCTAAAACAATGTTGTCATTGGGGCTATGCTAGCCATGTCCTGTGTTAGCTGAATCTCCGCTCTATCTTAGGGATTCTGTTCTCTGGTATACCCACCTGCCTTGTGTCAATCATCTGTAAACCCACAGCGTGGCCCCTCGTTTGGGTCGGCTCGGGGAAACTGAGACGCCATCCGTCCCTCCCGACCATGGGATCTCTTCAGAGCTTTCATGATTTAGCCTGCAATAACGCAGCTGGTCATGGCACTCCGTCTCAGCTGCCATCTTGGAGAAACAGTGGCACACTGGAACATGTTCTTGTAAAAACGTCTCTGATGAAGTGTAATTCATCAGAGTAGGGGTCATTTTATTTTTTCTCTTAAAATGACACTTATCTATCATATCACTGAAGGAACTCATAAGCATGATATGAGAGATGCATAAGACTGATTTCAGACTATCAGCATTAGAAAAGCCTTTTTTCTGCTGTGTCATTATTACGACAGCAGTCTATCGACTTTATGTCGGCGGAAATGCCAACTGAAGTGTCACCAGTAAACCTTTAACCATAGCAACCTTTATGGGTATATCCCATCCCATCTCTAAAAAAAGCCTCAGTGTGAGTCTGTGAGAGCCCTGATATGGGGCTCCTTGGGGCCTGCTGGGGTGCTTTCCAGTCAGCCTTTGTCTGTTATTGACTGTTATTGCAGTTGGCAGAGGGTGCTCCTGCCATGGCAATGTCTGCAATGGGCTGCCAGTGTGGCCCCGTCCCGGCTCGGCCAAATAGTGACGCTGTGACTGGCTGCCAGGGAAACCCTGTTCATGACCACACACTTCAGCCCCCAGGGAAAAGGAATCAGCGTTGCGTTCTACAGAGGAGGGGGGGAAAAGAGACAGAAGGAAAGAGAGAAAGAATGAGTGACAGGGAGAATGACAGTGAGAGAGGGAGTTTTAACGGTCAGTTTGCTAGCCCCTCCCATGCTTGTTGTGTGTGTGTTGGTGTGTGTGTGTGTGTGTGTGTGTGTGTGTGTGTGTGTGTGTGTGTGTCCAGGGTAACATAATGGGACTGAGAAAATGTGTGTGAATGTGAGAATGTGCAGTTGCCTTAAATCTTCCCCGGTCTTCTTCTCTCTGAATGAACTCCATTCATTTTGGATGTTTGGAGGTTTGTTTGTGACGAATTATAAAACGCTCAACGCTGGAACTAATGAGTTTTAGACCTGTCTACCTCTCTGTGCCCTGAGCCCTGATCCGGGGGTAATTCAACATGCACCCAGAGAGAGGGAGAGAAGGAGAGAGAGGAGCTCAAAGAGGAGTGTGGAAAAGAGACGTTAGCGAATATGGAGAGCACATGGTGAGAGAGAGGAGGGAAGAAGGTAAAGAGGACAGAGAGAGAGAGAGAGAGAGAGAGAGAGAGAGAGAGAGGGGAGAGAGAGAGAGAGAGAGAGAGAGAGAGAGGAGGGTACCTACAGAAGTCTTGCCGGGGGGCTACCGTGGCCCATTTCTTCCCACATTGCACGCTGGAGTGGCAGATTAATTGCAGTTCAGTGTTCTGTGCAACTCTAATGTTCAGACATGATGTAAAAACACAACCGAGGCAAACACACTGTCGAGGGGAAAGATTTCTGCCTGGGCTGGAGAGTTACTCCACTGTGAAACGGGCTGGCCCAGGAGGGGCATCTCCTGGGCCTGCTAGGGAAGGAGGAGCTGTGGCTTCTGCTGCCTACAGCGTATGTAATATGTTCCTGTGATATTCAGGGTCTTTGCTAACTAAAGTGTGATTGCCAAGATTATCGAAGATTGACAACAAGTGGCCTGTTATTTGCAGCCCAGAAATGTTGTTGACCAGAATGCCTGTGACCAAGAGGACTTACATTTAAAGAGATATCACACTCCCTTGGATGAATAGGATAAATTACCATCATATTTTTGCAAACTGTGCTAAATGCAAACAATTTTTGCTAACAGTGGCCTTTGGGAATTTGGCCTAGACTCCAAGCAGTACTCTCACTCCACTCTGCCCCACAGCGACTCCGGCTCCCTTTCCTTCAGTGTCCTCTCCTCTCCGCCTCTCCAGCCACAGGAGGAAGAGAATCCGTTCTTTTACATAAATTACCATAATCTCCCATACAGTCCTCCCTTAAAGGTAGATAATGGTTTGAGGCAACACATATTTTTCTTTCATTCTTTTTTTTCTTCCAGTTTCCCTCCTGTTCCATAGTGGACATGTTAAGTAATCCTCTGTGTATGAAAAAATACTTATGTGCGTGCTGGCTCACAGCACACGACTGTGGGCCGACCGTCTTTATGCGATGCCAATAACGCAGCGTTAATCCGTAGGCAAGCAGGCTTTCCCCCTGGTTAGTGTACACACCAGGGTTTGGAACCAGTTCAGGGAACAGAAAACTGGAAAATAATTATATTTTTCAAGGAACAGAAGCGGGACCTGGAACTAAAGTGATCCATACTGTTCCAGAACAGAACCGTTATTTTAGAAGCATGGAAACCGGTTAATATTTTTATTTTTTTTAAATGTTAAAGTTTTTTCTATTTCCACCAAAAAAACGCTACAAAGCGCCTATGCAAAGCCCTTACTATGTCACTCAGATACTTATTCCAGTGTCTGCCTGCAAGCTGTAAAAAGGCTACTGTACTGATGTTACAAGCGTGATTCAGAAGATAGGAAGAGAGATTTTTAATTAGCTAGAGAAGAATGGATTAACTTTTTCAATGCTAGTTAAGGATACCAAATGCCTAGTTATCATGTTTCACATTGGATTTATTAACTACAAAAAGGTAAGACATGTTTTTAATCTGGTGCCGTTCTGCACACACAAGCTTGTTAGATGCACAGCGCTTCAAGCCTCTTCCTCAACCCTCTCTCGCTCAGTTGCATCTTGCGCCATAGGCTACACTTGTCTGTCCATCGTGCATGTAAACAACTACCCTGCCTGCTCTATCCGCACTGATTGTTGACGTAATTGAATTAACTGTTGTTTTCACAGGTTAACAAATGAACAAAAAGGAGCGATATATTCCAGTACTTTTTTGTTTGTTCGAACCGGTTCAGAACTTTATTTAGCTGGTCGGAACAGTGGAACAGAATGAAGAAAATGGTGGTTCTGTTGGAAGATAATGGATGTTCCAACCCCTGGTACACACATCTCTCTATATAGTATGCTCTAGCATGAAGACTTGTGCTTTTCTTTGCCTTCCTAAATGCAATTTCTTATTTTTTAGCACCCCCCTCTTCTTTTACTGTCTTCTTCTGCTGTTTACAAAACTCTGCTGAGGGGACCACCTGCAATGCATTCTGGGTAAAAGCTGAAGAAATGGGTTGGGTGCTGCGGTTAGGCTGTATTCAGGAGTTGGGTCGGGAAGGTTATGACTGTGAGGTTGTGGACGAGGCAGTTGAGATTGTGTAGTTGTGTTTGTCCTTTTTGCAGTTGAGGAGATCATGACCGTTTTGTTTGTGCTTCAAAATAGAGATGGTTTGTTTGGATCTGTTCCCATCATGTCATCGTATCAGTCTGTCAGTCTGTCGGGAATGTGACCCGGCGAACAGAAAAACTAGTGACAAACAGACTTGGCTAAATCGTGAATGACACACACACGCGCATAATCACACACAGATGCGCACACTCACACACAGACACACACACATTTTAAATACTTTATTTGAATCCACCAATCAAATTTACAAAAAAAGGATCCAAACATTTGGAAGGTCCCTGTATGCATGGCACTCAAGGGTACAGGAAGCACGTCCTCCAAACAGCGAGGCTGCCCACGACAGCTGAAACAGAGCAGTACCTCTTCTCCAAACAGCGAGGCTACCCACGACAGCTGAAACAGAGCAGTACCTCTTCTCCAAACAGCTAGGCTGCCCACGACAGCTGAAACAGAGCAGTACCTCTTCTCCAAACAGCTAGGCTGCCCACAACAGCTGAAACAGAGCAGTACCTCTTCTCCAAACAGCTAGGCTGCCCACAACAGCTGAAACAGAGCAGTACCTCTTCTCCAAACAGCTAGGCTGCCCACGACAGCTGAAACAGAGCAGTATCTAGCCAATTGCTTTGCCCTAGTTTTTGTCAGGCCCAGAATCTGGAGGCACCGCACTGCAAGCCTGTGTACCTGACCGAGACTGCCAAATATCAGCGCCACCAGCATGCACCTACACCCGAGGCTGTCCAAGCATGGCACGAGGGGCTGGTACTTAAGCAGCTTCTCGGCAAAGCCCTGCTCTATGTAGCCGTCCAATGAGCAGTCCAGTTCCAAAATGAGCTCCTCCCCCTGGCCTCCCCCACAACAACAATATCTGGCGTACACACACACACACACACACACACACACACACATTAACACTTTCTAAGCACAGTACTTAGTCAACACATATCTTCAAGGCATCTCAGGAAAAAGGGGAGGAAATAAAAACAACTGCATTTTTCTCCTGCAGTAAAAGTCCTCGTCCAGATGTGCCTACTCAATTATCCACAAAGAAACAGCTGTGTGTGTGTGTGTGTGTGTGTGTGTGTGTGTGTGTGTGTGTGTGTGTGTGTGTGTGTGTGTGTGTGTGTGTGTGTGTGTGTGTGTGTGTGTGTGTGTGTATGTGTGTATTATAAAACCTAACCTTTGTAATTGCTCAGAAAGAGGGTTTTTCTCTCACCAGTGTGTATGAGCCAGGTCTCTCAGGTTAAAACATGAACCCTCATCCTCTTAAATTCCTCAACTGATTCTGCTGAAGCTTTGGAAGTCCTTCTCTTCCCCTCTCTCTCTCTCTCTCTCTCTCTCTCTCTCTCTCTCTCTCTCTCTCTCTCTCTCTCATTCACCCCTCTTTCTCTCTCTCTCTCTCTCTCTCTCTCTCTCTCTCTCTCTCATTCACCCCTGTTTCTTTCTCTCTCTCTCTCTCTCTCTCTCTCTCTCTCTCTCTCATTCACCCCTCTTTCTTTCTCTCTCTCTCTCTCACTCTCTCGTTCACCTCTCTCTCTCTCTCATTCACCCCTCTTTCTCTCCTCTCTCTCTCTCTCCCTCTCTCTCTTGTTCACCTCTCTCTTTCTCTCTCTCTCTCTCTCTCTCTCTCTCTCTCTCTCTCTCTCTCTCGTTCACCTCTCTCTTTCTCTCATTTACCTCTTTCTCTTCCTCTCTCTCTCTTGTTCACCTCTTTCTTTCTCTCTTTCCCTCTCTGACTCTCTCTTTCACTCGTTCACCTCTCTATCTTTCCCTCGTTCACCTCTCTCTCTCTCTCTCGTTCACCTCTCTCTTTCTCTCATTTACCTCTTTCTCTTCCCCTCTCTCTCTCGTTCACCCCTCTCTCTCTCTCTCTCTCTCTCTTGTTCAACTCTTTCTTTCTCTCATTTACCTCTTTCTCTTTCCCTCTCTGACTCTCTCTTTCACTCGTTCACCTCTCTGACTCTCTCTTTCCCTCGTTCACCTCTTTCTCTCTCTCTCATTCACCTCTTTCTTTCTCTCATTTACCTCTTTCTCTTTCCCTCTCTGACTCTCTCTTTCACTTGTTCACCTCTCTGACTCTCTTTTTCCCTCGTTCACCTCTCTGACTCTCTCTTTCCCTCCTTCACCGCTCTCTCTCTATCCCTCATTCACCTCTCTTTCCCTCATTCACCTCTCTGACTCTCTCTTTCCTTCCTTCACCTCTCTCTCTCTTTCCCTCATTCACCTCTCTTCCTCTCGTTCACCTCTCTGACTCTCTTGTTCCCTCGTTCACCTCTCTGACTCTCTCTTTCCCTCGTTCACATCTCTGACTCTCTAGTTCCATCGTGCACCTCTTTCTCTCTTTCCCTCGTTCACCTCTCTTCCTCTCGTTCACCTCTCTGACTCTCTTGTTCCCTCGTTCATCCTCTCTGACTCTCTCTTTCCCTCGTTCACCTCTCTGACTCTCTCTTTCCCTCGTTCACCTCTCTGACTCTCTCTTTCCCTCGTTCACCTCTCTTCCTCTCGTTCACCTCTCTGACTCTCTTGTTCCCTCGTTCACCTCTCTGACTCTCTCTTTCCCTCGTTCACCTCTCTGACTCTCTCTTTCCCTCGTTCACCTCTCTTCCTCTCGTTCACCTCTCTGACTCTCTTGTTCCCTCGTTCATCCTCTCTGACTCTCTCTTTCCCTCGTTCACCTCTCTGACTCTCTCATTCCCTCATTCACCTCTCTGACTCTCTCTTTCCCTCGTTCACCTCTCTTCCTCTTGTTCACCTCTCTGACTCTCTTATTCCCTCGTTCACCTCTCTGACTCTCTCTTTCCCTCGTTCACCTCTCTGACTCTCTCATTCCCTCGTTCACCTCTCTGACTCTCTCTTTCCCTCGTTCACCTCTCTCTCTTTCCCTCATTCACCTCTCTTTCCCTCATTCACCTCTCTGACTCTCTCTTTCCCTCGCTCACCTCTCTCTCTCTTTCCCTCGTTCATCTCTCTCTCTTTCCCTCGTTCACCTCTCTCTATTTCCCTCATTCACTCCTCTTTCCCTCGTTCACCTCTATGAACTCTCTTTCCCTCGTTCACCTCTCTGACTCTCTTTCCCTCGTTCACCTCTCTGACTCTCTCTTTCCCTCGTTTACCTCTGACTCTCTTTTTCTTTCCCCATATAACACATTTGACCCCTAGCTCCTACCCCCGAACTTCTTGTGTATCTGAGATTTTTTTTAAGCAATAAGGCCAGAGGGGGTTTGGTATATGGCCAATATACCACGGCTAAGGACTGTTTTTACGCACGACGCAACTCGTATATTGGCCATATACCACAAACCCCTGAGGTGCCTTATAGCTGTTATAAAATGGTTACCAACGTAATTAGAGCAGTAAGAATACAGGTTTTGTCATACCCGTTTGATATACCACGGCTGTTAGCCAATCAGCATTCAGGACTTGAACCACGCAGGTTAGAAATTAGAATAACTTCATTTCACCCTGTGATAACATTTGCTACCATATATTGCTTATACTTCCACCTGTCCATTCAGGTCTACAGAAACTGCCAAGCCGTAGGGGCTATTTGGGTCAATTTGAAATTGGGCTCCTGTCTCTCACCCTTCACTCATACAGTGACAGTTCATTGTAGTCAGCCCCATGGCAGCACCAGTCAGCCATCCTGATCCTTCAGAGTATCTCCTCTTACACAATGCTCTTCACAGCAGGCAGCTCACCCACGGGGAAACACTAAAACAACCATGGCGCTAAGTGCTGCCTTTACACATAGAGCATCATATTGAAATGCAGATGTCTTCTGTTCTCTTCTGTTCTGAGGACCTGTGTGTTGTCGTGTCTCGTTGGAGTGGGGTTTGCTTTCCAAGCGAGCCTGGCTGTTCTCGTCTGTTGTCTGTGTGTGTGTGTGTGTGTGTGTTTGTGTGTGCGTCTGTGTGTGCGTTTGTGCTTGTGTGTGTGTGTCTGTGTGTGTGTGTATATGTTTTTGTCTGTGTGTGTATATGTATTTGTCTGTGTGTGTGTGTGTGTGTGTGTGTGTGTGTGTGTGTGTGTGTGTGTGTGGTGTGTGTGTGTGTGTGTGTGTGTGTGTGTGTGTGTGTGTGTGTGTGTGTGTGTGTGTGTGTGTGTGTGTGTGTGTGTGTGTGTGTGTGTGTGACTCATCGGTATATACAGGGCTGAGAATGAGGACTACCTTCGCTGACAGCTGCACTCGTTCAACATATGCCCACAGGGCAACAATTCTAGCCTTTAGCATTCCTATACCCCGTGGGTATGTGTGGGCGTATGTGGGAAGGTGTGGTTGTGTGTGTGCAAGTATATGTGTTTGTGTGTGTCTATGTGTGTTTGTGTATGTCTACATGCATGCAAATGTTTATGAGAGCGAGGGTCTCTGTGTCGGGAGGGGTGTGGATGGAGCCAGTGAAGTGTCTGTCTGTATGTCAAATGCCTGTGAGAGTGAAATAAATGCATTATTCAGTGTAGAGTATCATTCTGAGTGAAATGTAGGCTACTGTTTCTCTCTAGACCAAGTAGGACAGCAATCAGCTTGATCTCTTATGAACCATAACCCTGCAGTGGTCGATAGCTGTTAGCATGCTAATCCTGCTCACATTATTGATATCCACACGTCCTTTTTCCCCAGGGGTGGGTGTATGTGTGTGTGTGTGTGTGTGTGTGTGTGTGCGTGTGTGTGTGTGTGTGTGCGTGTCTGAGTATGTGAGTATGTGAGTATATGATTGCTCTGTAGATAAGCAATATGCCTTGCACATCAAGATTTGTGGGGTGTTGTGTTCTGTGTGTGTGCCTGTTTGCCTTTCAGTGTGTGTGTGTGTGTGTGTGTGTGTGTGTGTGTGTGTGTGTGTGTGTGTGTGTGTGTGTGTGTGTGTGTGTGTGTGTGTGTGTGTGTGTGTGTGTGTGTGTGTGTGTGCGTGCGTGTGTATGCGTTCTTGCGTGTCTGCGTGTGTATTTGTGCCATCCCTGGATTGATATCCATACTGCCTTATTTCTCAGACGTCAAACAGAGAGCGGAGCCTTGAACTCCCAGCATGCATTATTCATCGAATTAGATAACACACACAAGATGCAAATGGGCCACAAACCCTCCATATTCCACACAACACCGTCTCAATCTCAGCCTAACAATGTTAGCCTAGGTCTCTCTCTGGCCTGTGCAAAATCACATCATAACAAAACAAATACCTCCAAGGATGGTATTGTACTCTATCCAGCAGACTAGCAGAGTATTGTCCTGTAATGGAGTTAGCATCTGACTCTGTACTCCACTTTGTATTAATCCTATGTTGGGTACCATCAAGAAGGCTAGCAGTGGTTGCTGTGGTGTTATTTATTGCCTGTGGTGTTAATTAGAACACGTACGTGACCCGACACTACGTCTCAGCCCCTCCCTCTCCTGCCTGACTTTCTGACTTCCCTGAGGCGCTGGATCCGATTAGCTAAGGACCAGGCGGGTATCGATCAGGTTTTAATGAGGAAAACAAGGGAAAGAGCTTGTATCCCCTTCAGTTATGCCTGGGGAGCGAAAGAAATAGGGATTGGCAGAGAGAGAAAGAGGGATTTGGAGGGAGAGAAGGAGGGATTGGAGGAATAGGCCAACCTTCTGGAGCTTTCTGCAAACGAATGGGGGAATTCCTCACTGATCCTTATGGGCTTTAACACAGAGGAACCAACCTCATAGACTCAGATCAGTTTGAACCCCATACAGTTAGGCACTTGGGAGATGCATATAGTACATGTGGGTCCCCATAGAGAGGGCAGAGAAGACAATTTAATCCCATCCCAAGACTATACTGGAGCTCCATAAACCCACCCTAATACTGTACACCCTAATATGATTGTCCACGAGAATCCAAATAGGTCAGATCAGGTTTGCAATGAACAACTTCAATCAGACCCCCTCTCACCCAAAAGGAAAGAACTAGTAAATCAAGGGTGAAGATTCAGGCCTGCGCTCTCAAGATTCACCAAAGAAATGTCCTTTGTTTCAGCATACTTTTCCCAGCTGAAACTCTTAACATGTTCAAAAGCGAATACTGGAACAATATTTCTAACATAGAACGTGGGGAATGGTCAGAGGTGATCTATAGAACACTAATGTAATTTTGTTTGTTATTTTGTGATGTCATTAAAAATGTTATAAAGGAAATACTGTAACTTCGAAAGTATACCCACTACATATATGACGTTTCCATACTCTGCATTGTGCATGTAATATGAAAAGTGTTTTTGTTAAGAGAGGGATGTGATTTGAGGAGCTATAAGAGATAATTGTTTTACCTAACTTTGCACAGTGAGTATTTACCACCCGGAGTGAGGTCAGGGAGCGTGCCAGTCTGCCGGAACCTATATAAACTGTATAAACAAACACATTGGACCAGAAAAGCGTCAAGCTGCACGTTTAAAATGGTTTGAACTTTGAATTTCAACACGAGGTGGAGACGATAAACTCACCTCTCGAACAATCACTGGTACGGCTGATTAGCTGTCCTAAGTAAAGTATCTTCGAAAGCAAGTTTAAGTAGGACCATCCTGTTACTCTGCTCAAACCATCGATATGGCCGACTAGCCTATCTTCAAAAAAGCCTCTTCAAGAGTGAATGGAAGGAAAGTCAACTCTGCAGTTCTGTTCAGGACTACATGACAAGTCACTGGATACCAGAGAACTACAAAGAAGGACAACAGTAGAAGACTTGTTGGAACCATTTCGGACAATCAGAGCCTTACACGCTTACCACAAAAAGGCCCAACACCCTTTCTAAGGCTGCCCTGTTCATCGAGAAATCCCCAGCGAACCCAGGCATTTCACCTAAATACATTCATGATTTCTTACTCAAAGCGGGTGGTGGTTCGTGTGCAAAGTATATGGTTACTGTAGGTGGGAGTAGTTCCTGAATATGCCAATGTTAAATGTCTCTGTCCCTCTCTCTCTCCCTCACTCTCCATCTCTTCTTTAACAAGCAGCCATGTTGATGTCATCCCGCTAGGACCTGTTTTCAACGTATTAAGTCTCCAGCCAATAACTGGTGCAAAGTTTGTGTGTTTATCCAATGTTCCCATTTAATGAGCTAGTAAATAAATAATTAAACCAATTTGATTAGTACTGAATCCAAAGTAAGGCTCTGGTTTTTGCAGATGCAAGGAGGTTACGACTGTTCAGAATGATGTTATGATACGAGGTTATGATTAATAAGTTGACTGTTCATAGATGTGATAGGTAAAGACCTTTTAGAGTTTCATTCAGGAGATGGTAACTCTTTAACCTGTTAGGGCTAGGGGGCAGCATTTGCACGTCTGGATAAAAAAATGTACCCGATTTAATCTGGTTACTAATCCTACCCAGTAACTAGAATATGCATATACTTATTATATATGGATAGAAAACACTCTAAAGTTTCTAAAACTGTTTGAATGGTGTCTGTGAGTATAACAGAACTCATTTGGCAGGCAAAACCCTGAGACATTTTCTGACAGGAAGTGGATACCTGATGTGTTGTATTGACTTTAAACCTATCCCATTGAAAAACACAGGGGCTGAGGAATATTTTGGCACTTCCTATTGCTTCCACTAGATGTCACCAGCCTTTACAAAGTGTTTTGAGTCTTCTGGAGGGAGATCTGACCGAACAAGAGCCATGGAACGATGATGTCCCATTAGACACCTGACGCGCGAGTTCATGTTGGGTACCCTCGTTCCAATACGTTATAAAAGAGTATGCATTCGTCCACCTTGAATATTATTCATGTTCTGGTTAAAAAAGGCCCTAATGATTTATGCTATACAACGTTTGACATGTTTGAACGAACGTAAATATATTTTTTCCCCTCGTTCATGACGAGAAGTCCGGCTGGCTTAGATCATGTGCTAACAAGACGGAGATTTTTGGACATAAATGATGAGCTTTTTTGAACAAAACTACATTCGTTATGGACCTGTGATACCTGGAAGTGACATCTGATGAAGAGAATCAAAGGTAATGGATTATTTACATAGTATTTTCGATTTTAGATCTCCCCAACATGACGTCTAGTCTGTATCGCAACGCGTATTTTTCTGGGCGCAGTGCTCAGATTATTGCAAAGTGTGATTTCCCAGTAAGGTTATTTTTAAATCTGGCAAGTTGATTGCGTTCAAGAGATGTAAATCTATAATTCTTTAAATGACAATATAATATTTTACCAATGTTTTCTAATTTTAATTATTTAATTTGTGACGCTGACTTGACTGCCGGTTATTGGAGGGAAACGATTTCCTCAACATCAATGCCATAGTAAAACGCTGTTTTTGGATATAAATATGAACTTGATAGAACTAAAAATGCATGCATTGTCTAACATAATGTCCTAGGAGTGTCATCTGATGGAGATTGTAAAAGGTTAGTGCATCATTTTAGCTGGTTTTATGGTTTTGGTGACCCTGTCTTTGACTTGACAAAACATTACTCACAACTCTTGTAAATGTACTGTCCTAACATACTCTAAATTTATGCTTTCGCCGTAAAACCTTTTTGAAATCGTAAAACGTGGTTAGATTAAGGAGATGTTTATCTTTCAAAGGGTGTAAAATAGTTGTATGTTTGAAAAATTTGAATTTTGACATTTATTTGGATTCAAATTTGCCGCTCTTGAAATGCACCTGCTGTTGATGGAGTGCACCACGGGTGGCACGCTAGCGTCCCACCTAGCCCATAGAGGTTAAAGAACCGCTCCCGTGTTGCCCCAGATCCTAATGAGTTAATAGGTACATGATTAATTTAATCAGGTAACAATTGAACATAGTTAATTAGATAAATAACAGTCTTCAGTTTATTGAGAGTCCAACACCCAATTACCTAACATAGAAAATACTAAACTAGAAAGAACATAGAAATACAAAAACATAGAACATAACCCAAAACCCGGAAATAATAAATCAAACAGCCTTCTAAACAAACCACCACCCCGAACCACATAAAACAAATACCCTCTGTCACGTCCTGACCAAACTACAATAACAAATAACCCCTATACTGGTCAGGACGTGACAGAAACAGAGTCTCTGATACTGTTGAGTTGTACACACTCTAGAGTGGAACTTTCTTTGACAGTCATAAAGACGACAAAATATTCCAAGTTGCCTTTCAACCCTTTAATGTATTCATAGTACAGTATATATGCAGTATTTCTGCTGAGACATGCTTTGAAATGGATAGTCGTTGGCTCAATGACTGGAAGTCTATTGGAACAGTTAGCATGTCATTGCCCCCTCCCATCTCTACCCCCCCACCCCCCACTAACCAGAGGTGGAACCAAGTCATTGTTTTACATGTCACAAGTAAGTCTCAAGTCTTAGCACTCAAATCCCAAATTAAGTCCCAAGTTAAGACAGACAAGTCCGAGTCAAATCTCAAGTCAAGACCAACAAGTCCCGACCGACAAGTCCCAAGTCAAGTCTCAAGTCCTAAACTTTGAGTTTCGAGTCCTAAAC
Organism: Salmo salar; assembly: GCF_965601325.2. Lineage (NCBI taxonomy): Eukaryota > Metazoa > Chordata > Actinopteri > Salmoniformes > Salmonidae > Salmo > Salmo salar. The sequence goes on from NC_138299.1 coordinate 147,499,305, forward strand.
AAGTCATAATGTGCTCTTCACCAAATGTAATACCATTTCATATTTTTAACAAGAGTGAGAGTTAGTATATTACATTTATGCAAATCATGAAAGCTTTAAAAAAATATATATATTTTTGTAACTTTCCAAATAAACATTATTATTTCCATGGAAATACATGGTTAGCCATGAGAAAGGCACATCAATATGACAACAAAAACAAAATATTGTAGTGCTCTCTCTCTCCAGATATACTCTAGACTAGAGGTCGACCGATTATGATTTTTCAACGCCGATACCGATTATTGGAGGGCCCAAAAAAAGCCGATACCGATTAATCGGACGTTTTTTTTTAGCAGTTATTTGTAATAATGACAATTACAACAATACTGAATGAACACTTATTTTAACTTAATATAATACATCAATAAAATCAAATTAGCCTCAAATATTTGGTTTAAATAATGCAAAAACAAAGTGTTGGAGAAGAAAGTAAAAGTGCAATATGTGCCATGTAAGAAAGCTAACGTTTAAGTTCCTTGCTCAGAACATGTGAACATATGAAAGCTCCTGGTTCCTTTTAACATGAGTCTTCAATATTCCCAGGTAAGAAGTTTTAGGTTGTAGTTATTATAGGAATTATAGGACTATTTCTCTCTATACGATTTGTATTTCATATACCTTTGACTATTGGATGTTCTTATAGGCACTTTAGTATTGCCAGTGTATCAGTATAGCTTCCGTCCCTCTCCTCACTCCTACCTGGGCTCGAACCAGGAACACATTGACAACAGCCATCCTCGAAGCAGCGTTACCCATGCAGAGCAAGGGGAACAACTACTCCAAGTCTCAGAGCGAGTGATGTTTGAAAAGCTATTAGCGCGCACCCGCTAACTAGCTAGCTATTTCACAATGGTTACACCAGCCTAATCTTGGGAGTTGATAGGCTTGAAGTCATAAACAGCGCAATGTTTGAAGCACAGCGAAGAGCTGCTGGCAAAATGCACGAAAGTGCTGTTTGAATGAATGCTTACGAGCCTGCTGGTGCCTACCACCGCTCAGTCAGACTGCTCTATCAAATCATAGACTTAATTATAATATAATAAACACACAGAATTACGAGCCTTAGGTCATTAATATGGTCGAATCCGGAAACTGTAATTTCAAAAACGAAACGTTTTTCCTTTCAGGGAAATACGGAACTGTCCCGTATTTTATCTAACGGGTGGCATCCCTAAGTTTAAATATTCCTGTTACATTGCATAACCTTCGATGTTATGTCATAATTACGTGCAATTCTGGCAAATTAGTTCGCAACGAGCCAGGCGACCCAAACTGTTGCATATACCCTGATTCTGCGTGCAATGAACGCAAGAGAAGTGACACAATTTCACCTGGTTAATATTGACTGCTAACCTGGATTTCTTTTAGCTAAATATGCAGGTTTAAAAATATATACTTCTGTGTAGTGATTTTAAGAAAGGCATTGATGTTTATGGTTAGGTACAGTCGTGCAACGAATGTGCTTTTTTCGCAAATGCGCGTTTGTTAAATCATCCCCCGTTTGGCTGTCATATGCGTCGGAAGGATTAGACCAAAGCGCAGCGTGTAGAGTGCTCATTCTTACTTATTTATTTTAAGAGAGCACTTAAACAAAGAAAAAAACAAACGACAGCAAACAGTTCCGTAAGGTTCACAGCCTATAAAGAAACAACCACCCACAAACCCAAAGGAAAAAACAGGCTGCCTAAGTATGGCTTCCAATCAGAGACAACGAAAGACACCTGCCTCTGATTGGAAACCACACTCGGCCAAACCTGTAAAACGAACATAGAAAATGAAAACTAGGACAAATCCCTTTGAAACAAACCAACCCCAAAACACACAAAACAACCCCCCTGCGACGCCCTGACCATACTACAATGGCAAATGATCCTTTTTACTGGTCAGGACGTGACATTGGCGAAGTCGGCTGTCTTTGTTAGGAAGAAATAGTCTTCACAGTTCGCAACGAGCCAGGCGGCCCAAACTGCTGCATATACTCTGACTCTGTTGCAAGAGAAGTGACACATTTTCCCTAGTTAAAAGAAATTCATGTTAGCAGACAATATTAACTAAATATGTAGGTTTAAAAATATATACTTGTGTATTGATTTTAACCTCTCTAGGCTAGGCGGGACGAATTCGTCCCACCTACGTAACAGCCACTGCTATCCTGTGGCGCGATTTTCAAAACCTACTTCAATTTCTCAAACATATGACTATTTTACAGCCATTTAAAGACAAGACTCTCGTTAATCTAACCACACTGTCCGATTTCAAAAAGGCTTTACAACGAAAGCAAAACATTAGATTATGTCAGCAGAGTACCAAGCCAGAAATAATCAGACACCCATTTTTCAAGCCAGCATATAATGTCACCAAAACCCAGAAGACAGCTAAATGCAGCACTCACCTTTGATGATCTTCATCAGATGACAACCCTAGGACATTATGTTATACAATACATGCATGTTTTGTTCAATCAAGTTCATATTTATATCAAAAACCAGCTTTTTACATTAGCATGTGACGTTCAGAACTAGCATACCCCCCGCAAACTTCCGGGGAATTCGCTAACATTTTACTAAATTACTCACGATAAACGTTCACAAAAAGCATAACAATTATTTTAAGAATTATAGATACAGACCTCCTCTATGCACTCGATATGTCCGATTTTAAAATAGCTTTTTGGTGAAAGCACATTTTGCAATATTCTAAGTACATAGCCCAGGCATCACGGGCTCGCTATTTAGACACCCGGCAAGTTTAGCACTCACCATAATCATATTTACTATTATAAAAGTTTCATTACCTTTTGTTGTCTTCGTCAGAATACACACCCAGGACTGCTACTTCAATAACAAATGTTGGTTTGGTCCAAAATAATCCATCGTTATATCCGAATAGCGGCGTTTTGTTCGTGCGTTCCAGACACTATCCGAAATAGTAAAGAAGTGTCGCGCGCATGGCGCAATTCGTGACAATAAAATTCTAAGTATTCCACTACCGTACTTCGAAGCATGTCAACCGCTATTTAAAATCAATTTTTACGACATTTTTCTCGTAGAAAAGCGATAATATTCCGATAGGGAATCTCCTTTTCGGCAAACAGAGGAAAAAATCCCAAAGGCGGGGGCGGTCGGGGTCACGCGCATAAGCCAGTGTCCCTTGATCGGCCACTTGAGAAAGGCGATAATGTGTTTCAGCCTGGGGCTGGAATGACGACATTCTGTTTTTTCCCGGGCTCTGAGCGCCTATGGACGACGTGGGAAGTGTCACGTTAGAGCAGAGATCCTTAGTAAATGATAGAGATGGAAAAGAAGTTCAACAAATGGTCAGACAGGCCACTTCCTGTAAAGGAATCTCTCAGGTTTTGACCTGCCATTTGAGTTCTGTTATACTCACAGACACCATTCAAACAGTTTTAGAAAATGTAGGGTGTTTTCTATCCATATGTAATAAGTATATGCATATTCTAGTTACTGGGTAGGAGTGGTAACCAGATTAAATCGGGTATGTTTTTTATCCAGCCGTGTCAATACTGCCCCCTAGCCCTAACAGGTTAAGAAAGGCATTGATTTTTATGGTTTGGTACACGTTGGAGCAACGTGTACCAAAGCGATTATATGCAACGCAGGACAGGCTAGATAAACTAGTAATATCATCAACCATGTGTAGTTAACTAGTGATTATGATTGATTGATTGTTTTTTATAAGATAAGTTTAATGCTAGCTAGCAACGTACCTTGGCTTCTTACTGCATTCGCATAACAGGCAGGCTCCTCGTGGAGTGCAATGTAAAGCAGGTGGTTAGAGCGTTGGACTAGTTAACCGTAAGGTTGCAAGATTGAATCCCCGAGCTGACAAGGTAAAAATCTGTCGTTCTGCCCCTGAGCAAGGCAGTTAACCCACCGTTCCTAGGCCGTCATTGAAAATAAGAATGTGTTCTTAACTGACTTGCCTAGTTAAATAAAGGTGTAAAAAAATAAAATAAATGTAATCTGCCAAATCGGCGTCCAAAAATACCGATTTCCGATTGTTATGAAAACTTGAAATCGGCCCTAATTAATCGGCCATTACGATTAATCGGTCGACCTCTACTCTAGACACCTATAACAATCCTGCCATAAAGTTACAATCATTTTGTCACAAACGTCGAAAGGATTAGACCAAGGCGCAGCGTGTATAGTGCTCATCTTTAGATTTTAATGAATGCACTTCAAACAACAAAATAACAAACGCTCAACAGTTCCGTCAGGTACAACAACTAAATGGAAAGTAACCACCCACAAAACCCAAAGGAAAACAGGCTGCCTAAGTATGGCTTCCAATCAGAGACAACGAAAGACACCTGCCTCTGATTGGAAACCATACTCGGCCAAACATGGAAAACGAAACATAGAAATAGAAAACTAGAACAAATTCCCCTAGAAACAAAAAACCCCAAAACACACAAAACAACCCCCCTGCCACGCCCTGACCATTCTACTATGGCAAATGACCCTTCTCACTGGTCAGGATGTGACACATTTACTAAAAGGTACATGAGAACATCTGCTACTGAACTTCAAGTAGGCCTACAATTTGAACACTGACCTGAATTTCTGACAAAGCAAATACAGATCCCAAAGATGGGAGATAAAACCTGAACATGGAGACTATGTATACTATACATAGTGTGTGATGCATAAACAGTTAATTTTTTCTTTTATCTCAGGGCCCTATGATGCACTGTATTTGCAAAAGACCCAAATTCGAAAAAAAGTCTGTCAAAAAATAATTGTGCGGCGGCATTAGCACTGGACCGCACCGTCCCCCCCGTCCCCGGCCCCCATAGCGATCGACTGTCGAGGCTGGCTTGTACACAATCTCCCAAACTTAACACACACACACACACACACACACACACACACACACACACACACACACACACACACACACACACACACACACACACACACTCTCTCTTTGTGTGTGGTTACAGAAGGCTAACGCATGTCAATGGTTTTAGGAACAGCAGTAACATCAGGCAGGGTTTAGACTACAAACTGCCTAGCCAGTTGTAGCTCAATCTGGGTGCAATGACCACGTTCCCGCACTGACTGACTGTGTGGAGGCTCATTGATTTAACGTTACGTTAGCTTAGATACTACACTAGCAAAGTTATAAACTCAGCAAAAAAAGAAACGTCCTCACTGTCAAATGCGTTTATTTTCAGCAAACTTAACATGTGTAAATATTAGTATGAACATAACAAGAGTCAACAACTGAGACATAAACTGAACAAGTTCCACAGACATGTGACTAACTGTAACGCTTCTCGTCTGTAGAAGAAGGGGACCAAAGCGCAGCGTGGTGAGTGTTCATTATAATGATTTAATAATAACAAACACTTCAAACAAAACAAGAAACTGAACGACAGCCAACAGTTCTGTCAGGTTACAAAATGTACAAAACAGAAAATAACTACCCACAAAGGAAAATAGGCTGCCTAAGTATGACTCCCAATCAGCGACAACGATGTACAGCTGTCCCTGATTGAGAGCCATACCAGGCCAAAACAAAGAAATACAAAGCATATAAAAAAGGACATAGAATGCCCACCCAAATCACACCCTGACCAAACCCAAATAGAGACATAAAAAAAGTCTCTCTCAGGTCAGGGCGTGACACTAATAGAAATTGAATAATGTGTCCCTAGCCCTCACCCTCCGATCCAACAGGTCCCAGACGTGCTCAATGGGATTGAGATCCAGGCTCTTCGCAGGCCATGGCAGAACACCGACATTCCTGTTTTACAGGAAATCACACACAGAACGAGCAGTATGGCTGGTGGCATTGTCATGCTGGAGGGTCATGTCAGGATGATCCTGCAGGAAGGGTACCACATGAGGGAGGAGGATGTCTTCCCTGTAACGCACAGTGTTTAGATTGCCTGCAGTGACAACAAGCTCAGTCCGATGATGCTGTGACACACCGCCCCAGACCATGACGGACCCTCCACCTCCAAATCGATCCCGCTCCAGAGTAATGGCCTCGGTGTAACTCTCATTCCTTTGACGATAAACGCGAATCCGACCATCACCCCTGGTGAGACAAAACCACGACTCGTCAGCAAAGAGCACTTTTTGCAGCCTCTCTCAGTCTAGTGTGGACAGTCTGAGCACTAATGGAGGGATTGTGTTACCTTTGAAAGACAGGGTCCTGAAAAAGGGACGTTTCTTTTTTTGCTGAGTTTATATAGCAGTCGGCTATATTAGCTACAACTTACTGTTCTTTGTGCAGATTCAAATGTCTAGCAAAGTTGGAAATTGTTGTGCCTTCGTCTGTAATTTTCTTCCCACATGTTTTGCAAGTTGCTATCCGTTTTTTGTTGACTACAGCGTAGTCTTTATATCCGAAAATAATAATAATCTTTCCAAGATTTCCGTCTGAATTCACCTGCCGACGTTCCTCTGCACTGCCACGCGCAACCTTTTCTCAGCTGGCACAATTTGATTGGCTGCTGTCCGATTCAAACTGTAATCCGTTAAATGAAGAGTTGATGCACTGCACACTTTTTTTAATAGCATAATTTTTAATATTTGGGCTTGGGGAGGGTATCAAGTCAGTTCGAGTCAAAAGGCTCAAGTCCAAGTCAAGTCACGAGTCATTGGTGTTACAGTCAAAGTCTAGTTGCCATGTCAAAGTCTTTTTGAGTTTGTCAAGTCGAGTCTAAAATCATCATATTTGTGACTCGAGTCTGACTCGAGTCCAAGTCATGTGACTGGAGTCCACACCTCTGCCACTAACTAACCATCACTGCTAAAAATCATCCTAGGTGAAACACTGTAAAGGCTTAGTAATGTATACATGTATTTATGGCCCTCTCTCTCTCTCTTATCCGTTGATTCTCATCACAATAATCTCTGCTTCTCTGTCCAGCTGAACATCAGTATGTGTGTTCAGTTAGTATGCTACATTAGCATTTGAATTGCCCCAGGCGCCATTGAGATGCAGTTGCTATTGACAGCCAGCTGCTTTGTATCAGACTGGTCATTCTAGAGGCTGGTGGCTGGTCGACATTAACTCACTTTATGTTGCTGCAATCATGGTCCAAACACACCAAGACAGTTCCCCTGTATATAGTCTCGGTATTGTTATTTTATTGTGTTACTTTTTATTACATGTTTTACTTCAGTTTATTTAGTAAATATTTTCTTAACTCTATTTCTTGAGCTGTATTGTTGGTTAAGGGCTTGGTAAGTAAGCTTTTCACAGTAAGGTCTACACCTGTTGAATTCGGCGCATATGACAAATAAAATGCGATTTGATTAGATTTTTGCTCTCTGCTCTCTAGGCTTGGGGCAAGGAGGGCATAAGCTGTATCGGGCTGCTTGACGCTAACTGGTTTGACGTGACTACTGGTAGGCATTTAAATTGGCTAGCCTAGTAGCCTGTAGTTACAGTAAGACCTTGATTGACGGTAGCAGCAGCTCTTGTTTCTGTTTCCTCCTGATCATTTCATTAAGGCCATTCAGTTTCAACAGAACATGTGATTGGGTGGTGTGTCGATGCCAACATCACACAGCCAATCAAATAGGAGCAGTCATGTTTTATTAGATCACAGTACACATAATAAAATCAGACAGCATTAATGCGTTGTCATCCAGGACTGGGTAGATACGTGTAGATAGCTGATATACACTGAGTGTACAAAACATTAGGAACACTTTCTATTTCCATGACATAGACAGAACTCTATGATCCCTTATTAATGTTACTTGTTAAATCCACTTCAATCAGTGTAGATGAAGGGGAGGTGACAGGTTAAAGAAGGATTTTTAGGCCTTGAGACAATTGAAACATAGATTGTGTATGTGTGCCATTCAGAGGGTGAATGGGCAAGACAAAATATTTAAGTGCCTTTGAATGGGGTAGGTGCCAGGTGCAACGGTTTGTGTCAAGAATTGCAACGCTGCTGAGTTTTTCATGCTCAACAGTTTCCTGTTTGTATCAAGAATAATCCGCCACCCAAAGGACATCCATCCAACTTAACACATTGTAGTCAACATGGGCCAGCATCCTTTTGGAACGCTTTCGACACCTTGTAGAGTCCATGCTAGGCTTGGGCGGTATACCGTATATACCGTATACCAGGGTATTTGGAAATAGCCACGGGATGGCTTTTCAATACCGCTGAAACTTTTTCTTTTAAGTTTTTCAATACATTTGAATATTTGTAGCAATTTTTTTGTAAATACCTGCAGTCAATTGTTCAATGCGTTATGAGACAAAGCAGATCACGTTCTTATGTCACATTATTTGACATTATGAAGCTTACTTAGTTCCCCAGCACAGTTGAGCCACTCACGTCTGTTTGTCATTTTTTTAAATGTATTTTTATTTCACCTTTATTTAACCAGGTAGGCTAGTTGAGAACAAGTTCTCATTTACAACTGCGACCTGGCCAAGATAAAGCAAAGCAGTGCGACACAAACAAGAACACAGAGTTACACGTGGAATAAACATACAGTCAATAACACAATAGGGGAAAAAGTATATATACTGTGTGTGCAAATAAGGTAAGATAAGGGAGGTAAGGCAATAAATAGGCCATAGTGGCGAAATAATTACAATTTAGCAATTAAACACTGGAGTGATAGATGTGCAGAAGATGAATGTGCAAATAGAGATACTGGGGTGCAAAGGAGAAAAAAAAATAACAGTATGGGGATGAGGTAGTTGGATGGGCTATTTACAGATGGGTTATGTACAGGTGCAGTGATCTGTGAGCTGCTCTGACAGCTGGTGGGTAAAGTTAGTGAGGGAGATATGAGACTCCAGCTTCAGTGATTTTTGCAATACGTTCCAGTCATTGGCAGCAGAGAACTGGAAGGAAAGGCGGCTAAAGGAGGAGTTGGCTTTGGGGGTGACCAGTGAAATATACCTGCTGGAGCGCGTGCTACGGGTGGGTGCTGCTATGGTGAACAAATAGCACAACAGGAGAAAGCGGGAGCAGGTGAGTCCAGCCGTGTATTGACAGGGGACACGTTTTATATTGAAGGTCAACAGGGTTTTTTGGTGATCAGGGACGTGCAACAATAGTTGTCTTTCACAGAAAATACATGAATGCAACACATTCGGCATAAAACAGCTTCATTTTCATCAGATGACAACAGAAGTACAACGCTATTTGGCTGGCAGCCACACAAGTAAATGAGCTTACAATGAAAAGCAAAAACGATGCATGGTCATCATATTTCTAATGTTTTGGCCTATCACAGAAAGAATGTAGCCAGCTACATTTCCTAATGTTTTGCTTAAAGTTAATCTTGGATTTTACTGGAGAAAAATAGGCTGGCTACACCGAGAAAAGTACAGAGAAAGTAGCTACACATCAGTCAGAGCTCTATCTGCTAATAGAATGCCTGTTTGTGAATTCTTATTCGAGTTTAGAAGTGCAACTGAAGCCAAAAAGTTGTCTGATGCCGAGCAGAAATTACAATAAGAAGCATTTTAGATCAGTTTTTACAAAACGCAGCAAGATATTTCTAATACTTGTAATATTTATGTGTTAACATGACACCTAGTTTAACTTGCTATCTAGGTAAGTGACTGATTTAATAAGGTGACTGGGTATCATATTGTGTTAGCTTTCTGACGTGTTTGAGAAGGCAAAGCTCTTTAGTTGAGTTATTTGTACAGCTGCCACTGCTATCTTGATTTCCTTGCATTTTTTCTCCTCTCTGTTCTCAGCCTGTCTGCTCCTCCCCACTCTTCTCCAAGCAGAGCAGGCTCGTTGCCCTAGCGACAGACTCCACACAGACACAGCATGTAGACATGCTGCTGGAGAGCCAGTTCTGCATGTGTCAAAACTTTATTCATTTGCACAATGTTACTCGTTCATATTAGCTTGTAAATGTCCAAACTCACCAAAAATGACATTTGGTGGCTCCTACATATACATTACCAGTCAAAGGCTTGGACACACCTACTCATTCCAGGGTTTTTCTTTATTTTTACTATTTTCTACATTGTCGAATAATAGTGAAGACATCAAAACTATGAAATAACACATATGGAGTAATGTAGTAACCAAAAAAGTTTAAACAAATCAAAATATATTTTATATTTGAGATTCTTGCCTTGATGCCATCATTGCACACGCTTGGCATTCTCTCAACCAGCTTCATGAGGTAGTCACCTGGAATGCATTTCAATTAACAGGTGTACCTTGTCAAAAGTTAATTAGTGGAATTTATTTCCTTTTTAATGCATTTGAGCCAATCAGTTGTGTTGTGACAAGGTAGGAGTGGTATACAGAAGATAGCCCTATTTGGTAAAAGACCAAGTCAATATTATGTCAAGAACAGCTCAAATAAGCAAAGAGAAAATGACAGTCCATTATTACTTTAAGACATGAAGGTCAGTCAAAACTGAAAATTTCAAGAACTTTTAAAGTTTCTTCAAGTGCAGTCGCAAAAACCATCAAGCGATATGATGAAACTGGATCTCATGAGGACCGCCACAGGACGGAAGAGCCAGAGTTACCTCTGCTGCAGAAGATAAGTTCATTAGAGTTAACTGCACCTCAGATTGCTGCCCAACTAAATGCTTCACAGAGTTCAAGTAACAGACACATCTCAACATCAACTGTTCAGAGGAGACTGCGTGAATCAGGCCTTCATGATCGAATTTCTGCAAAGAAACCACTATTAAAGGACACCAATAAGAAGAAGAGACTCATGTGACAAGAAACACAAGCAATAGACATTAGACCGCTGGAACTCTATCCGGTGGAAATCTATTTTTGGTTCCAACTGCCGTGTCTTTGTGAGACGCAGAGTAATTGAACGGATGATCTCTGCATGTGTAGTTCCCACCATGAAGCATGGAGGAGGAGGTGTGATGGTGTGGGGTGCTTTGCTGGTGACACTGTCTGTGATTTATTTAGAATTCAAAGCACATTTTTTTGCTACCTTTATTTAACTAGGCAAGTCAGTTAAGAAGAAATTCTTATTTTCAATGACGGCCTAGGAACAGTGGGTTAACTGCCTTGTTCATGGCTACCACAGCATTCTGCAGCGATATGGCATCCCAATGTCTGAACACACCTCCAGGCTGTGTAGGGGCTATTTGACCAAGAAGGAGAGTGATGGAGTGCTACATCAGATGACCTGCCCTCCACAATCACCCGACCTCAACCCAATTGAGATGGTTTGGGATGAGTTGGACCGCAGAGTGAATGAAGAGCAGCCAACAAGTGCTCAGCATATGTGACTCACCACCTGGATTCGGTCTTATGTAGCAAAATGTGAAATGGTATTTTTTACATTGGATAAAAGTAGAGACTCAGAGCTACAAAATATCATACCCTGCATTTGAGGAACAATGGGAAAGTAATTCTGCTTTGAAAGTTGTTCAACTTGTAAGCTCACTTTTGAGAAATTTGCCTTTGAATGTTTTGGTATCTAGTGAAGAGCTCTTCTTTGTCTACACCCATTCAGCATTGTTCACACCCTCTTAAGCTTTAGCCCCACCCATCTCATTTCGCTCTCGGAGCGCACACTTGACGCTTTGGCTGATGATTTGTTTACCTCTGGATAACATGAAAACAGCCTAACCAGCTCTGCTGGCAACAATTTCATTATGCTTTTTTACAGACGTTTACTGACACCGGCCATATTCAATGGGTGTTGTACACACGTCACGTAACATTAGCTAACGAGCCAGCCAGCTAACGTTAGCCGCGTTCGACAGGATTACCAACACAGACTGATGAGCTCAAATAGACAGTAGGCTTGAATATGTCAGACCAATCCGAACTCCTCTCTCGGCATGTCTAGCCCACTCATTATCTCAGCCAATCATGGCTAGTGGGAAGTTTGCCATTTTCTTCTGTGGCTTAACCAACTAGGCTCGTAATTTAACAATTGTATTCGTATTTACAGATGGCATACACGTTTGTTATTAAGGCACATGAAAGTTCAGATGTTCGAGAATGCATTTCTGGCCAAAAACTCATTTTGCTAAAAAAAAATGTTTACATTCAAATGGCTCTCCTGTGAAGTCGTGACTTGCGACATATGCCTAATTTCCTGAATCGGGTCACATATGTGGGAACTCCTTCAAGAGTGTTGGAAAAGCATTCCTCATAAAGCTGGCTGAGGGAATGCCAAGAGTGTGCAAAGCTGTCATCAAGCCAAAGGGTGGCTACTTTGAAGAATCTAAAATCAATAATATATTTTGATTTGTTTAACAGATTTTTGGTTACTACATGATTCCAGGACAGGCAAGAGTTCATAACCAGTTCAGAGTTATGGTACAGGGCAGCAAGCAGGCTCGAGGTCAGGGGCAGGTAGAATGGTCAGGCAGGTGGGCTCAGTGTCAGGGGCAGGCAGAATGGTCAGGCAGGCGGGCTCAGTGTCAGGGGCAGGCAGAATGGCCAGGCAGGCGGGCTCAGTGTCAGGGGCAGGCAGAAGGGTCAGGCAGGCTGGCTCAGTGTCAGGGCAGGCAAAAAGGTGTGAAAAAAAGGAGGACTAGAAAACGCTGATTGACTTGGCAAGACAAGACAAACTGTCAACAGACAAACAGAGAACACAGGTATAAATACACTGAGGGTAATAGGGAAGATGCGTGACACCTGGAGGGAGTGGAGACAATCACAAGGACAGATGAAACAGATCACGGTGTGACAATTTCATAGTTTTGATGTCTTCACTATTATTGTACAATGTAGAAAATAGTAAAAAAATAAAGAAAAACCCTTGAATGAGTAGGTGTGTCCAAACTTTTGACTGGTACTGTATATGTATAACTTCATGACCTGTTTGTCTGTTTTTGCAATTTTTACTATTATTGTTTCTTTTTTAGGTGGTTAGTTTATTTTAGTATTTTATTTTTGCAATTAGTTTATTTTTGTTTGCACTTGTTAGCATTAGTAGCCTCCATGGAAATTCGCTTTACTTGTGCTTATTTTGTTAGCATTCTAGTAATAGATGCCCAATGGGCTTTTTTTGCGGGGGATTTTGCCGCCCACTTGGGTACTAAATCGGTAATACCGTATGTCCTGAGGTGAAAGAAGGACGGTATGACGATATGAAAATCTGGATACCTCCAAACCCTAGTCCATGCCCTGACAAAATGAGGCTGTTCTGAGGGCAAAGGGAGGCAACTGAATTTTAGGAGCGTGTTCTTAATGTTTTGTACACTCAGTGCATTGTATCATTTCACCTTCGCTACACACACATACAACACACACCAATTTATCATCTCTCACACACACGTACTGTACACACATACATGTGTGTCAGAAGGCTCTGACGGCAATGGGTGTCCGTCATGATTTAATAACCTGGCTGCCATTTTGTAATGTCAGCTGTAAAGATGGTGGGAGCTGTACTCTTGAGCTGCTGCAGAGGTGTGTGTGTGTGTGTGTGTGTGTGTGTGTGTGTGTGTGTGTGTGTGTGTGTGTGTGTGTGTGTGTGTGTGTGTGTGTGTGTGTGTGTGTGTGTGTGTGTGTGTGTGTGGTGTGTGTGTGTGTGTGTGTGTGTGTGTGTGTGTGTGTGTGTTGAGGGTTGGTGGTGGCAGCCTGAGATTGGATTGGTTTCTATTGCAGTGTTTTCCCCTTTGCTGGACGTGCCTTACATTTCAACAACACACACACGCACACAAACACAATTGTAGTCTTGTACACACACACACACACACACACACACACACACACACACACACACACACACACACACACACACACACACACACACACACACACACACACACACACACACACACACACTCCCTCTGATTCAGTACTGAGTGGATGGCTCAATGTCGCAGCCTTTCCAAACAGTGGTTTGGAGAAGAGAAAACAAAACACAGGCTGCATTATGAGGTTTGCCAAAAGTTTCATGATAAACTTTGATTTGTTCAACTTTTTAAAGGTCAATGTTGGAGATAATAATAATCAGGTAGAATTTCTGAGTTTATCTTTCCAAGGAAAGCCTGGTCTGTGTGTCGTTAGTCATGTCTAGTAGATAGCCTGGCCTGTGTGTCGTTAGTGTTGTCTAGTAGATAGCCTGGCCTGTGTGTCGTTAGTCATGTCTAGTAGATAGCCTGGCCTGTGTGTCGTTAGTGTTGTCTAGTAGATAGCCTGGCCTGTGTGTCCTTAGTCATGTCTAGTAGATAGCCTGGTCTGTGTGTCGTTAGTCATGTCTAGTAGATAGCCTGGCCTGTGTGTCGTTAGTCATGTCT
>NC_138299.1:147518563-147521063 GCF_965601325.2 Salmo salar
GCAGCAGGATGTGAGGTAGGAGCAGGATCTGAGGTAGGAGCAGGGGAAGGATCTTAGGTAGGGATCTGAGGTAGGGAGCAGGTTCTGAGGAAGGGAGAAGGTTATGAGGTAGGCAGCAGGATGTGAGGTAGGAGCAGGATCTGAGGTAGGAGCAGGGGAAGGATCTTAGGTAGGGATCTGAGGTAGGGAGCAGGTTCTGAGGAAGGGAGAAGGTTATGAGGTAGGAGCAGGATCTGAGGTAGGAGCAGGTGGGAGGGACCTGGCAGCAGAGACCATGGACTCGGGTGGTCTGGTCTATGTTTGAGCCTCCCTCTCAGTCTCATGTTTGGCTAACACACAGCTCCTGGGGACAGGTGGTGACCCAGTCAGCATACACACACACCAGGAACACAGGGTTCTCATTTAGCTGCAGAAAGGTTTCAGTTCTCTCCTGATGTGTGGAGTAGGAAAAGCAGAACAGTCCGACTCAGAACACACACGTTTTAACACTTTGAGCTTTTCTATTCTACGCACATCTGTCTCTTCTTATGGCTTCTGTCTTCTGTGCTAGCAGAGTAAAATGGGCTTTCTCCACTCACTCTTGTCTTACGCAACTATCTTCTGCTTCTCTGCAATACTCCTTCTAGTCTCCTCTCAGCTCTTCTCTCTCGCTCTCTCTCTAACAAACACACTCTCTCTTTCTCTTTCTCTCTCACAAACACTCTCTCACACTCTCTCTCTCCTTTTCTCTCTAGCTCTCTTTTCTTTCTCTTGCTCTCTCACACTCTCTCTCTCTCGCTCTCTCTTTCTCTCTCTCGCACTCTCACTCTCTTCTCTCACACTCTCGATCTCTCTCACTCTCACTCTCTCTCTCACACTCTCTCTCTCAAACACACTCTCTCACACTCCCTCTCTCCTTTTCTCTCTCGCTCTCTTTTCTTTCTCTTGCTCTCTCTCACTCTCTCTCTCTTTCTCTCTCACTCTCACTCTCTCTCACACTCTCGATCTCTCTCTCTCCTACTCTCACTCTCTCTCTCACACTCTCGCTCTCTCTCACGCTCACACTCTTGCTCTCTCTCTCACACTCTCGCTCTCTCTCTCACACACTCTCTCTCCCTCTCTCTTGCTGTCTCTCACGCTCTCTCTCTCTCCTCTCTCTCAGTCTCTCTGTCTCTGTCAGAAACCCTTGACTCTGCAGAGAGACAGTGAGGTATCTCAGCCATCTCCCAGTCTGGCTTTAGGGGAATACCAGAAGCACTGTGCTGAATAAAAAAGTATGTGTGAATTTGCATGGGCATACAGTAGCTATATAACTAGCTACATGTTAACCTTGCATTAGCCAATATTGGGATGTGCTATATTCTGAATATCTATGAGCATGTTCATAGATATGTGTGGAAATGAATATGTATGAATGGAAATGGGTTGGAGTAATACTACATTAAACTGGCTCTCTGGTTATTCAAACACCACATGGCCAGAGACAGGTAGGCCTAGTGACGATACCCTTTCCTCACCTGCCTCAGGGTCAACTGGGAGTGTGTGAATGAGTGTGGCGGGCGAGAGGTAGCCTACTTGTCTCATAAAAGGCCATGGTGTGTCAGACTCTGTGCCCCTGCTCTTACTGCAGGTGAAAAGCACTCTCTCTCCTGCTCTTACTGCAGGTGAAAAGCACTCTCTCTCCTGCTCTTACTGCAGGTGAAAAGCACTCTCTCTCCTGCTCTTACTGCAGGTGAAAAGCACTCTCTCTCCTGCTCTTACTGCAGGTGAAAAGCACTCTCTCTCCTGCTCTTACTGCAGGTGAAAAGCACTCTCTCTCCTGCTCTTACTGCAGGTGAAAAGCACTCTCTCTCCTGCTCTTACTGCAGGTGAAAAGCACTCTCTCTCCTGCGTGCGCTGAAGTGTAACAGCAGTTGTCCTTGGGTCTCAAGTATCATCTTTCTTCCCTTTCTTCCCTTTCTTCCCTTTCCCATCGCACACAAAATCATTTTTTATGGACTAAATGTAAGCAACAACATCTCTGAGAGCAGGAGATACAGCTGCTCACTGTAAGTACTGTACCAGACAACAGGTGATCCATAATCCGTTATCACACTGATGGAGAATCAACAACCCCCACCTCTCTCTGCATTATAACAAACGGTTACTGCAGCTTCTCTCAGAGAATAGATATATGTATTGAGAGAGTGTGTGTGAGAGAGTGTGAGAGAGAGTGTGTGAGAGTGTGAGAGAGAGAGTGTGAGAGGGTGTGTGAGAGAGTGTGTGAGAGAGGGTGTGTGAGAGGGTGTGTGAGAGAGTGTGTGAGAGAGTGTGAGAGAGAGAGTGTGAGAGGCTGTGTGAGAGAGTGTGTGTGAGAGAGAGTGTGAGAGAGAGAGTGTGAGAGGGTGTGTGAGAGAGTGTGTGAGAGAGTGAGAGAGAGAGTGTGAGAGGGTGTGTGAGAGAGTGTGTGAGAGAGTGTGAGAGAGTGAGAGAGTGAGTGAGTGAGAGTGAGAGAGTGAGTGAGTGAGAGTGAGAGAGTGAG
>NC_138299.1:147523563-147553563 GCF_965601325.2 Salmo salar
AAGTAAAGACACCTTAATAGAAAATGACTCAAGTAAAAGTGAAAGCCAACCCGTAAAATACTACTTGAGTAAAAGTCTGAAAGTATTTGGTTTTAAATATACTTAAGTATCAAAAGTATGTAAAAGTACAAATAATTATTCCTTATATTAAGCAAACCAGACGGCACCATTTTCTTATTTTTTTTTCATTACGGATAGGCAGAGGGACGCTCCAACCGGCAGACATAATTTATAAATGAAGCATGTGTGTTTAGTGAGTTCACCAGATCAGAGGCAGTAGGAATCACCAGGGATGTTCTCTTGATAAGTGAGTGAATTGGGCCATTTTCCTATCCTGCTAATCATACAAAATGTAACAAGTACTTTTGGCTGTCAGGGAAAATGTATGGAGTAAAAAAGTACTGTCACGCCTCCCACTCAACCTCTCCGACCGTCGGCAGTTTATTCATTATTACACACACCTGCCACCATCGTTATGCGCACCTGCACCTCATGACACTCACCTGGACTCCATCACCTCCTTGATTATCTTCCCTATCTGTCACTCCCCTTGGTTCTTTCCTCAGGTGTTATTGACTCTGTTTCTGTGTTTGATGTCTGTATGCTACTCATGTTTCTTGTTTTGTTCCATTTATTATTAAATTCACTCCCTGTGCTTGCTTCCCGATTCCCAGCGTACACGTTACAACTGCATACTTTTCTTTAGGAATGTAGCGAAGGAAAAGTATTACTTTTTCAAAAATATAAATAGTAAAGTACAGATACCCCCCAAAAATACTTAAGTAGTACTTTCAAGTATTTTTACTTAAGTACTTTACATCACTGTGTGTGAGAGTGTGTGTGGGCCCTGAGTGACATGATTCATTACCAATGAATCCCATAAACATCACAGTACTTAAGGACAAAACACAGAACAAAGAATAAGGAAGAGAGATGAACGGGAAAATAAAGGGGGAAGTACAGAGAGGTACAGTAGAAAGGCGTGTGAATAGGAGAGGTAGATTTCACAGTAGAATCCCCCACCTCCCTCCAATCCCCCATAGCGTCCCAGCATGCTATGCCACTGGGACTGTATGACAACACATGAAATATGGACATCATTACCGATGGCTAAAGTCCCAATTAAACCAAGTCCCTGCTGCTTTTCTCTCTCTCCTTCATCCCTCCCTCCCTTCTCTCCCCCCCTCTCCTCCTTAATTGAAATTCCGTCTTCCAGTGAACATAAGTGACCTGCTTCCCAAGCGGAGCGTCTGTAAATCTCCCGGAATGGGAAAAGCAGGAGGGTTCCAGGAAGCAACACAAACCAGGCTGGCTTCCTGAATGTTGGAATTCTACGTTAGCCCTGGAGTATATATTAGCATTCCTAGCGCTACTGCGTGTGTGTACGTACGTGCGTGCGTGTGCGTGTGCACGTGAGTGTGTGTGTGTGTGTGTGTGTGTGTGTGTGTGTGTGTGTGTGTGTGTGTGTGTGTGTGTGTGTGTGTGTGTGTGTGTGTGTGTGTGTGTGGTGCTCCTCCAACCTGTAATGAGGTCAGATGTTATTTATCCATTGGTTTTCGGCCATCTATCCTTCTGACAAGGGCGAGTCGCTTATCCTATTAAATCTACTCCACACACACAGACACACACACAAACACACACAGACACACAAACACACACACAAACACAGACACACACACAAACACACACATGGTGGTGAATGTTTGTAAATGGTGTTTTCGGATTTAGTGGCAGGATAGAATAGGGAAGCAATGGAACATTGTTCTCCTTTGTGCTGGTAGGTTAGGGAGGCCTTGTCCTGTCGACATTGCACAAGCATGTCCCTGTGTGTAGCTTAGCTTGTCTGTTGGTACGTGTGAGGTCTTACCTATTACAGAGCCGTTGTAAATGTCACGTCTCCTAGTGTGCATGTATGGCAGTGTGTGCACAGGGATTGGTTTCCAGGCTCTGTGTGCAAGGTTGTGCAGATAGTATGCCCATAGACCTAAGGCTTTTTATGGGGGGTGTTTCTAATGCCAGGATTGCCAGTGTTGATATTGAATTTGATTTGATATAGGTTATTGTGTATCCAGTGGTGTCTCTTGTGGTGTGTGTGTGTATTTATGTGTGTGTGTGTGTGTGTGTGTGTTTGTCATTCCCTTTGATTCTGCAGTGCAGAGCAGCAATAATGGGAGGATGAAGTCCTGGAATTGAGGTAGGGACGGAGGAAACCGAGGTGTAGTTAAGCCAGAGGAGTTGTTCGTATATGGACCATGTCTGCTAGCACACACACACACACACACACACACACACACACACACACACACACACACACACACACACACACACACACACACACACACACACACACACACACACACACACACACACACACACACACACAGTAACACACACACACACACAGACACACACACACACACACGCACACACACACAGACACACACACACACACACACGCACACACACAGTAACACACACGCGCACACACACACACACATGCACGCACACACGCACACACACACATGCGCACGCACACACACACAGGCGCGTGCACACACGCGCACACACACACGCGCGCACACACGCACACACACACACACACGCGCACACACATACACACTCTCTCTCTCTCTGTTCACATCTCTCTTTTCTTCTCTAAACCCCCAGGACTCACCCACTCCACTAGCTCATTAGGACAGATTTTGGCAAGCCTGTGGAATCGGGGATGGGGGGGAAGAGAGGGAAAGAGGGGAGGAGGGATGGGACGGATGACTGTGGAATGGGGACTCTCTCTCTCTCTTTCTCTGTTCACACTCCTGTCTTTCCTGTTTTACCTCCCTCTCTCCTCCAATGACTACCCTCTAGTTAAGGCAAATTACACCAGAGAGCACTGAGCTCCATCTCTCCATCTCTCTGTCTCTATCTCTCCGTCTCTCACTCCCCCCCCACCTAAGTTATCTACCAGTGTGTTCCCCATTAATTAGACTAGCAGCAGGGAACACTTTCACACACACACACACACACACACACACACACACACACACACACACACACACACACACACACACACACACACACACACACACACACACACACACGCGCACACACACAGTAACACACACACACACACACACACACACACACACACACACACACACACACACACACACACACACACGCGCACACACAGTAACACACACACACACACACACGCACACACATAGTAACACACACATGCACACACACGCACACGCACAGTAACACACACACACACTCTCACTATCTCAATTCAATTCAAGGGGCTTTATTGGCATGGGAAACATATGTTAACATTGCCAAAGCAAGTGAGGTAGATAATATACAAAAGTGAAATAAACAATAAAAATGTACAGTAAACGTTACACATACAGAAGTTTCAAAAGAATAAAGACATTACAAATGTCATATTATGAATATACAGTGTTGTAACAATGTACAAATGGTTAAAGTTCACAAGGGAAAATAAATATGGGTTGTATTTACAATGGTGTTTGTTCTTCACTGGTTGCCCTTTTCTTGTGGCAACAGGTCAGAAATCTTGCTGCTGTGATGGCACACTGTGGAATTTCACCCAGTAGATATGGGAGTTTATCAAAATTGGGTTTGTTTTCGAATTCTTTGTGGATCTGTGTAATCTGAGGGAAATATGTGTCCCTAATATGGTCATACATTGGGCAGGAGGTTAGGAAGTGCAGCTCAGTTTCTATCTCATTTTGTGGGCAGTGTGCACATAGCCTGTCTTCTCTTGAGAGCCAGGTCTGCCTACGGCGGCCTTTCTCAATAGCAAGGCTATGCTCACTGAGTCAGTACATAGTCAAAGCTTTCCTTAAGTTTGGGTCAGTCACGGTGGTCAGGTATTCTGCCAACTGTGTACTCTCTGTTTAGGGCCAAATAGCATTCTAGTTTGCTCAGTTTTTTTGTTAATTCTTTCCAATGTGTCAAGTAGTTATCTTTTTGTTTTCTCATGATTTGGTTGGGTCTAATTGTGTTGCTGTCCTGGGTCTGTTTGTGAACAGAGCCCCAGGACCAGCTAGCTTAGGGGTTCATCTCTCTGTAGGTGATGGCTTTGTTATGGAAGGTTTGGGAATCGCTTCCTTTTAGGTGGTTGTAGAATTTAACGGCTCTTTTCTGGATTTTGATAATTAGTGGGTATCGGCCTAATTCTGCTCTGCATGCATTATTTGGTGTTCTACATTGTACGCAGAGGATATTTTTGCAGAATTCTGCATGCAGAGTCTCAATTTGGTGTCTGTCCCATTTTGTGAAATCTTGGTTGATGAGCAGACCCCAGACCTCACAACCATAAAGGGCAATGGGTTCTATGACTGATTCAAGTATTTTTAGCCAGATCCTAATTGGTATGTTGAATTTTATGTTCCTTTTGATGGCATAAAATGCCCTTCTTGCCTTGTCTCTCAGATCGTTCACAGCTTTGTGGAAGTTACCTGTGGCGCTGATGTTTAGGCCAAGGTATGTATAGTTTTTTGTGTGCTCTAGGGAAACGGTGTCTAGATGGAATTTGTATCTGTGGTCCTGGCGACTGGACCTTTTTTGGAACACCATTATTTTGGTCTTACTGAGATTTACTGTCAGGGCCCATGTCTGGCAGAATCTGTGCAGAAGATCTAGGTGCTGCTGTAGGCCCTCCTTGGTTGGTGACAGAAGCACCAGATCGTCAGCAAACAGTAGACATTTCACTTCAGATTCTAGTAGGGTGAGGCCGGGTGCTACAGACTTTCTAGTGCCTTCGCCAATTCGTTGATATATATGTTGAAGAGGGTGGGGCTTAAGCTGCATCCCTGTCTCACCCCACGGTCCTGTGGGAAGAAATGTGTGTTTTTTGCCTATTTTAACCGCACACTTGTTGTTTGTGTACATGGATTTTATAATGTCGTATGTTTTACCCCCAATACCACTTTCCATCAATTTGTATAGCAGACCCTCATGCTAAATTGAGTCGAAGGCTTTTTTGAAATCAACAAAGCATGAGAAGACTTTGCCTTTGTTTTGGTTTGTTTGTTCGTCAATTAGGGTGTGCAGGGTGAATACATGGTCTGTTGTACGGTAATTTGGTAGAAAGCCAATTTGACATTTGCTCAGTACATTGTTTTCACTGAGGAAATGTACACGCCTGCTGTTAATGATAATGCAGAGGATTTTCCCAAGGTTGCTGTTGATGCATATCCCACGGTAGTTATTGGGGTCAAATTTGTCTCCATTTTTGTGGATTGGGGTGATCAGTCCTTGGTTCCAAATATTGGGGAAGATGCCAGAGCTAAGGATGATGTTAAAGAGTTTTAGTATAGCCAATTGTAATTTGTGGTCTGTATATTTGATCATTTCATTGAGGATCCCATCAACACCACATGCCTTTTTGGGTTGGAGGGTTTTTATTTTGTCCTGTAGCTCATTCAAGGTAATTGGAGAATCCAGTGGGTTCTGGTAGTCTGTAATAGTTGATTCTAAGATTTGTATTTGATCATGTATATGTTTTTGTTCTTTGTTATAGAGCCAAAAAGATTGGAGAAGTGGTTTACCCGTACATCTCCATTTTGGATAGATAACTCTTTGTGTTGTTGTTTGTTTAGTGTTTTCCAATTTTCCCAGAAGTGGTTAGAGTCTATGGATTTTTCAATTACATTGAGCTGATTTCTGACGTGCTGTTCCTTCTTTTTCCGTAGTGTATTTCTGTATTGTTTTAGTGATTCACCATAGTGAAGGCGTAGACTCAGGTTTTCCGGGTCTCTATGTTTTTGGTTCGACTGGTTTCTTAATTTCTTTCTTAGATTTTTGCCTGACAGAGCTGCAGGAGTTGTGACCTGTTTTTGTTGGTTATGTTGTCATAGTTGTGCCTAGGGGGACATATGGGGGGGGGGGGGGGGGGGGGGGGGGGGGGGGATGCTGTCACCTGCAGGCAGGTGTTTGTCCCCCTGTGTGCTGAGGGTGTCAGGTTCTTGTTCTGACATTTAGGTCGCCACAGACTAGTACATGTCCCTGGGCCAGGATGGAGAAGCTGTCTTCATTAAAGTATGGGGATTCTAGTGGGGGGATATAGGTAGCACACAGGAGGACATTTTTCTCTGTTAAGAAAATGTCCTTTTGAATTTCTAGCCAAATGTAAAATGTTCCTGTTTTGATTAATTTAATGGAGTGAGTTAGGTCTGCTCTAAACCAAATTAGCATACCCCCTGAGTCCCTTCTCTGTTTCACACCTGGTAGTTTGGTGGATGGGACTACCAGCTCTCTGTAACCTAGAGGGCAACCAGTGGGTCCGTCTCCTCTATACCAGGTTTCTTGCAGGATGACAATGTCTGTATTACCGATTTCTTTGGTGAAGTCCAGGTTCCTGCTCTTTAGGCCAAAGGCAGATGACCTCAGGCCTTCTATATTCCAGGGTGAGATAGTGAGGGCTTTAGGTTTCATAAAGTGTCTAATGTTGTTGGTCGTGTGGTTTAATCCTCAGGCCAGTAAGTGTGAGCAGAGCCTGCTGAGCATCAGGTACATGCCATTGGCTTGGGCTAGTGTAAGAGTGGGGGTTGGGCCTGTTTGCCCGCTTACTGCCTGGGCGTTTGTGTGACTTCCATGTTGAGGCCCTCTTTGCGGGGGTGGGGTGCATGGGGTGGGCAGGAGGGGCATAGGTCTGATCTGAGGGGGCCTAAATGGGGTGTGGGCATGATTGACTTGGGGGGATGTTGATTGGTTGGGGTGAGGGTGTGGATGTGGCTGGTGGTGCTGTGATCTGGATGTAAGTCCTCTTGGCGTGGGTCCTCTATGTGTAGGTCCAGGGGGGGGGGTCCCGCAGGTCTGGGAGAGTGTCTCGCTGGTCTGGGCGGGGTGTCTATTGATCTGTTGCTCCTGTGTGAGGTGTTGGGGATACGTTTGAGAGCAATGTCCTTTAGAGTCCAAGCAAAGGTGGGCACTGCTGCCTTGTAGAGGTGGACCTGGTCATACAGGCTGTTCAAGTCCAGGGTGGAGTGCTGGGCCAGGAAAACATTTGGTTTTAATTGTGCATTGGGGAAACTAGAAGATGCTTTTTCAATTACTCCCTTCAGTGCTGTGGCCACCCTTTCCTGCTGTGTTCTCAGGTCGTTGGTGCCTGTGTGTATTATTATGTGGCTGGGTGAACCTAGTTGGTCCTCAGAAGGTCTAGGGCACGCTGGGTGTTTTGACACCAGAGTTTAGACACACTGTGTTTGGGAAAAAGTTATTTTTCTTGTATATATTTCCCATTTGAGTCCATAAGGAGTACAATCTGTGTCTTGTGTATGTCCTCAGTGGGTATGGGGGGGGGGGGGGGGGTTGTCAGGAGGGCTATCAGGGTGGCTCAGAGGGGGTGTGAGAGCCCCTGGGCTTGGGGTTCTTCATTTGTCTGTTCTGCTGAGATGTTGACGCTATGGTCAAGGTCTGGGGTGGACTGTTCTGCTGGCTTCTCTGCGGGGGTGGACACCTCTCTAGTGGGTTGTTCTCTGTCACACGCCATCCCCCTCTCCCTCTCCTCCAGCAGTCTGATCCTCTCCACCATCCCCCTCTCCCTCTCCTCCAGCAGTCTGATCCTCTCCCTACATCCCCCTCACCCTCTCCTCCAGCAGTCTGATCCTCTCCACCATCCCCCTCTCCCTCTCCTCCAGCAGTCTGATCCTCTCCACCATCCCCCTCTCCCTCTCCTCCAGCAGTCTGATCCTCTCCCTACATCCCCCTCACCCTCTCCTCCAGCAGTCTGATCCTCTCCACCATCCCCCTCACCCTCTCCTCCAGCAGTCTGATCCTCTCCACCATCCCCCTCTCCCTCTCCTCCAGCAGTCTGATCCTCTCCCTACATCCCCCTCAACCTCTCCTCCAGCAGTCTGATCCTCTCCACCATCCCCCTCTCCCTCTCCTCCAGCAGTCTGATCCTCTCCACCATCCCCCTCACCCTCTCCTCCAGCAGTCTAATCCTCTCCTCCATCCCCCCCACCCTCTCCTCCAGCAGTCTGATCCTCTCCCTCCATCTCCCTCACCCTCTCCTCCAGCAGTCTGATCCTCTCCACCATCCCCCTCTCCCTCTCCTCCAGCAGTCTGATCCTTTCCTCCATCCCCCTCACCCTCTCCTCCAGCAGTCTGATCCTCTCCCTCCATCCCCCTCACCCTCTCCTCCTGCAGTCTGATCCTCTCCTCCATCCCCCTCTCCCTCTCCTCCAGCAGTCTAATCCTCTCCTCGATCCACCTCACCCTCTCCTCCTGCAGTCTGATCCTCTCCTCCATCCCCCTCACCCTCTCCTCCAGCAGTCTGATCCTCTCCACCATCCCCCTCACCCTCTCCTCCAGCAGTCTGATCCTTTCCTCCATCCCCCTCACCCTCTCCTCCTGCAGTCTGATCCTCTCCTCCATCCCCCTCTCCCTCTCCTCCAGCAGTCTGATCCTCTCCACCATCCCCCTCTCTGTCTCCTCCAGCAGTCTGATCCTCTCCACCATCTCCCTCACCCTCTCCTCCAGCAGTCTGATCCTTTCCTCCATCCCCCTCACCCTCTCCTCCAGCAGTCTGATCCTCTCCCTCCATCCCCCTCACCCTCTCCTCCAGCAGTCTGATCCTCTCCCTCCATCCGCCTCTCCCTCTCCTCCAGCAGTCTGATCCTCTCCTCCATCCCCCTCACCCTCTCCTCCAGCAGTCTGATCCTCTCCTCCATCCCCCTCACCCTCTCCTCCAGCAGTCTGATCCTCTCCCTCCATCTCCCTCACCCTCTCCTCCAGCAGTCTGATCCTCTCCTCCAGCGGTCTGATCCTCTCCTCCATCCATCTCACCCTCTCCTCCAGCGGTCTGATCCTCTCCTCCATCCATCTCTCCCTCTCCTCCAGCGGTCTGATCCTCTCCTCCATCCATCTCACACTCTCCTCCAGCGGTCTGATCCTCTCCTCCATCCATCTCTCCCTCTCCTCCAGCGGTCTGATCCTCTCCTCCATCCATCTCACCCTCTCCTCCAGCGGTCTGATCCTCTCCTCCAGCGGTCTGATCCTCTCCTCTAGTACTCTGTTCTTCTCCTGCTCCTTCTCTTTCTCCTGTTGATGTTGTCTCACCACAGTCCAGAGTGCAGATATGTCTCTCTCCACCTCCAGCTCTCCGGGTCTGGGTAAGGGGGTGTTGTTGTGCTGGACTGTTGTCTGGGTCTGGTTAAGGGGGTGTTGTTGTGCTGGACTGTTGTCTGGGTCTGGTTAAGGGGGTGTTGTTGTGCTGGACTGTTGTCTGGGTCTGGTTAAGGGGGTGTTGTTGTGCTGGACTGTTGTCTGGGTCTGGTTAAGGGGGTGTTGTTGTGCTGGACTGTTGTCTGGGTCAGGTTAAGGGGGTGTTGTTGTGCTGGACTGTTGTCTGGGTCAGGTTAAGGGGGTGTTGTTGTGCTGGACTGTTGTCTGGGTCTGGTTAAGGGGGTGTTGTTGTGCTGGACTGTTGTCTGGGTCTGGTTAAGGGGGTGTTGTTGTGCTGGACTGTTGTCTGGGTCTGGTTAAGAGGGTGTTGTTGTGCTGGACTGTTGTCTGGGTCTGGTTAAGGGGGTGTTGTTGTGCTGGACTGTTGTCTGGGTCTGGTTAAGGGGGTGTTGTTGTGCTGGACTGTTGTCTGGGTCTGGTTAAGGAGGTGTTGTTGTGCTGGACTGTTGTCTGGGTCTGGTTAAGGGGGTGTTGTTGTGCTGGACTGTTGTCTGGGTCTGGTTAAGGGGGTGTTGTTGTGCTGGACTGTTGTCTGGGTCAGGTTAAGGAGGTGTTGTTGTGCTGGACTGTTGTCTGGGTCTGGTTAAGGGGGTGTTGTTGTGCTGGACTGTTGTCTGGGTCTGGGTAAGGGGGTGTTGTTGTGCTGGACTGTTGTCTGGGTCTGGGTAAGGGGGTGTTGTTGTGCTGGACTGTTGTCTGGGTCTGGTTAAGGGGGTGTTGTTGTGCTGGACTGTTGTCTGGGTCTGGTTAAGGGGGTGTTGTTGTGCTGGACTGTTGTCTGGGTCTGGTTAAGGGGGTGTTGTTGTGCTGGACTGTTGTCTGGGTCTGGTTAAGGAGGTGTTGTTGTGCTGGACTGTTGTCTGGGTCTGGTTAAGGAGGTGTTGTTGTGCTGGACTGTTGTCTGGGTCTGGTTAAGGAGGTGTTGTTGTGCTGGACTGTTGTCTGGGTCTGGTTAAGGAGGTGTTGTTGTGCTGGACTGTTGTCTGGGTCTGGTTAAGGGGGTGTTGTTGTGCTGGACTGTTGTCTGGGTCAGGTTAAGGAGGTGTTGTTGTGCTGGACTGTTGTCTGGGTCTGGTTAAGGGGGTGTTGTTGTGCTGGACTGTTGTCTGGGTCTGGTTAAGGGGGTGTTGTTGTGCTGGACTGTTGTCTGGGTCTGGTTAAGGGGGTGTTGTTGTGCTGGACTGTTGTCTGGGTCTGGTTAAGGGGGTGTTGTTGTGCTGGACTGTTGTCTGGGTCTGGTTAAGGAGGTGTTGTTGTGCTGGACTGTTGTCTGGGTCTGGTTAAGGGGGTGTTGTTGTGCTGGACTGTTGTCTGGGTCTGGTTAAGGAGGTGTTGTTGTGCTGGACTGTTGTCTGGGTCTGGTTAAGGGGGTGTTGTTGTGCTGGACTGTTGTCTGGGTCTGGTTAAGGGGGTGTTGTTGTGCTGGACTGTTGTCTGGGTCTGTGCTGACTGGAGTGTAATCACCTGCTGTTCCAGCTCCACCTGCCTTACCTCCAGCTGGGTAAATGTATCCTTCATTTCAATGAGGGGGTAGTACTCTGTGCTGGGAGGTTGACTTTCTGCTTGGGGTTGCTCGTCTGTGGGGTTATATAATGAAGAGGTCTGGTCTGACCCGCTAGGGCTGGGGGTATCTTTCTCAAGGGAGAGCTTCTCCTGCTGGGCTAATTCTTTGATTAGGTGAAAGTCCAGCTGAAACTGTTTGGGGTTGCCCTGTACCATTAATGTTCCAGACTTATAGAGATTTATATTAGCTGACTCAGAGTCCTCATTGTCAAGTATCCTGAGTTTCCACCCTTCGTTAACACCGCCTCTCTTAACAAAGGGGTAGTGTGCTAATATAGCACTGTGCCATGCCAGGGGATGGTCTGGTTAATATAGCACTGTGTCATGCCAGGGGATGGTCTGGTTAATATAGCACTGTGCCATGCCAGGGGATGGTCTGGTTAATATAGCACTGTGCCATGCCAGGGGATGGTCTGGTTAATATAGCACTGTGCCATGCCAGGGGACGGTCTGGTTAATATAGCACTGTGCCATGCCAGGGGATGGTCTGGTTAATATAGCACTGTGCCATGCCAGGGGATGGTCTGGTTAATATAGCACTGTACCATGCCAGGGGATGGTCTGGTTAATATAGCACTGTGCCATGCCAGGGGATGGTCTGGATAATATAGCACTGTGTCATGCCAGGGGATGGTCTGGTTAATATAGCACTGTGCCATGCCAGGGGATGGTCTGGTTAATATAGCACTGTGCCATGCCAGGGGATGGTCTGGTTAATATAGCACTGTGCCATGCCAGGGGATGGTCTGGTTAATATAGCACTGTGCCATGCCAGGGGATGGTCTGGTTAATATAGCACTGTACCATGCCAGGGGATGGTCTGGTTAATATAGCACTGTGCCATGCCAGGGGATGGTCTGGTTAATATAGCACTGTGCCATGCCAGGGGATGGTCTGGTTAATATAGCACTGTGTCATGCCAGGGGATGGTCTGGTTAATATAGCACTGTGCCATGCCAGGGGATGGTCTGGTTAATATAGCACTGTGCCATGCCAGGGGATGGTCTGGTTAATATAGCACTGTGCCAGGGGATGGTCTGGTTAATATAGCACTGTGCCATGCCAGGGGACGGTCTGGTTAATATAGCACTGTGCCATGCCAGGGGATGGTCTGGTTAATATAGCACTGTGCCATGCCAGGGGATGGTCTGGTTAATATAGCACTGTGCCAGGGGATGGTCTGGTTAATATAGCACTGTGCCATGCCAGGGGATGGTCTGGTTAATATAGTACTGTGCCAGGGGAGGGTCTGGTTAATATAGCACTGTGCCATGCCAGGGGATGGTCTGGTTAATATAGCACTGTGTCATGCCAGGGGATGGTCTGGTTAATATAGTACTGTGCCAGGGGAGGGTCTGGTTAATATAGCACTGTGCCATGCCAGGTGATGGTCTGGTTAATATAGCACTGTGCCATGCCAGGTGATGGTCTGGTTAATATAGCACTGTGCCAGGGGATGGTCTGGTTAATATAGCACTGTGTCATGCCAGGGGATGGTCTGGTTAATATAGTACTGTGCCAGGGGAGGGTCTGGTTAATATAGCACTGTGCCATGCCAGGTGATGGTCTGGTTAATATAGCACTGTGCCATGCCAGGGGATGGTCTGGTTAATATAGCACTGTGCCAGGGGATGGTCTGGTTAATATAGCACTGTGCCATGCCAGGGGATGGTCTGGTTAATATAGCAGTATGCCATGCCAGGGGATGGTCTGGTTAATATAGCACTGTGCCATGCCAGGGGATGGTCTGGTTAATATAGCACTGTGCCATGCCAGGGGATGGTCTGGTTAATATAGCACTGTGCCATGCCAGGGGATGGTCTGGTTAATATAGCACTGTGCCATGCCAGGGGATGGCCTGGTTAATATAGCACTGTGCCATGCCAGGGGATGGTCTGGTTAATATAGCACTGTGTCATGCCAGGGGATGGTCTGGTTAATATAGCACTGTGCCATGCCAGGGGATGGTCTGTGTTAATATAGCACTGTGCCATGCCAGGGGATGGTCTGGTTAATATAGCACTGTGCCATGCCAGGGGATGGTCTGGTTAATATAGCACTGTGCCAGGGGATGGTCTGGTTAATATAGCACTGTGCCATGCCAGGGGATGGTCTGGTTAATATAGCACTGTGCCATGCCAGGGGATGGTCTGGTTAATATAGCACTGTGCCATGCCAGGGGATGGTCTGGTTAATATAGCACTGTACCATGCCAGGGATGGTCTGTGTTAATATAGCACTGTGTCATGCCAGGGGATGGTCTGGTTAATATAGCACTGTGCCATGCCAGGGGATGGCCTGGTTAATATAGCACTGTGCCATGCCAGGGGATGGTCTGGTTAATATAGCACTGTGTCATGCCAGGGGATGGTCTGGTTAATATAGCACTGTGCCATGCCAGGGGATGGTCTGTGTTAATATAGCACTGTGCCATGCCAGGGGATGGTCTGGTTAATATAGCACTGTGCCATGCCAGGGGATGGTCTGGTTAATATAGCACTGTGCCAGGGGATGGTCTGGTTAATATAGCACTGTGCCATGCCAGGGGATGGTCTGGTTAATATAGCACTGTGCCATGCCAGGGGATGGTCTGGTTAATATAGCACTGTGCCATGCCAGGGGATGGTCTGGTTAATATAGCACTGTACCATGCCAGGGATGGTCTGTGTTAATATAGCACTGTGTCATGCCAGGGGATGGTCTGGTTAATATAGCACTGTGCCATGCCAGGGGATGGTCTGGTTAATATAGCACTGTGCCAGGGGATGGTCTGGTTAATATAGCACTGTGCCATGCCAGGGGATGGTCTGGTTAATATAGTACTGTGCCAGGGGAGGGTCTGGTTAATATAGCACTGTGCCATGCCAGGGGATGGTCTGGTTAATATAGTACCATGCCAGGGGATGGTCTGGTTAATATAGTACCATGCCAGGGGATGGTCTGGTTAATATAGCACTGTGCCAGGGGATGGTCTGGTTAATATAGCACTGTGTCATGCCAGGGGATGGTCTGGTTAATATAGCACTGTACCATGCCAGGGGATGGTCTGGTTAATATAGCACTGTGCCATGCCAGGGGATGGTCTGGTTAATATAGCACTGTGCCATGCCAGGGGATGGTCTGGTTAATATAGCACTGTACCATGCCAGGGGATGGTCTGGTTAATATAGCACTGTGCCATGCCAGGGGATGG
The DNA here is from genome assembly GCF_965601325.2 of Salmo salar. Taxonomy (NCBI): domain Eukaryota; kingdom Metazoa; phylum Chordata; class Actinopteri; order Salmoniformes; family Salmonidae; genus Salmo; species Salmo salar. The sequence continues at coordinate 147,537,536 of NC_138299.1, forward strand.
TCTGGTTAATATAGCACTGTGCCATGCCAGGGGATGGTCTGGTTAATATAGCACTGTGTCATGCCAGGGGATGGTCTGGTTAATATAGCACTGTGCCATGCCAGGGGATGGTCTGTGTTAATATAGCACTGTGCCATGCCAGGGGATGGTCTGGTTAATATAGCACTGTGCCATGCCAGGGGATGGTCTGGTTAATATAGCACTGTGCCAGGGGATGGTCTGGTTAATATAGCACTGTGCCATGCCAGGGGACGGTCTGGTTAATATAGCACTGTGCCATGCCAGGGGATGGTCTGGTTAATATAGCACTGTGCCATGCCAGGGGATGGTCTGGTTAATATAGCACTGTGCCAGGGGATGGTCTGGTTAATATAGCACTGTGCCATGCCAGGGGATGGTCTGGTTAATATAGTACTGTGCCAGGGGAGGGTCTGGTTAATATAGCACTGTGCCATGCCAGGGGATGGTCTGGTTAATATAGCACTGTGTCATGCCAGGGGATGGTCTGGTTAATATAGTACTGTGCCAGGGGAGGGTCTGGTTAATATAGCACTGTGCCATGCCAGGTGATGGTCTGGTTAATATAGCACTGTGCCATGCCAGGTGATGGTCTGGTTAATATAGCACTGTGCCAGGGGATGGTCTGGTTAATATAGCACTGTGTCATGCCAGGGGATGGTCTGGTTAATATAGTACTGTGCCAGGGGAGGGTCTGGTTAATATAGCACTGTGCCATGCCAGGTGATGGTCTGGTTAATATAGCACTGTGCCATGCCAGGGGATGGTCTGGTTAATATAGCACTGTGCCAGGGGATGGTCTGGTTAATATAGCACTGTGCCATGCCAGGGGATGGTCTGGTTAATATAGCAGTATGCCATGCCAGGGGATGGTCTGGTTAATATAGCACTGTGCCATGCCAGGGGATGGTCTGGTTAATATAGCACTGTGCCATGCCAAGGGATGGTCTGGTTAATATAGCACTGTGCCATGCCAGGGGATGGTCTGGTTAATATAGCACTGTGCCATGCCAGGGGATGGCCTGGTTAATATAGCACTGTGCCATGCCAGGGGATGGTCTGGTTAATATAGCACTGTGTCATGCCAGGGGATGGTCTGGTTAATATAGCACTGTGCCATGCCAGGGGATGGTCTGTGTTAATATAGCACTGTGCCATGCCAGGGGATGGTCTGGTTAATATAGCACTGTGCCATGCCAGGGGATGGTCTGGTTAATATAGCACTGTGCCATGCCAGGGGATGGCCTGGTTAATATAGCACTGTGCCATGCCAGGGGATGGTCTGGTTAATATAGCACTGTGTCATGCCAGGGGATGGTCTGGTTAATATAGCACTGTGCCATGCCAGGGGATGGTCTGTGTTAATATAGCACTGTGCCATGCCAGAGGATGGTCTGGTTAATATAGCACTGTGCCATGCCAGGGGATGGTCTGGTTAATATAGCACTGTGCCAGGGGATGGTCTGGTTAATATAGCACTGTGCCATGCCAGGGGATGGTCTGGTTAATATAGCACTGTGCCATGCCAGGGGATGGTCTGGTTAATATAGCACTGTGCCATGCCAGGGGATGGTCTGGTTAATATAGCACTGTACCATGCCAGGGATGGTCTGTGTTAATATAGCACTGTGTCATGCCAGGGGATGGTCTGGTTAATATAGCACTGTGCCATGCCAGGGGATGGCCTGGTTAATATAGCACTGTGCCATGCCAGGGGATGGTCTGGTTAATATAGCACTGTGTCATGCCAGGGGATGGTCTGGTTAATATAGCACTGTGCCATGCCAGGGGATGGTCTGTGTTAATATAGCACTGTGCCATGCCAGGGGATGGTCTGGTTAATATAGCACTGTGCCATGCCAGGGGATGGTCTGGTTAATATAGCACTGTGCCAGGGGATGGTCTGGTTAATATAGCACTGTGCCATGCCAGGGGATGGTCTGGTTAATATAGCACTGTGCCATGCCAGGGGATGGTCTGGTTAATATAGCACTGTGCCATGCCAGGGGATGGTCTGGTTAATATAGCACTGTACCATGCCAGGGATGGTCTGTGTTAATATAGCACTGTGTCATGCCAGGGGATGGTCTGGTTAATATAGCACTGTGCCATGCCAGGGGATGGTCTGGTTAATATAGCACTGTGCCAGGGGATGGTCTGGTTAATATAGCACTGTGCCATGCCAGGGGATGGTCTGGTTAATATAGTACTGTGCCAGGGGAGGGTCTGGTTAATATAGCACTGTGCCATGCCAGGGGATGGTCTGGTTAATATAGTACCATGCCAGGGGATGGTCTGGTTAATATAGTACCATGCCAGGGGATGGTCTGGTTAATATAGCACTGTGCCAGGGGATGGTCTGGTTAATATAGCACTGTGTCATGCCAGGGGATGGTCTGGTTAATATAGTACTGTGCCAGGGGATGGTCTGGTTAATATAGCACTGTGCCATGCCAGGGGATGGTCTGGTTAATATAGCACTGTGCCATGCCAGGGGATGGTCTGGTTAATATAGCACTGTACCATGCCAGGGGATGGTCTGGTTAATATAGCACTGTGCCATGCCAGGGGATGGTCTGGTTAATATAGCACTGTGCCATGCCAGGGGATGGTCTGGTTAATATAGCACTGTGTCATGCCAGGGGATGGTCTGGTTAATATAGCACTGTGCCATGCCAGGGGATGGTCTGTGTTAATATAGCACTGTGCCATGCCAGGGGATGGTCTGGTTAATATAGCACTGTGCCATGCCAGGGGATGGTCTGGTTAATATAGCACTGTGCCAGGGGATGGTCTGGTTAATATAGCACTGTGCCATGCCAGGGGACGGTCTGGTTAATATAGCACTGTGCCATGCCAGGGGATGGTCTGGTTAATATAGCACTGTGCCATGCCAGGGGATGGTCTGGTTAATATAGCACTGTGCCAGGGGATGGTCTGGTTAATATAGCACTGTGCCATGCCAGGGGATGGTCTGGTTAATATAGTACTGTGCCAGGGGAGGGTCTGGTTAATATAGCACTGTGCCATGCCAGGGGATGGTCTGGTTAATATAGCACTGTGTCATGCCAGGGGATGGTCTGGTTAATATAGTACTGTGCCAGGGGAGGGTCTGGTTAATATAGCACTGTGCCATGCCAGGTGATGGTCTGGTTAATATAGCACTGTGCCATGCCAGGTGATGGTCTGGTTAATATAGCACTGTGCCAGGGGATGGTCTGGTTAATATAGCACTGTGTCATGCCAGGGGATGGTCTGGTTAATATAGTACTGTGCCAGGGGAGGGTCTGGTTAATATAGCACTGTGCCATGCCAGGTGATGGTCTGGTTAATATAGCACTGTGCCATGCCAGGGGATGGTCTGGTTAATATAGCACTGTGCCAGGGGATGGTCTGGTTAATATAGCACTGTGCCATGCCAGGGGATGGTCTGGTTAATATAGCAGTATGCCATGCCAGGGGATGGTCTGGTTAATATAGCACTGTGCCATGCCAGGGGATGGTCTGGTTAATATAGCACTGTGCCATGCCAAGGGATGGTCTGGTTAATATAGCACTGTGCCATGCCAGGGGATGGTCTGGTTAATATAGCACTGTGCCATGCCAGGGGATGGCCTGGTTAATATAGCACTGTGCCATGCCAGGGGATGGTCTGGTTAATATAGCACTGTGTCATGCCAGGGGATGGTCTGGTTAATATAGCACTGTGCCATGCCAGGGGATGGTCTGTGTTAATATAGCACTGTGCCATGCCAGGGGATGGTCTGGTTAATATAGCACTGTGCCATGCCAGGGGATGGTCTGGTTAATATAGCACTGTACCATGCCAGGGGATGGTCTGGTTAATATAGCACTGTGCCAGGGGATGGTCTGGTTAATATAGCACTGTGCCATGCCAGGGGATGGTCTGGTTAATATAGCACTGTGCCATGCCAGGGGATGGTCTGGTTAATATAGCACTGTGCCATGCCAGGGGATGGTCTGGTTAATATAGCACTGTGCCAGGGGATGGTCTGGTTAATATAGCACTGTGCCATGCCAGGGGATGGTCTGGTTAATATAGCACTGTGCCATGCCAGGGGATGGTCTGGTTAATATAGCACTGTGCCATGCCAGGGGATGGTCTGGTTAATATAGCACTGTACCATGCCAGGGATGGTCTGTGTTAATATAGCACTGTGTCATGCCAGGGGATGGTCTGGTTAATATAGCACTGTGCCATGCCAGGGGATGGTCTGGTTAATATAGCACTGTGCCAGGGGATGGTCTGGTTAATATAGCACTGTGCCATGCCAGGGGATGGTCTGGTTAATATAGTACTGTGCCAGGGGAGGGTCTGGTTAATATAGCACTGTGCCATGCCAGGTGATGGTCTGGTTAATATAGCACTGTGCCAGGGGATGGTCTGGTTAATATAGCACTGTGTCATGCCAGGGGATGGTCTGGTTAATATAGTACTGTGCCAGGGGAGGGTCTGGTTAATATAGCACTGTGCCATGCCAGGGGATGGTCTGGTTAATATAGCACTGTGCCATGCCAGGTGATGGTCTGGTTAATATAGCACTGTGCCATGCCAGGGGATGGTCTGGTTAATATAGCACTGTGCCAGGGGATGGTTTGGTTAATATAGCACTGTGCCAGGGGATGGTCTGGTTAATATAGCACTGTGCCATGCCAGGGGATGGTCTGGTTAATATAGCACTGTGTCATGCCAGGGGATGGTCTGGTTAATATAGCACTGTGCCAGGGGATGGTCTGGTTAATATAGCACTGTGCCATGCCAGGGGATGGTCTGGTTAATATAGCACTGTGTCATGCCAGGGGATGGTCTGGTTAATATAGCACTGTGCCAGGGGATGGTCTGGTTAATATAGCACTATGCCATGCCAGGGGATGGTCTGGTTAATATAGCACTGTGCCATGCCAGGGGATGGTCTGGTTAATATAGCACTGTGCCATGCCAGGGGATAGTCTGGTTAATATAGCACTGTGCCAGGGGATGGTCTGGTTAATATAGCACTGTGCCATGCCAGGGGATAGTCTGGTTAATATAGCACTGTGCCATGCCAGGGGATGGTCTGGTTAATATAGCACTGTGCCAGGGGATGGTCTGGTTAATATAGCACTGTGCCATGCCAGGGGATAGTCTGGTTAATATAGCACTGTGCCATGCCAGGGGATGGTCTGGTTAATATAGCACTGTGCCATGCCAGGGGATGGTCTGGTTAATATAGCACTGTGCCAGGGGATGGTCTGGTTAATATAGCACTGTGCCATGCCAGGGGATGGTCTGGTTAATATAGCACTGTGCCAGGGGATGGTCTGGTTAATATAGCACTATGCCATGCCAGGGGATGGTCTGGTTAATATAGCACTGTGCCATGCCAGGGGATGGTCTGGTTAATATAGCACTGTACCATGCCAGGGGATGGTCTGGTTAATATAGCACTGTGCCAGGGGATGGTCTGGTTAATATAGCACTGTACCATGCCAGGGGATGGTCTGGTTAATATAGCACTGTGCCATGCCAGGGGATGGTCTGGTTAATATAGCACTGTGTCATGCCAGGTGATGGTCTGGTTAATATAGCACTGTGCCATGCCAGGGGATGGTCTGGTTAATATAGCAGTGTGCCAGGGGATGGTCTGGTTAATATAGCACTGTGCCAGGGGATGGTCTGGTTAATATAGCACTGTGTCATGCCAGGGGATGGTCTGGGTAATATAGCACTGTGCCAGGGGATGGTCTGGTTAATATAGCACTATGCCATGCCAGGGGATGGTCTGGTTAATATAGCACTGTGCCATGCCAGGGGATGGTCTGGTTAATATAGCACTGTGCCATGCCAGGGGATAGTCTGGTTAATATAGCACTGTGCCATGCCAGGGGATGGTCTGGTTAATATAGCACTATGCCATGCCAGGGGATGGTCTGGTTAATATAGCACTGTGCCAGGGGATGGTCTGGTTAATATAGCACTGTGCCATGCCAGGGGATGGTCTGGTTAATATAGCACTGTGCCAGGGGATGGTCTGGTTAATATAGCACTATGCCATGCCAGGGGATGGTCTGGTTAATATAGCACTGTGCCATGCCAGGGGATGGTCTGGTTAATATAGCACTGTGCCATGCCAGGGGATGGTCTGGTTAATATAGCACTGTACCATGCCAGGGGATGGTCTGGTTAATATAGCACTGTACCATGCCAGGGGATGGTCTGGTTAATATAGCACTGTGCCAGGGGATGGTCTGGTTAATATAACACTGTGCCATGCCAGGGGATGGTCTGGTTAATATAGCACTGTGTCATGCCAGGGGATGGTTTGGTTAATTTAGCACTGTGTCATGCCAGGGGATGGTCTGGTTAATATAGCACTGTACCATGCCAGGGGATGGTCTGGTTAATTTAGCACTGTGTCATGCCAGGGGATGGTCTGGTTAATATAGCATTGTACCATGCCAGGGGATGGTCTGGTTAATTTAGCACTGTGTCATGCCAGGGGATGGTCTCTGTAGAAGATGAGGTTGCTGATGTACCCATTTTTGTAATAGTCAGCAAGAAGTGTCTCTTGATTTTCCATAAGGAGCTTCATTTTGTGATCTTTTCTTGCCTTATCATGTATTTTAATTACCTCTGAACAGCAGGAGGCAGCTTCTAAGGCCTCTCCATTTGGTTGGAGTAGACTGTTTGACTCTCCTGCCATTGTTGGGCTAAAGGGCTTTGACACCTCTCACTTGACACGTCAGTGCTAATTGAAGTTGTATCAAGCTTGGCAGCCTTAATTTAGCATTCAGTCCTTATAAAGTAATGTAATGTATTTTTCTTCTTGGCTTTTGGAAATAAAATATAGCTTCAGACTAAACATGACTCACTCAGTTCCAGGTTGGATGGTGTTTTCAGGTTTCTGTTGTTTTCCAGAGAATTTGCTGTATAGCTTCGGAATAATAATCCTTGGTAGTTGTAAGCCTTCCAGATGATTCCGTAGTTCCATCCAAAATCAGGTTGTAGGTTTTGAGTTTTGATTTGGAGTGAAGGTTATGTTGTAGAGGGTAGCATCCTGTATATGTTCCTGACAAAAAATCCATGTTTATCTAACTCTAAATCTATATTTTTTTGAGAAAATGCTGAAAAATGCAGGAGCTCATCTGATCATGACCTCTAGCCTCTCTCTGTCTCTCTCGCTCTCTCTCTCTCTTCCCTCCTAATGTGCCTATTAGGTGGGTGCCTCTGGAGGTGACACCACTGAGCAACTGGCACAAACAAGGGGCATTGTGGGTAATGAATGAGTCCCCATAATGCAGTGTGTTGGGGGCAGCTGTAATTATTCATGTCATATGCCTCCACACACAGACACACACGCATCGTTTTACAGCCAAACTGGACCATCTGTCATTCTCATAATGGTCATATTTTAACAATATGGTCTGTCTATATCTCCTGTCCTTCACATCAACACAGTCACACACGTACAGTGGGGAGAACAAGTATTTGATACACTGCCGATTTTGCAGGTTTTCCTACTTACAAAGCATGTAGAGGTCTGTAATTTTTATCATAGGTACACTTCAACTGTGAGAGACAGAATCTAAAACAAAAATCCATAAAATCACATTGTATGATTTTTAAGTAATTCATTTCCATTTTATTGCATGACATAAGTATTTGATCACCTACCAACCAGTAAGAATTCCGGCTCTCACAGACCTGTTAGTTTTTCTTTAAGAAGCCCTCCTGTTCTCCACTCACTACCTGTATTAACTGCACCTGTTTGAACTCGTTACCTGTATAAAAGACACTTGTCCACACACTCAATCAAACAGACTCCAACCTCTCCACAATGGCCAAGACCAGAGAGCTGTGTAAGGACATCAGGGATAAAATTGTAGACCTGCACAAGGCTGGGATGGGCTACAGGACAATAGGCAAGCAGCTTGGTGAGAAGGCAACAAATGTTGGCACAATTATTAGAAAATGGAAGAAGTTCAAGATGACGGTCAATCACCCTCGGTCTGGGGCTCCATGCAAGATCTCACCTCGTGGGGCATCAATGATCATGAGGAAGTTGAGGGATCAGCCCAGAACTACAAGGCAGGACCTGGTCAATGACCTGAAGAGAGCTGGGACCACATTCTCAAAGAAAACCATTAGTAACACACTACGCCGTCATGGATTAAAATCCTGCAGCGCACGCAAGGTCCCCCTGCTCAAGCCAGCGCATGTCCTGGCCCGTTTGAAGTTTGCTAATGACCATCTGGATGATCCAGAGGAGGAATGGGAGAAGGCCATGTGGTCTGATGAGACAAAAATAGAGCTTTTTGGTCTAAACTCCACTCGTCGTGTTTGGAGGAAGAAGAAGGATGAGTACAACCCCAAGAACACCATCCCAACCGTGAAGCATGGAGGTGGAAACATCATTCTTTGGGGATGCTTTTCTGCAAAGGGGACAGGACGACTGCACCGTATTGAGGGGAGGATGGATGGGACCATGTTTCGCGAGATCTTGGCCAACAACCTCCTTCCCTCAGTAAGAGCATTGAAGATGGGTCGTGGCTGGGTCTTCCAGCATGACAACGACCCGAAACACACAGCCAGGGCAACTAAGGAGTGCTCCGTAAGAAGCATCTCAAGGTCCTGGAGTGGCCTAGCCAGTCTCCAGACCTGAACCCAATAGAAAATCTTTGGAGGGAGCTGAAAGTCCGTATTGCCCCGTGACAGCCCCGAAACCTGAAGGATCTGGAGAAGGTCTGTATGGAGGAGTGGGCCAAAATCCCTGCTGCAGTGTGTGCAAACCTGGTCAAGAACTACAGGAAACATATGATCTCTGTAATTGCAAACAAAGGTTCCTGTACCAAATATTAAGTTCTGCATTTCTGATGTATCAAATACTTATGTCATGCAATAAAATGCTAATTATTTACTTAAAAATCATATAATGTGATTTTTCTGGATTTTTGTTTTAGATTCCGTCTCTCACAGTTGAAGTGTACCTATGATAAAAATTACAGACCTCTACATGCTTTGTAAGGAAGAAACACTGACAATTATGCAGGATATCAAATACTTGTTCTCCCCACTGTATATCACTTTTCTCTCCCCCACTCCAAGTCCTTTCTTAATCATGTCATTATCTTAATGGGTAGGGCTATATCCAAGAAGTATAGTACTTCTCTCTCTCACCATCTCCCTCTTCCACCACTCTCTCTAGCCCCCTTTCTCCACCTCTCTCTCTCTGTCTCTCCCTCGCTCCATCTTTCATGATGTGATCTGTATGTTCACGGTCCAATCAGTCGGGTCAGCGTGTAATCTAACCCTGAGAAATGGATGAGCAATTAAGAGGCTTATTAGCCGACTGCAGAGCGGTTCACGGTCATCCTTCACCAGAACTCCCTTTCCTAACAGCCACACTAATGCTACTCTGGCCACTTCCTGGATATACTCCATTTATTTTTAAACCCTTCTGTTTGTTCAGTGTCTTTCTGTGCTTTGATGGATCCTCACTTCTTTCTTTCTCTCTCGCCTTCCCTGTCTCCCGCTCTCCCTCTCCCCCTCCTCCTCTCCCTCTCTCTCTCCCCCATTCCTCTCTCTCTCCCTATTCCTCTCTATCTCGCCCTCTCTCCATCTTTCCATCAATCAATCAAATATATTTATAAAGCCCTTTTTACATCAGCAGTTGTCACAAAGTGCTTATATAGAAACCCAGCCTAAAACCCCAAAGAGCAAGCAATGCAGATGTAGAAACACGGTGGCTAGGAAAACCTCCCTAGAAAGGCAGGAACCTAGGAAGAAACCTAGAGAGGAACCAGGTGGAAGGGGCGTCAGTCCTCTTCTGGCTGTGCCAGGTGGAGATTATAAGAGTACATTGCCATTAAGGCCAGATCGTTCTTAAAGATGTTCAAACGCTCATAGATGACCAGCAAGGTCAGGTCAGTACCTCAGGAGTAAATGTCAGTTGGCTTTTCATAGCCAAGCATTAAGAGGTCGAGACAGCAGGTGCGGTAGAGAACGAGAGAGAGAGAGGGAGAAAGAGGGTCGAAACAGCAGGTCTGGGACAAGGTAGCACATCCGGTGAACAGGTCAGGGTTCCATAGCCGCAGGCAGAACAGCAGAAACTGGATCAGCAGCATGACAAGGTGGACAGGGGACGGAGACAGCCAGGAGTCGTCAGGCCAGGGAGTCAGTCCTGAGTCATGGCTTAGGTCTTCCAGGAGGGGAGCAGCGAGAGAGAGATGGGAAAATTAGAGTGAGCATACCTAAGACCACACAAGATAAGACAGGAGAATTAGACCAGATTGGACAGACAGTGGTCCCGTCCAAAGTTACCCCCAGTCAGGGCCAACCAGGCAGGATATAACCCCATCCACTTTGCCAAAGCACAGCCCTCACACCACCAAAGGGTTATCGACAGACTACTAACTTACTACCCTGAGACAAGGCAGAGTATTGCCCACGAAGATCTTCCCCACCACATGAGCCCGAGGGGGCGCAAAACCAGAAAGAAAGATCACGTCAGTGACTCATCCCACTCAAGTCGAGTATAGTGAAAAATGCCTGGCACAAAGTGGCGTACCCTTTCGTAGGGACGGGGAGAGAGCCAGTGACTCAGCCCCCGTAATAGGGTCAGAGGCAGAGAATCCCAGTGGAGAGAGGGGAGCCAGCCAGGCAGAGACAGCAAGGGCGGTTCTTCACTCCAGTGCCTTGCCGTTCACCTTCGCACCCCTGGGCCAGATTGCAATCATAGGACCTACTGAAGAGATTAGTCTTCAGTAAAGACTTATCAGGTTGAGACCGAGTCTGCGTCTTTCACATGGATCGCCTAAACATTCCATAAAAATAGAATATCTCTCTCTTGCGCTCTCTCTCTCTCTCTCTCTCTCTCTCTCTCTCTCTCTTGCCTAGTTAAATAAAGGTTAAATAAAAACTCTCTATCATCAACAGTCAAGAAGAAACTCCAGGATGCTGGCCTTCTAGGCAGAGTTCCAGTGTCTGTGTTCTTTTTCCCATCTAAATCTTTTCTTTTTATTGGCCATTCTGAGATATGGCTTTTTCTTTGCTACTCTGCCTAGAAGGCCAGCATCCCGGAGTCGCCTCTTCACTGTTGACATTGAGACTAGTGTTTTGCGGGTACTATTTAATGAAGCTGCCAGTTGAGGACTTGTGAGGTGTCTGTTTCTCAAACTAGACACTCTAATGTACTTGTCTTCTTGCTCAGTTGGGCACCGGGGCCTCCCACTCCTCTTTCTTTTCTGGTTAGTGCCAGTTTGCGCTGTTCTGTGAAGGGAGTAGTACACAGCGTTGTACGAGATCTTCAGTTTCTTGGCAATTTCTGGTATGGAAATCCTTAATTTCTCAGAACATGAATAGACTGAAGAGTTTCAGAAGAAAGGTCTTTGTTTCTAACCATGCTGCAGATACTCAACTAGTCTAAAGAAGGCCAGTTTTATTGCTTCTTTAATCAGAGCAACAGTTTTCAGCTGTGCTAACATAATTTCAAAAGGGTTTTCTAATGATCAATTCGCCTTTAAAAATGATATACTTGGATTAGCTAACACAACGTGCCATTGGAACACAGGAGTGATGGTTGCTGATAATGGGCCTCTGTACGCCTATGTAGATATTCCATAAAAAATCTGCCGTTTCCAGCTACAATAGTCATTTACAACATTAAGAATGTCTACGCTGTATTTCTGATCAATTTCATGTTGTTTTAATGGACAAAAAATGTGCTTTTCTTTCAAAAACAAGGACATTTCTAAGTGACCCCAAACTTTTGAACGGTAGTGTATATAGAATGTAAATACTTTATGGAATGGTAAATTGAATATGCAGATCTGAGTTTGACACAGAGGCGGGTTCCGCATGTTAAGTAGATCCAACAGTAAAGTGGGTGGGACTGGGGTTGAATCCCCGTCACCAATCATATGGTGCCTGTGTGTTGTCTTGGCCAATAGTCAGTTGTGTTTTCTAAGCCAGTGGGCTGGTTGCATTTCCACAATTAAAAGCACAAAAGGAGAATTCTTTCACTAAGGGAACCGCGTGCTCTCACACTCACACCCAACAAATCAGCGCTGCCCCTCCCCACACACACACACAAACACACACACACACACACACACACACACACACACACACACACACACACACACACACACACACACACACACACACACACACACACACACACACACACACACACACACAGACACACACACACACAGACACACACACTCTGTTCTTACTCTGTACTGGGAGGGAGAGGGAGGGAGGGGGAGAGTGATTTTTCTGGGAGGGGGAGAAAGAGAACGAGGGGCTATGGTTCCCCGTAGCCCCTTGTTCTCTTTCTACCCCTCTCTCCCCCTCTCTCCCCCTCCCATCTCTGAGCAGAACTGTTCCCCCTCTCTCTCTTCCATTCTTCTCCCTTCCTCACCTCTCTCTCTCACTCTCTGCCCCCACCTCTGAGCTGAACTGTTCCTTCTATTTCCCTCCCCTCCCTCCTTCCCTCTCCCTCTCTCTCTCTCTCTGCTCTAGCCCTGAGTTCTGTAGCCCTGCCAGTCTCAGCATTGTTCCAGTGCACTCATTTCATGTGTGTCACATCTCTTCTGTTCTCCCCCTCCTCTCTCTCTGCCACTCTCCCTCTCCCTCTCCCTCACTCCCTTGCTACTGCACACACTCCCCTCATCTTACCCCCTATCGTCCCTCCTCCCTGGCTCCCTCGTTTCCTCTCCTCCTCTCTCTTATCTGAGAGAGAGATTGGCTGTGTTCTCTCGCTCTGTTCTCTCTCTCCAGACACATCACTGCAGGGCCAAATTAAAAGACTTAACACAAACCCAGTGAAGTGCTACTACTGCTACTTCTACTGTTGCTGCTACTCCCCCTACTGCTACTGCCCTTACTGTTACTGCTACTGCTACTGCCCTTACTGCTACTGCTACTTCCCCATACTGCTATTGCTACTCCCCCTACTGCTACTGCTACTGCCCTTACTGCTACTGCTCCTACTGCTACTGCTACTGCCCCATACTGCTACTGCTACTCCCCCCTACTGCTACTGCCCTTACTGCTACTGCTACTGCCCTTACTGCTACTGCTACTTCCCCATACTGCTACTCCCCCTACTGCTACTGCTACTGCTACTGCCCTTACTGCTACTGCCCCTACTGCTACAGCCCCTACTGCTACTGCCCCTACTGCTACTGCTACTGCCCTTACTGCAACTTCCCATACTGCTACTGCCCCTACTGCTACTTCCCCATACTGCTACTGCTACTCCCCTTACTGCTACTGCCCTTACTGCTACTGCTACTGCTACTTCCCCTACTGCTACGCCCCCTACTGCTACTCCCACTACTGCTACTGCCCTTACTGCTACTGCTACTCCCCCTACTGCTACTTCCCCTACTGATACTGCCCCTAATGCTACTGCTACTTCCCCTACTGCTACTACCCCTACTGCTACTCCCCCTACTGCTGCTGCTGCTCCCCCTACTGCTACTTCCCCTACTGATACTGCTACTGCCCCTACTGCTACTGCCGCTACTGCTACTGTCCCTACTGCTACTGCCCCTTACTTCTACTGCTACTCCCCCTACTGCTACACCCCTTACTGCTACTGCTGCTGCTACTCCCCTACTGCTACTGCTACCCCCTACTGCTACTGCTACTCCCCCTACTGCTACTGCTGCTGCTACTCCCCTACTGCTACCTCTACTCCCCCTACTGCTACTGCCCCTAATGCTACTGCTACTGCTGCTGCTACTTTCCCTACTGCTGCTGCTACTCCCCTACTGCTACTGCTATTCCACTACTGCTACTGCTACTCCCCCTACTGCTACTGCTACTCCCCTACTGCTACTTCTACTCCCCCTACTGCTACTGCCCCTAATGCTACTGCTACTGCTGCTGCTACTCCCCTACTGCTGCTGCTACTTCCCCTACTGCTACTTCTACTCCCCCTACTGCTACTGCTACTTCCCCTACTGCTACTTCTACTCCCCCTACTGCTACTGCCCCTAATGCTACTGCTACTGCTGCTGCTACTCCCCTACTGCTGCTGCTACTCCCCTACTGCTACTGCTACTTCCCCTACTGCTGCTGCTACTTACCCTACTGCTGCTGCTACTCCCCTACTGCTACTGCTACTCCCCTACTGCTACTGCTACTCCCCCTACTGCTACTTCCCCTACTGCTACTGCTGCTGCTACTCCCCTACTGCTACTTCTACTCCCCCTACTGCTACTGCCCCTAATGCTACTTCTACTGCTGCTGCTACTCCCCTACTGCTGCTGCTACTCCCCTACTGCTTCTTCTACTCCCCCTACTGCTACTGCTACTGCCCCTAATGCTACTGCTACTGCTGCTGCTACTCCCCTACTGCTACTGCTACTCCCCCTACTGCTACTGCTACCCCCCTACTGCTACTCCCCTTACTGCTGTTGCTACTTCCCCTACTGCTACTCTCCCTACTGCTACTGCCCCTAATGCTACTGCTACTGCTGCTACTGCTGCTGCTACTCCCCCTACTGCTACTGCCCCTAATGCTACTGCTACTGCTGCTGCTACCGCTGCTACTGCCCCTGCTGCTACTGCTGCTACTGCTGCTACTACCCCTAATGCTACTGCTGCTACTGCTGCTACTGCCCCTACTGCTACTGCCCCTAATGCCACTGCTACTGCTGCTACTGCCCCTACTGCTACTGCTCCTAATGCTAATGTTACTGCTGCTACTGCTGCTGCTGCTACTGCCCCTACTGCTACTGCTGCTACTTCTGCTAATGCCCCTAATGCTACTGCCCCTAATGCTACTGCTACTGCTGCTACTGCCCCTACTGCTACTGCCCCTAATGCCACTGCTATTGCTGCTACTGCTGCTACTGCTGCTGCTGCTACTGCTGCTGCTACTGCTACTGCCCCTACTGCTACTGCTGCTACTTCTGTTACTGCCCCTAATTCTACTGCCCCTAATGCTACTGCTTCTGCTACTGCTGCTGCTACTGCTGCTACTGCCCCTAATGCCACTGCTATTGCTGCTACTGCTGCTACTGCTCCTACTGCTACTGCCCCTAATGCCACTGCTATTGCTGCTACTGCTGCTACTGCTACTGCCCCTAATGCTACTGCTATTGCTGCTACTGCTGCTGCTGCTGCTACTGCCCCGACTGCTACTGCTGCTACTTCTGCTACTGCCCCTAATGCTACTACTTCTGCTACTACTTCTGCTACTGCTGCTACTGCCCCTACTGCCCCTAATGCTACTGCTATTGCTGCTACTGCTGCTGCTACTGCCCCTAATGCTACTGCTGCTACTGCTGCTACTACCCCTACTGCTACTGCCCCTGCTACTGCTACTGCTGCTGCTACTGCTGCTGCTACTGCCCCTACTGCTACTGCCCCTGCTACTGGTACTGCTGCTGCTACTGCCCCTGTTGCTACTGCTGCTACTGCCCCTAATGCCACTGCTATTGCTGCTACTGCTGCTACTGCCCCTACTGCTACTGCCCCTAATGCTAATGTTACTGCTGCTACTGCTGCTGCTGCTGCTACTGCCCCTACTGCTACTGCTGCTACTTCTGTTACTGCCCCTAATTCTACTGCCCCTAATGCTACTGCTTCTGCTACTGCTGCTGCTACTGCTCCTACTGCTACTGCCCCTATTGCCACTGCTATTGCTGCTACTGCTCCTACTGCTACTGCTACTCCCCCCTACTGCTACTGCCCTTACTGCTACTGCCCTTACTGCTACTGCTACTTCCCCATACTGCTACTCCCCCTACTGCTACTGCTACTGCTACTGCCCTTACTGCTACTGCCCCTACTGCTACAGCCCCTACTGCTACTGCCCCTACTGCTACTGCTACTGCCCTTACTGCAACTTCCCATACTGCTACTGCCCCTACTGCTACTTCCCCATACTGCTACTGCTATTGCTGCTACTGCTCCTACTGCTACTGCTACTGCTGCTACTGCCCCTACTGCTACTGCCCCTAATGCTAATGTTACTGCTGCTACTGCTGCT
>NC_138299.1:147558563-147603563 GCF_965601325.2 Salmo salar
TCTCTCTCTCTCTCTCTCTCTCTCTCTCTCTCTCTCTCTCTCTCTCTCTCACCTCCCTCCCCTCCCTCCCCTCTCTCTCGCTCTCTCTCTCTCTCCCCTCTCTCTCACCTCCCTCCCCTCTTTCTCTCTCTCTCTTTCTCCCCCTTTCTCCCTCCCTCCTCTCTCACCTCCCTCCTCTCTTTCCCTGTCTCTCTTTCCCTCCTCTCTCTCCTTCTCTCTTTCTTTTTCTCCTGTTTGTTCCAGTCTTCCCACACAGTCCGCTCCAAATAGAGAATGTTATAATTATCACAGAAGGACAGGGAGAACAATCAGAGAGTATTTTATCAGAACAGGTTTTTGGCAGTGCTTTCACCAAGGACGCGTCTGGCTTGCCTCGCTCTCTCGCTGTCTCTCTCTCTCTTTCTCTCTCTCGCTGTCTCTCTCTCTCTTTCTCTCTCTCTGTGTGTGTGTGTGTGTGTAATGTTGATTCCTGTGGTGGAATGCGTTCTCTGCCTGCAGTGAGTTGCAGTTGTCTCTGTGTGTTTGTCTATTATCACACTGTGTGTTTGTGTCTGTGTGTGTGTGTCCATTTGTCATTGTGTGTGTGTGTATGTTTCCCTGTCTCGCTCACCGCTCGCCCGGCTTTGTCAGCACGTCAGCCGTAAAAACAGGCAGAGGAAAGTCTCCAGCTCCAGGGATTGTCGCTGCACAATGAGCCTGAGAATTCGCTTCATCTTCCCACAAAAAGCCAGACCACATCCCTCTCCGGTAGGTGTACATTATGGAGACAGATCTGCGCCAGGCTGCTGCGATGTCAGCTGTGTTGTGGGCTGTTCTGACCAAAGTCTCAGGGAGAAGAAGAGGGAGTAGAGAGATATGGCTGATGTTTACCACAGACAAATAAGGCGAATTAGCCTTTAATGAGACGCTAATGAGGAGCTATTTAGCTCTGGCAGTAAGTGGGCCTTCTCTGTAGATAATGTTTTTCTGTGGTGATGTTCTGTTCTGCTCTCCTTCGTGTGCTGTGCTCATATATGAATAGAGACAGACACTGGAATTTAGGCATATACATTCACACACGCACACACACACACACACACACACACACACACACACACACACACACACACACACACACACACACACACACACACACACACACACACACACACACACACACACACACACATACACACACACACACACACACACACACACACACAACCAGACACACACGATAACATATTTAATCCAACGATGGGAAGCTGGAACAGGGATAAGGGAAGGAAAAAGTTTACCTGTGACCAGATTATCTGAGATAGCGAACGAGAAAAGGAGATAAGTTTAGTGTGTTTGGGGATATAGAGTGATAGGGGTTGGGTGTGTGAGTGTGTGTGTGTGTGGGGATGTCTGTATGTGTGTTTGTGTGTTTGCTAGAGGGAGTCACAGCAGGGTGCATGTGTGTGTGTGCATATTTAGGAGAGATTTCCAGCAGGTGTGTGTGTGTGTGTGTGTGTGTGTGTGTGTGTGTGTGTGTGTGTGTGTGTGTGTGTGTGTGTGTGTGTGTGTGTGTGTGTGTGTGTGTGTGTGTGTGCTTGTTTGATTTATTTATTTAATAGTTACCGTCAGATGCAGGACAGGTGTGTGTATGTAGCAGCCTAAAGCTCAGTTTCCACTGTCACTTAAAATTAGGGACAAATTTGAGCTGGTTTGAGGGAAACCTGGGCCACCGCAGCCCAGTTTCACAACTGGTGCAAGCTTGATTAGAATCGAGGCTGGTGACGCCGTTACTATGCAACCACTGCTGGATGCTGACACAAAGTTTAGCTAGCTCATCTGAGCTTGTTGCTGGTAGCTAGCACATGGACAAGCAGTACTGCAGTAGTCAGTCATGACACAAATTACCACCATAGCTGATCCTTGCACTACAAAATAAACTTTTATGAGAACAGTCAGCCCTCGATTGCTAGCTACCTAACGTTAGCTAGAAAATCATAGTTGAAACAAGCTAGCTAGCTAACGTGCGCTAGGAGGAATTTGATATGGCCAGGTCGTATTGAAAGATATCTAGCTAGCTACATCATATCAAACATGTCGTCTGGTTTGCTTGATTAGCTAGCTATCTAATAGCCAATGCCATGGCAAGCAAAGTAGTGCCGGGTATGGTTTCCAATCAGAGGCAGCTGTCTATCGTTGTCTCTGATTGGGAGCCATACTTAGGCAGCCTTTTCCCACCTGGGTTTTGTGGGTAGTTATTTTCTGTTTTGTTATTCTGTGACCTGACGGAACTGTTTGGCTGTTTTCGGTTTGTTTCTTTGTTATAGTGTTTTCATTGTCTAAATAAATATAATGAACACTCACCACGCTGCGCTTTGGTCCCCTCCTTTCGACAGCCGTAACAGAACTACCCACCACCAAAGGACCAAGCAGCGTGGGCCGATTGGACCTGGGAGGAAATCCTGGATTGGGCAGGACCCTGGACAAGGCCTGGGGAGTATCGCCGTCCACAAGAAGAGATAGAGGCAGCGAAAGCGGAACGGCGATACTGGGAGGAACAGGCAAGGAAACAACGGGGAGAGTGGCAGAGTCAGGTTGGAGACCTGAGCCAACTCCCCGTGCTTACCGTGGGGAGTGAGTGACCGAGCAAGCACCGTGTTATGCGGTGATGCGCACTGTGTCGCCAGTGCGCACTCACAGCCCGGTGCGCTCGGTGCAAGCTCCTCACCGTTGCCGTGCTAGAGTTGGCACTCAGCCAGGAAGGAGTGTGCATGCTCAGGGTTCCTGGTCTCCGGTGCGTCTCTTCGGCCCAGGTTATCCTGTGCCAGCTCTACGTACGGTACCCCCCGTTGACCAGCACAGCCCAGTTCGTCCTGTACCAGCGGTCCGCCCTTGCAGGGCTAAAATAACCATCCAGCCAGGACGGGGTGTGCCAGCCCTAAGCTCCAGACCTCCAGTGCGCCTCCACGGCCCAGTATACCCTGTGCCTACTCTGCGCACCCAGTCTCCTGTGCGTCTCCCCAGTCCGGTGAGACCGGTTCCAGCTCCACGTAGGAAGCCTCCAGTGATGATCAATGGTCCGAAGCCTCCAGTGATAATCCATGGCACGAAGCCTCCAGTGATGATCCATGGCCCGGAGCCTGTAGGG
Source organism: Salmo salar (assembly GCF_965601325.2). Classification (NCBI taxonomy): domain Eukaryota; kingdom Metazoa; phylum Chordata; class Actinopteri; order Salmoniformes; family Salmonidae; genus Salmo; species Salmo salar. Next base: position 147,561,688 of record NC_138299.1, read on the forward strand.
ATGATCCATGGCACGAAGCCTCCAGTGATGATCCATGGCCCGGAGCCTGTAGGGATGATCCATGGCACGAAGCCTCCAGTGATGATCCATGGCCCGGAGCCTGTAGTGATAATCCATGGCACGCAACCTCCAGTGATGATCCATGGCCCAGAGCCTGTAGGGATGATCCATGGCACAAAGCCTCCAGTGATGATCCATGGCCCGGAGCCTGTAGGGATGATCCATGGCACGAAGCCTCCAGTGATGATCCATGGCCCGGAGCCTGTAAGGATGATCCATGGCATGAAGCCTCCAGTGATAATCGATGGCCTGGAGCCTCCAGTGATGATCCATGGCACAAAGCCTCCAGTGATGATCCATGGCGCGGAACCTGTAGTGATGAACCATGGCACGGAGCCTGCAGCGACGCTCCCCAGTCCGGTGCCTCCAGCGACGGTCCGCAGCCCAGAGTCTTCAGCGACGGTCCGCAGCACAGAGTCTTCAGCGACGGTCCGCAGCCCAGAGTCTTCAGCGACGGTCCGCAGCCCAGAGTCTTCAGCAACGGTCCGCAGCCCAGAGTCTTCAGCGACAGTCCGCAGCCCAGAGTCTTCAGCGACGGTCCGCAGCCCAGAGTCTTCCAAGGCGGTCCGCAGCCCAGAGTCTTCAGCGGCGGCCTGCAGCCCAGAGTCGTCAGCGGCGGTCGGCGTTTCAGAGCCTCCGGCGATGATCCATGGTCTGGTTCCTCCGGCGACACAGAAGCGGGGGGATCAGCGGGCGGTGTGGGGGCTATGCCCCGAACCAGAGCCGCCGCCAAGTATAGATGCCCACCCGGACCCTCCCCTATACGTTCAGGTTTGCGGCTGGGAGTCCGCACCTTTGGGGGGGGGTACTGTCACGCACTGACCTGAGAGAGCCGTTTTTCTCTGTTTAGTTAGGTCAGGGTGTGATATGGGGTTTGCATTCTATGTATTTTATTTATATGTTTTGGCCGGGTATGGTTTCCAATCAGAGGCAGCTGTCTGTCGTTGTCTCTGATTGGGAGCCATACTTAGGCAGCCTTTTCCCACCTGGTTTTTGTGGGTAGGTTTTTTCTGTTTTGTTATTCTGTGACCTGACGGAACTGTTTGGCTGTTTTTGGTTTGTTTCTTTGTTATAGTGTTTATTTGTCTAAATAAATATAATGAACACTCGCCACACTGCGCTTTGGTCCCCTCCTTTCGACAGCCGTAACAGGTAGGAAATAAACTAGCTAGCAAGCCGGTTATGCAAGCGACAACACTAACCCTTTAGCTAGCTAGCTAAATATTGCAAGCTAAATACATGGCAATGAGTCTGGCTGGCACTGGCAGGAGTATGAGGTAACGTTAGTGAAAACAGTCAAGCGGATCGTAGAACGGTATAAACACAAACAGTCGAGCGGATCGTAGAATGGTCTAAACACAAACAGTCAAGCGGATCATAGAATGGTCTAAACACAAACAGTCAAGTGGATCGTAGAATGGTCTAAACACAAACAGTCAAGTGGATCGTAGAATGGTCTAAACACAAACAGTCAAGCGGATCGTAGAATGGTCAAAACACAAACAGTCAAGCGGATCATAGAATGGTCAAAACACAAACAGTCAAGCAGATCGTAAAACGGTCTAAACACAATCTCCTATTATAGCATTATGAAGATTTATTTATCTCTCTCTCTCTCTCTCTCTCTCTCTCTCTCTGTCTGTCACCGTATCTATTACAGGCCCCTCTTCTTCTCTCTCTCTCTCTTAGCATCCGCTCTCTCTCTCTCTCTCTCTCTCTCTCTCTCTCTCTCTCTCTCTCTCTCTCTCTCTCTCTCTCATTCTCTCTCTCTCTGTCTCTCTCTCTCTCTCTCTCTCTGTCTGTCACCGTATCTATTACAGGCCCCTCTTCTTCTCTCTCTCTCTCTTAGCATCCGCTCTCTCTCTCTCTCTCTCACTCTGTCTCTCTCTCGCTCTGTCTCTCTCTCTCTCTCTCTCTCTCTCTCTCTCTCTCTCTCTCTCTCTCTCTCTGTCTCTCTCTCTCACTCTGTCTCTCTCTCTCTCTCTCGCTCTCACTCTGTCTCTCTCTCTGTCTCTCTCTCTCTCTCTCTCTCTCTCTCTCTCTCTCTCTCTCTCTCTCTCTCTCTCACTCTGTCTCTCTCTCTGTCTCTCTCTCTGTCTCTCTCTCTCTCTCTCCCCACGCTCCATATCTCTGCCTCCCGTCCCTTTCACATTCTATTTCAGTCTTTAAACTCTCTGTGCTGCTCTCTCGCTCTCTCTCTCTCTCTCTTTCTCCCTTTCTCCCTTGTCTTCACCCCCTCGTTCTCTCAGTCTCTGCATCTCAGGTTGAAGGAGTGTTTGAACTGACAGTTCTTCATGCAGTAGCCTCTTAATCATTGGGGATGTTCACCAATCTTTTCTGGACTGTGCTGTATTAAAGGCATACCAACCAGCCTACAAAACACACACACACACACACACACACACACACACACATAGACCCCTTGAATTTTTCCACATTTGTTACTTTACAGCCTTATTCTAAAATTGATTAAATAAAAAAATGTTCCTCACCAGTCTACACACAATAGCCCATAATGACAAAGCGAAAATGTATTAAATTTTTTTGACATTTATTAAAAATCAAAACAGAAATACCTTATTTGCATAAGTATTCAGACCCTTTGCCATGAGAATCGAAATTGACCTCCGGTGCATCCTGTTTCCATTGATCATCCTTGAGATGTTTCTACAACTTGATTGGAGTCCACCTGTGTTAAATACAATTGATTGGACACGATTTGGAAAGGCACACACCTGTCTATATAAGGTCCCACAGTTGACAGTGCATGCCAGAGCAAAAACCAAGCCATGAGGTCGAAGGAGCTCCGAGACAGGATTGTGTTGAGGCACAGATCTGGGGAAGGGTACCAATCAGGCCTTCATGGTAGAGTGGCCAGACAGAAGCCACTCCTCAGTAAAAGGCACATGACAGCCCGCTTGGCGTTTGCCAAAAAGCACCTAAATGACTTTCAGACCATGAGAAAGAAGATTCTCTTGTCAGATGAAATCAAGATTGAACTATTTTGCCAGAATGCCAAGCGTCGCATCTGGAGCAAACCTGGCACCATCCCTACGGTGAAGCATGGTGGTGGCAGCATCAGAGTTTGAGGATCTGCATAGAAGAATGGGAGAAACTCCCCAAATACAGGTATGCCAAGCTTGTAGCGTCATATCCAAGAAGACTGAAGGCTGTAATCGCTGCCTAAGGTGCTTCAACAAAGTACTGAGTAAATGGTCTGAATACTTATGTAAATGTGATATTTCCGGGGGGTTTTCTTATACATTTGCAAAAATTTCAAAAAGACTGTTTTTGCTTTGTTATTATGGGGTATTGTGTGTAGATTTGATGAGGAAAAAAATATATTTAATCAAATAAGGCTGTAATATAACAAAATGTTGAAAAAGTCAAGGGGTCTGAATACTTTCTGAATGGACCGTCTTGCTATACCTGTGAGGACTTTTTGGGGACCAACAATTGATTCCCATTCCAAATCCTATTTTCCCTAAACCTTAAGCCTTACCCTAACCCTAAACGTAACATTTTTACATTTTAGTCATTTAGCAGACGCTCTTATCCAGAGTGACTTACAGTAGTGAGTGCATACATTTCATACATTTTTTTACCTCCGTACTGGTCCCCCATGGGAATCGAACCCTAACTTAACCCCTAACCGTAAACCTAACCACTAACCCCTAGTCCTAAAATAGCCTTTTTACATGTGAGGACTGGCCGAATGTCCTTACTTATCTGAATTTTAGTTGGTTTACTATTCTTGTGAGGACTTTTGGTACTACCAAGTGTAGTAACACGTGTACACACACACACACACACACACACACACACACACACACACACACACACACACACACACACACACACACACACACACACACACAGTCTTTGGTGGATTGTCATCTTTGTTCCCTAAATGGCTGATGGGTCTTATTTAAATGTAGGGTTTGGATGGTGGTTTTCATTGTTTCAGCTGAGGGGTTTGGCAACTGTTAAAAAGCAGATGTTTTTGTAGGTCAGAGGATTGTCGACAGACTCATAGTGCTGAGAGTGTTTTGAAAGAAAGAGAGAGAGAGTGTGTGTGTGTGTGTGTGTGTTTTGTGGGTGTGTGGCAGTTCTCTTTCCCCAGCATGTTATTATAAGTTCTCTCGGACATGTGAACTCCTCCCGTCCACCCTGCAGTCACCGAGGTGGAAAACGTCGAGTCATCATAACCCCAACTGCGGTTGCGCTCCTATCTCCACCAACATGGCATTTACCGGATCAGGGTTTCTCCCAGTACCCCGGATTGGAGCATATTTGTGGCCACTTATTTCAGAATAGCTCCCTCTTTTTCTGACAGAAACTAAGCACAACAGCAGCCCTATTTGACTCCCAGCTTGAGCCATATCTGGCCTGTTGTTCATGACAGATATATGACGTATTTTCTTGTAGTTCAGGAACAGAATTACGATAGAGTGATCTGTTTTTAGATTCAGCTTCCCTGCAGTCTAATAGTGGTATGTTTTTTTTGGTGTCTGTGTGTTTTGGTGATGCTGCACTCTTCCTTCCACTAGCCATGCAATTATTTTGTTCCTTCCTTCTTGAACCAACCTCCTGGTTTTTCAAAACGTGCAATTGAGTGTCAGTGTCCATAGAGTCCTCACACAATGATGTCATACCTCCTAAGGTTGCCTGGTTACTATGCATTCTTGTCATCTCCCTCCCCATCCAATCAATCTTTGCAATCAAATGGAAAATTAGTAGCCTGTTAGGCCTAGAGGTCAAAGGTCAAGTTGTGGGATATGTGGCATGTATTTTGTGGTTGTAAATCCTCCTTTCCTCCTTTGCCACAATCTCCCCTCTGCCCCCGTGGCTAACATCTTTCTCCTTTCTTTTGTTGCAGGATGGAAGAGTGATGATGGGATGGATGTGAATATGGGCCAGTGGGCCTACACAGGCATGCGTGCCCCTCTCCTCTGCCTGGCCCTGTTGCTGCTGCTGCTCTCCCAGCCTGCCCCCTGCTGCTGCCAGGACAGCCAGGGTTCTCCCCAGGGCCCCGCCGACGGCCCTCGATTTCTCTTCACGCAGTCCGTCTATCATGCCACTGTCTACGAGAACTCGGCAGCGCGCACATACGCCAACAGTAAAGTTAAAATGGGCATCCACCTGGCCCAGCGCTCCTGGGAAATCCGTTACAGGATCACCTCCGGGGATGAAGAAGGCTTCTTTAAAGCAGAGGAGTACATGCTGGGAGATTTCTGCTTCTTACGCATAAGGACTAAAGGCGGCAACGCAGCCATCTTGAATCGAGAAATCCAGGACAGCTACTTACTGACAGTGAAAGCCTCCATCAAGGGGGAGGTTCTGGAGACCTGGACCAAAGTGACTGTCCAGGTCCTGGACATGAATGACCTCCGACCTCTATTCTCACCCACCACATACTCAGTCACCATCGCAGAAAGCACCCCCCTCAGGACTAGCATAGCACAAGTTACAGCCACTGATGCAGACGTCGGCTCCAACGGGGAATTTTACTACTTCTTTAAGGAGAAAATGGAGCTGTTTGCCGTGCACCCAACTAGCGGTGTGGTCTCCCTCAGCGGGAAACTGAACATTGAGGAGCAGAACCGATACGACCTAGAAATCCAGGCGGTGGACCGCGGGATGAAGTTGTATGGCAATAACGGTGTGAGCAGTACGGCCAAGCTCTTTGTGCATGTAGAGCGTGTCAACGAGCATCTGCCAGTCATGAATGTGGTCACCCATGTCCCCTCGTGGTTAGACAAGGACCCTGTGTATGCAGTGGTCACTGTGGAAGACCTGGACGAGGGGTTAAATGGAGAGATTGAGTCCTTGTCCATAGTGGCCGGAGACCCTATGGAGCAGTTCACTCTGGAGAGGTCAGAGGGCAATGAGTTCGCTATCAAGGCATCTGACCAAGTGGACTGGGAGAACTTCCCATATGGATATAACCTCACACTTCAGGCTAAGGACAAGGGTGCCCCGCAAAAGTTTTCTTCGGTCAGGGTTGTGCACGTCATCGTGAAGAAACCACATGCTGTGGAAGTGAAATTCGAACAGGAGTCGTACGAAATTAGTCTCAATGAAATCTCACCCCCAGGCACGATCGTAAAGGTGGTGAAAATCACCCCTGAGCCGGACGATGCGGAATATATTCTGACCCCCTCGGCAGACTCCTCCTACTTCCGGATGAACACCCTAACGGGCGTGATCTCAACTGCTCGCTGGTTCATGGAGTGCACCAAGGACGTGTTTGACCTGGAAGTGGTGGAGGTGGACAGCGAGCTGAGGGTCAAAGTTCGGGTCTCCATCGAGGACGCCAACGACAACACCCCAACATTCACTCAGCTTTCGTACGAGGTGTTCGTCAACGAGAGCGTTCCCGTGGGATGGACCGTGCTGGCGGTTTCCGCTGTGGATGGTGATAGCGGGGAGAATGGATACATAACATACAGCATAGCCAGCCTTCAGCCCCTGCCCTTCAAAATCAACCAGTTCTCTGGAATCCTCACCACCACACAGGAGCTGGACTTTGAGTCCTCGTCTGAGAGCTACGTGTTTGTGGTCAGGGCCTCTGACTGGGGTTCCCCTTATAGACGAGAGAATGAAGTCAATGTAACTGTCCATCTGGAGAATGTGAACGACAACCAACCCTTATTCGAGAAGGTGGCGTGCCAGGGACTAGTCTCTCGGGACTTCCCCATCAATGAGGTAATCACCACCATGTCTGCCATCGACATAGACGAGCTGGAGCTGGTGAAGTACAAGATCCTGGAAGGGAATGAGGGGGGCTTCTTTGACCTGAACCCTGACTCAGGGGTCCTAACCCTACGGAGGTCCCTCTCCACTGCCAGTCCAAAAAATGGAATCTTCAGTTTGAAAATAACCGCCACAGATGGAGAGAACTTCTCCGACCCGATGTTCGTGAACATTTCTATAGTTCATGGGAAATCTTTCCCCAAGAGCTTCAACTGTAGGGAGACCAGAGTCGCCCAAAAGTTAGCTGAGAAATTACTAAATAAGTCCAAAGCTAGAACCAAGCCCAAGATCGAGGAAGGGTTCATTGACCTTTTCTCCGTCAACAGACAGACACCACAGTTTGATAAGGCCTTTCCCACAGATATATCAGTGCACGAAGACCGAAAGGTCGGGTCCAGTGTCTTCAAGGTCAACGCCTATGACGGCGACACAGGTTTTAACGGTCAGATGTTGTATGCCATCTCAGATGGAAACACAGACAGCTGTTTCACGATCGACATGGAGAGTGGGCTGATCAGCGTCTTCCTGCCCATGGACAGAGAGAAAAGAGACAGATACCTCCTCAACATCACTATCTACGACCTGGGCCTGCCACAGAAAACCTCTTGGCGTCTGCTCACCGTCTACGTAGAAGATGCCAATGACAATGCACCTCAGTTCCTGCAGGAGGGAGGCTATAGAACCTTCATTCCCGAAAACACAGCCATCGGCACCGATGTCATTCAGGTTGAGGCCACTGATAAAGACCTGGGGCCTAATGGAGAGATTGTCTACTCCGTCCTGACCAGCACCACCCAGTTTGGCATCAACAGCTCCAACGGGATTGTGTACGTTGCCGGCCAGCTGGACAGGGAGTTCGTCTCCACCTTCAACTTGAAGATTGAGGCTCGTGACCGTGCAGAGAAAGGGAACCAGAAGTTTTCAGTCACCACTCTGAAGATATCTCTAGAGGACGTTAACGACTGCCCTCCGGCATTCATCCCCAGTGTCTACAACACCCGGGCCCTGGAGGATCTGCCAGTGGGAACTGTAGTGGCCTGGCTTGAGACCCAGGACCCAGACCTTGGCCTGGGTGGCCAGGTTAGATACTCCCTGGCCAATGACTACAACGGGAAGTTCGAGGTGGACAAGGCCAGTGGGGCCATCCGTCTGACCAAGGAGCTGGACTACGAGACGCAACAGTTCTACAACCTCACGGTGAGAGCCAAGGATAAAGGGAGACCTGTCTCGCTCCTGTCTGTCACCTTCGTGGAACTAGAGGTGGTAGATGTAAACGAGAACCTCTACACTCCCTACTTCTCCCACTTTGCCCTTACGGGATCGGTGAAGGAGAGCGCCCGCATCGGGACCACCGTCCTCCAAGTCACGGCCCGAGATGACGATGATGGTAGAGATGGGGAAATCCAGTACTCTATCCGGGACGGGAGTGGACTGGGACGATTCGCCATCGACGAAGAGACGGGTAAGTGCAGATTTCCTTAAAAAAAACTGCTGTTGCATGTAATATCACAGTTTAGATTAGTCTTGATAGGTGGTTTATTCTCTGGATTTACAGGCATTAACAATTGAACATAAAACAGATTACAATTCTGCGTTGTGTAGATATGTTAGATTTAATGTTGTGGTGCTAGAGCTACAATATCCCCTTTTGCAGACTAATGCTGTGTTTGAGCCATGTGTGTTTAATGATGCTGGACATTATAAATCCCATCTTGGCTATGTGTGTGTGAGATGGAGAGAGAGACATGCTCCGGAGGCCAGTCCAGAGGCTGACAAAGAATCTAATTGTGGAGCGGCTGCCGCGTTTTGGGCTGGGGTGTTCTTAAGAAGGTTTGGAGCTGTGATTTATAAGCTTAGCTCCAGTCTGGGAGATTGAATTACCACACTGATCTCTTTATTTACATTTAGTGCAGTTGTCATGTCATTTTCGCCTGACCCAGACATTTGGCTTCCCTCTGCCTTCTCCACCTAAACCACCTGCCCCTCCTCTTCTACTCGTCTCCCACTCTGGGCTGGAGCTCCGCCAGACCATCCGGGGAAGCTTGACAGGCCCTTAGTGACATTCTGCTCCGAGGTATTCTAGGATTTTCCTGATTCTGTTTATTTAAAGGCGGTTCGTGCCCGGCCGTGCGATCCTTCTGTCCACTAGGAAGAGGAGGAGGGTGTCAGGTGTCTGTGTGCAGCAGGTAGAACGGAGTCAGGCGCAGGACACAGAACTGAGTAAAAACGTACTTTACTCAAAATAAATCACAAACAAATTCCATACAGGGAAAACAATCCAGCTCGGCACAAAAAAGCGACCACTTAAAGAACAAACACGCACACAACCATGTGGGAACCAGAGGGTTAAATAGGGAATAAATTATAACGTAATGGAAACCAGGTGTGTACAATCAAGACAATACACATAGAAAAAGAAACGTAGATCGGTGGTGGCTAGAAAGCCGGTGATGTCGACCGCCGAACGCCGCCCGGACAAGGAGAGGCACCAACTTCGGCGGAAGTCGTGACAGAGGGGCATAGTAGACCGGTTTATTTCCTATCTAAAGGGAGAGGAGGCGGCGGAGTGCCAAGAGGGAGGATTAGGGTTATTATGACCTTGGCCTGCGGTGTGTGTTCTACCTCGTGTCCCTCCGCCCCACACACACACTATATAAATCCTACATGAATTATGGCCCAAGAGCAGTTTCCACTTAAAATGGGAAGGGCTTGGAGGAGAGGGAACGGGGGAGAAGAGAGGGGGAGCAGGGGGAGAAGAGAGGGGGAGAAGTGGGAGAAGAGAGGGGGAGAAGTGGGAGAAGAAGCAGGAGATAGATTTTAAACAGCATCACCTCCGTGTCTGACGGAACGGTAAATTATCTTGATGGTTTCAAATTGCCTTTAGATCCCCAGCAAATGGCGCTCCGGGCCCAAGTAATCCTTCATCACACTGTAGGATCGTGTTGTGGAATATGTGAGTGAGTGAGAGAGTGAGAGAGTGAGAGAGAGAGAGAGAGAGAGAGAGAGAGAGAGAGTGAGAGAGAGAGAGAGAGAGAGTGAGAGAGAGAGAGAGAGTGAGAGAGTGAGAGAGAGAGAGAGAGAGAGCGCCACTCCAACCGACTCCTCCTTTAGTATTTCATGCAATTTAGCTGGAAACTGAAAAAGCACAAAAGTGGTCCTCGAGCTCAGTTAGAGTCTATAGCCAATGTGTAACGGTCTGGGCGTAGTGGGTGCGGAGTCAGGCGCAGGAGACAGAAAGTTCAATGTAGCGCTTTATTACGCACAAAAGTAATTAGCCCAAAATGCCGGGCGCACCAAAATACAAACGCCCAAAATATACTATCCACCACACAGAACACAGTGGAAGGATCATTAAGCCCGCACAAAGAACAGGCGGGCCTACTGGCTTAAATAGCTCAACTAACAAGCCTAAATGAAAACAGGTGAAACTAATTAGTCAAAACAAACAGAAAGGGAAAAAGGGATCGGTGGCAGCTAGTAGGCCGGTGACGACGACCGCCGAGCGCCACCCGAACAGGGAGGGGAGTCACCCTCGGTAGGAGTCGTGACACAATGCCTAGTTGTCTTTTAAATGTTACATTTTGGTTTTAGGGAAGAGTAGCCTAGCTCAGCATGTTTAGCAGTCTGACTCTTTTCTTGTCCTTCAGAGAAAAACTCATAAACTCATCCAATAAACTACTGCAGTTTTAGAACTACTACTGTTTCTGCTTATAGCAACAATATTTGTTTTAAGCTATTGATAATAAATGCCTCAGTGTGCAGCTGCCGGGTCGTGTTTTGCAGTTTGGTCTCAGCTGAATCACACTAGGGGGAATCGTCCCCAGACTTTTCCTCCGACACATTGTTGCTGCTGGCTTCCGGGTTAAGCGGGCGGGTGTTAAGAAGCGTGGTTTGGTGGGTCAAGTTTCGGGGGACGCATGACTCAACCTTCGCCTCCCGAGACTGTTGGGGAGTTGCATTGATGAGACAAGATCAAAATTGGGGCGATAAAGGGGGTAAAATAAAAATATAAAAATACATCTGTATGTATAATGTATACCAAACAAATAACATTGACTTAGAAGTTGAACAATCCATACAGCTCTATGCATCAGGACTACGTTTAACAATTTCCACCGAAACATGAACACAAACTCATTTAATGGAGAACCGTGCAGATGCAAACTTTGGTAATGGAATTACGTTTTCCAAAAACTAAATAAATATCTGCTCAGAATTAATATTCAAAGATGTCTGCAGAAAGAATGGGGTGTCAGCTATGATATGACACCTTGAGTTTGAAAAGAAACAACTGGGTTATTGAAATACAGTAAGTCTACTGGATTTACACACAGTTACAGAATTACCATATGAAGTTACATCATGGATCCATGAGCTGTACTACACAGCAATGCATAATTCTGGATATGTTCCGTGTTTGCCATGGTGCCGTGAGGTCGCCTAGGCAGAGAGCTCCTGTAAATGTGTTCATATTTTATTGTTTTAATGTTTTTTGCTTGCATTTTTTTTAGAGACATTTTAGCTTAATAAATACTGATTATTTATACATTAAGTGTACAAAACATTATGAACACCTGCTCTTTCCATGACATAGACTGCCCAGGTGAATCCAGGTGAAAGCTATGACCCCTTATTGATGTCACTTGTTAAATCCACTTCCATCTATGTAGATGAAGGGGAGGAGACAGGTTAAAGAAGGATTTTAAGCCTGGAGACAATTGAGACATGGATTGTGTATGTGTGCCATTTAGAGGGTGAATGGACAAGACAATATATTTAAGTGCCTTTGAACAGGGTACGGTAGTAGGTTCCAGGAGCACTGGTTTGTGTCAAAAACTGCAACGCTGCTGGGTTTTTCACGCTCAACAGTTTCCTGTGTGTATCAAGTATGGCCCGCCACCCAAAGTACGTCCAGCCAACTTGACACAATTGTGGGAAGCATTGGAGTCAACATGGGCTAGCATCCCTGTGTAATGCATTCGACATCTTGTAGAGTCCATGCCCTGACAAATTGAGGCTGTTTTGAGGGCAAACGGGGGGGTCCAACTCAATATTAGGAAGTTGTATTTTTGTCAAGGTAACCCATAGGCTAGCTAGGTTTTGTTTTTATTTGAAACTGTAGATGGCACAGGCTGGGACATCACAGAGGCTTGTTGTAGTTTTGACTGGATTTCACTCTCCAAGGTTGGACTAACCAATTCATTGATGTGTAGTGAGTCTCTGGCGCCTTAGCGAAATCTAGCAGATGTCGGCTTCACCCAGGTAGGTGCTACATGTTGTCTGAGGAGTTTCTACCCACGGACTCTGCAGAAAAGCTGGGAATGGCAAGGGCTGGCTTGATGATCCAGACCTGTCTTACTGACTTGCCCCCCCCTCCCCCACTCCTGCTGGATGTGACCACTGATTCCCTCCTACTCAATCCTGCTTCAGGGCATCAGAGGACCTGAGAACAGTTTTTTTATTCATTTTTTTATTTCACCTTTATTTAACCAGGTAGGCTAGTTGAGAACAAGTTCTCATTTACAACTGCCACCTGGCCAAGATAAAGCAAAGCAGTTCAACACATACAACAACACAGAGTTACACATGGTATAAACAAACATACAGTCAATAATACAGTAGAAAAAGTCTATATACATTGTGTGCGAATGCGGTAAGATAAGGGAGGTAAGGCAATAAATAGGCCATGGTGGTGAAGTAATTCCAATATAGCAATTAAACACTGGAATGGTAGATGTGCAGAAGATGAATGTGCAAGTAGAGATACTGGGTTGCAAAGGAGCAAGATAAATAAATAAATACAGTATGGGGATGAGGTAGTTGAATGGGCTATTTACAGATGGGCTATGTACAGGTACAGTGATCTGTGAGCTGCTCTGACAACTGGTGCTTAAAGCTAGTGAGGGAGATATGAGTCTCCAGCTTCAGTGATTTTTGCAGTTCGTTCCAGTCATTGGCAGCAGAGAACTGAAAGGAAAGGCGGCCAAAGGAAGAACTAGATTTGGGGTTGACCAGTAGGATATTACTGCTGGAGCGCGTGCTGCGGGTGGGTGCTGCTATGGTGACCAGTGAGCTGAGATAAGGCGGGGCTTTACCTAGCAAAGACTTGTAGATGACCTGGAGCCAGTGGGTTTGGCGATGAGTATGAAGCGAGGGCCAGCCAACGAGAGCGTACAGGTTGCAGTGGTGGGTAGTATATGGGGCTTTGGTGACAAAACGGATGGCACTGTGATAGACTGCATCCAATTTTTTGAGTAGAGTGTTGGAGGGTATTTTGTAGATGACATCGCCAAAGTCGAGGATCGGTAGGATGGTCAGTTTTATGAGGGTATGTTTGGCAGCATGAGTGAAGGATGCTTTGTTGCGAAATAGGAAGCCGATTCTAGATTTAACTTTGGATTGGAGATGTTTGATGTGAGCCTGGAAGGAGAGTTGACAGTCTAGCCAGACACCTAGGTATTTGTAGTTGTCCACATATTCTAAGTCAGAACCATCCAGAGTAGTGATGCTGGACGGGCGGGCAGGTGCGGGCAGCGATCGGTTGAAGAGCATGCATTTAGATTTACTTGCATTTAAGAGCTGTTGGAGGCCTCGGAAGGAGAGTTGTATGGCATTGAAGCTCGTCTGGAGGTTAGTTAACACAGTGTCCAAAGAAGGGCCAGAAGTATACAGAATGGTGTCGTCTGCGTAGAGGTGGATCAGAGAATCTCCAGCAGCAAAAGGGACATCATTGATGTATACAGAGAAGAGAGTCGGCATGAGAATTGAACCCTGTGGCACCCCCATAGAGACTGCCAGAGGTCTGGACAACAGGCCCTCCGATTTGACACACTGAACTCTGTCTGAGAAGTAGAGGCAGTCATTTGAGAAACCAAGGCTGTTGAGTCTGCCGATAAGAATGTGGTGATTGACAGAGTTGAAAGCCTTGGCCAGGTCGATGAATACGGCTGCACAGTAATGTCACTTATTGATGGCGGTTATGATATCCTTTAGGACCTTGAGCGTGGCTGCGGTGCACCCATGACCAGCTCTGAAACCAGATTGCATAGCGGAGAAGGTACGGTGGGATTCGAAATGGTCGGTGATCTGTTTGTTAACTTGGCTTTCGAAGACCTTAGAAAGGCACGGTAGGATAGATATTGCTCTGTAGCAGTTTGGGTCTAGATTGTCTCCCCTTTGAAGAGGGGGATGATCACGGCAGCTTTCCAATCTTTGGGAATCTCAGACGATATGAAAGAGAGGTTGAACAGGCTAGTAAAGGGGTTGCAATAATTTCGGCAGATAATTTTAGAAAGATAGGGTCCAGATTGTCTATCCCGACTGATTTGTAGGGATCCAGATTTTGCAGCTCTTTCAGAACATCAGCTATCTGGATTTGGGTGAAGAAGAAATTGGTGAGTGTGGGAGGCTTGGTCGAGTTGCTGTGGGGGGTGCTGGGCAGTTGACCGGGGTAGGGGTAGCCAGGTGGAAAGCCTGGCCAGCCGTAGAAAAATGGTTATTGAAATTCTCAATTATAGTGGATTTATCGGTGGTGACAATGTTTCCTAGCCTCAGTGCAGTGGGCAGCTGGGAGGAGGTGCTCTTATTCTCCATGGACTTTACAGTGTCCCAGAACTTTTTTGAGTTTGTGCTACAGGATGCAAATTTCTGTTTGAAAAAGCTAGCCTTAGCTTTCCTAACTGCCTGTGTATATTGGTTCCCAACTTCCCTGAAAAGTTGCATATCACGGGGGCTATTTGATGCTAATGCAGTACGCCACAGGATGTTTTTGTGCTGGTCAAGTGCAGTCAGGTCTGGAGTGAATGAAGAGCTATATCTGTTCCTGGTTCAAAATATTTTGAATTGGGCATGCTTATTTAAAATGGTGAGGAAGGCACTTTTAAAGATTAACCAGGCATCCTCTACTGACGGGATGAGGTCAATATCCTTCCAGGATACCTGGGCCAGGTCGATTAGAAAGGCCTGCTCACTGAATTGTTTTAGGGAGCGTTTGACAGTGATGAGGGGTGGTCGTTTGACCGCAGACCCATTACGGATGCAGGCAATGAAGCAGTGATCGCTGAGATCTTGGTTGAAAATAGCAGAGGTGTATTTGGAGGGCAAGTTGGTTAGGATGATATCTATGAGGGTGCCCGTGTTTACGGATTTGGGGTTGTACCTGGTAGGTTCATTGATAATTTGTGTGAGATTGACGGCATCAAGCTATGATTGTAGGATGGCTGGGGTGTTAAGCATGTCCCAGTTTAAGTCACCTAGCAGCACAAGCTCTGAAGATTGATGGGGGGCAATCAATTTACATATGATGTCCAGGGCACAGCTGGGGGCAGAGGGTGGACTATAGCAAGCGGCGGTGAGAGACTTGTTTATGGAAAGGTGGATTTTTAAAAGTAGAAGCTCGAATTGTTTAGGTACAGACCTGGATAGTAAGACAGAACTCTGCAGGCTATCGTTCCAGTAGATTGCAACTCCGCCCCCTTTGGCAGTTCTATCTTGTCGGAAAATGTTGTAGTTAGGGATGGAAATTTCTGGGTTTTTGGTGTTTTTCCTAAGCCAGGATTCAGACACGGCTAGGACATCCGGATTGGCAGAGTGTGCTAAAGCAGTGAATAAAACACAGTTAGGAAGGAGGCTTCTAATGTTAACCTCTATGGGCTAGGTGGGACGCTAGCGTGCCACCCGTGGTGCACTCCATCAACAGCAGGTGCATTTCAAGAGCGGCAAATTTGAATCCAAATAAATGTCAAAATTCACATTTTTCAAACATACAACTATTTTACACCCTTTGAAAGATAAACATCTCCTTAATCTAACCACGTTTTACGATTTCAAAAAGGTTTTACGGCGAAAGCATAAATTTACAGTATGTTAGGACAGTACATTTACAAGAGTTGTGTGTAATGTTTTGTCAAGTCAAAGACAGGGTCACCAAAACCATAAAACCAGCTAAAATGATGCACTAACCTTTTACAATCTCCATCAGATGACACTCCTAGGACATTATGTTAGACAATGCATGCATTTTTAGTTCTATCAAGTTCATATTTATATCCAAAAACAGCGTTTTACTATGGCATTGATGTTGAGGAAATCGTTTCCCTCCAATAACCGGCAGTCAAGTCAGCGTCACAAATTAAATAATTAAAATTAGAAAACATTGGTAAAATATTATATTGTCATTTAAAGAATTATAGATTTACATCTCTTGAACGCAATCAACTTGCCAGATTTAAAAATAACCTTACTGGGAAATCACACTTTGCAATAATCTGAGCACTGCGCCTAGAAAAATACGCGTTGCGATACAGACTAGACGTCATGTTGGGGAGATCTAAAATCGAAAATACTATGTAAATAATCCATTACCTTTGATTCTCTTCATCAGATGTCACTTCCAGGTATCACAGGTCCATAACGAATGTAGTTTTGTTCAAAAAAGCTCATCATTTATGTCCAAAAATCTCCGTCTTGTTAGCACATGATCTAAGCCAGCCGGACTTCTCGTCATGAACGAGGGGAAAAAATATATTTACGTTCGTTCAAACATGTCAAACGTTGTATAGCATAAATCATTAGGGCCTTTTTTAACCAGAACATGAATAATATTCAAGGTGGACGAATGCATACTCTTTTATAACGTATTGGAACGAGGGTACCCAACATGAACTCGCGCGCCAGGTGTCTAATGGGACATCATCGTTCCATGGCTCTTGTTCGGTCAGATCTCCCTCCAGAAGACTCAAAACACTTTGTAAAGGCTGGTGACATCTAGTGGAAGCAATAGGAAGTGCCAAAATATTCCTCAGCCCCTGTGTTTTTCAATGGGATAGGTTTAAAGTCAATACAACACATCAGGTATCCACTTCCTGTCAGAAAATGTCTCAGGGTTTTGCCTGCCAAATGAGTTCTGTTATACTCACAGACACCATTCAAACAGTTTTAGAAACTTTAGAGTGTTTTCTATCCATATATAATAAGTATATGCATATTCTAGTTACTGGGTAGGATTAGTAACCAGATTAAATCGGGTACATTTTTTTTATCCAGACGTGCAAATGCTGCCCCCTAGCCCTAACAGGTTAACATGCATGAAACCAAGGCTCTCACAGTTACATAAGTCAACAAATGAGAGCACCTGGGGAATAGGAGTGGAGCTAGGCACTGCAGGGCCTGGAATAACCTCTACATCACCAGAGGAACAGAGGAGGAGTAGGGTAAGGGTACGTCTAAAGGCTATAAGAACTGGTCGTCTAGTACGTTCAGAACAGAGAGTAAAAGTAGCAGGTTTCTGGGCGCGATAGAATAGATTCAAGGCATAATGTACAGACAAAGGTATGGTAGGATGTGAATACATTGGAGGTTAACCTAGGCATTGTGTGATGATGAGAGAGATTTTGTCTCCAGAAACATTTAAACCAGCTGATGTCACCGCATGTGTGGGAGGTGGAACTAAAGGGTTGGCTAAGCCATATTGAGCAGGGCTAGAGGCTCTACAGTGAAATAATACAATAATCACTAACCAGAACAGCAGTGGACAAGGCATATTGACATTAGGGAGAGAAATGTGTAGCCGAGTGATCATAGGAGGTCAGTGAGTAGTTAGGCTGACTGGAGACACGGCGATTCAGACAACTAGCGGGCCGGGGCATAGCAAGCTAGCAGAAGGGCCTTAGAGGGACTTCGTGACGGAGGAAGTCTGTTATAGCCTCCTTGTGCAGTTACGTCGAATAGACCAGTCGTGCTGGAGTAGTAGGGTTCCGTGTAGGAACGTGGTTCATTCCAATTGGCATAATAGGTATAGTGGCCCAAGAAATTGGCCGATGGATCTCTTCAGCTAACAGTCCAATATGCTCTAGACAGCTAGCGGTCCGCGGCTAGCAGATGGGCATTCAGGGGACGTCGCGACGGAGGGGCCTGTTGGAAAAAAACCCTCGAGCAGATTACGTCGGTAGTCCAGTATGTGATGGATAAGCAGGGCTTTGTGTAGTAAAATGGGTCCAAGCCAATAGGCCAAATAGATTATAGTGGCCCAAGAAATTGGCCAATGGACCTATTCAGCTTACAGTCCGATGTGCTCTAGACAGCTAGCGGGCTGCGGCTAGCAGGCTAGCAGATGGGCATTCAGGGGTCATCGCGTTGTAGGAGCCAGTTGAATAACCCCTTCGGGCAGATTACGTCGGTAGTCCAGTTGTGAAGGAGCTCCGTACCGGCAGTAAAAGGGGTCCGGGCCAATTGCCAAAATAGGTATTGTAGAGTGGCTGATGGACCTCTTCAGCTAGCCGGGAGAATGGGCCTAGCATGGGCTAGCTCCAGGCTAATTTGTGCTTGCTTTGGGACAGACGTTAGCCAGGAGTAGTCACTAGGATAGCAGATAGCTAGCTGCGATGATCCAGGTGAAAAGGTTCAGAGCTTGCGGTAGGAATCCGTGGATATGGAGAGAAAATAGGTCTGGTATGCTCTGGTTTGAATCGCGTTGTGCAAATTAGCGAGAGTTTTCCAAGCTAAAGGATTGCTGATGACAGCTAGCAGTGGTTAGTTGACTACAAGCTAGTAGCAGGTAAGCTGGCTAGCTTCTGTTAGGGGATTCCGGTTCCGAAGTAATACTTTACAAAAAAAGCAGATCCACACCACATTGGGTGAGGCGGGTTGCAGGAGAGTATTTTGAAGTTGAGGTTTAGAAAAATATGAAAAAGGATATGTTAAGAAAAAGATGTAAAAAGATATATACATGGGACACGACAGGACGAGGACAAAGACGTCTGACTGCTATGCAATCTTGGCAGAGGAGAGTGCTGAGCGGGGAGAGTGAAGGCTCTTGACTGACTTTCAGGGGACTGTTGTAGGCTTGGCCTACGTGCAGCCCGCCATAGTTGTACTGTAATGTATTGTACTCTCTGTGCTCTGCTCACTGTTCTGTACTGTACTCTACTCTACTCACTGTTCTGTTCTGTTCTGTACTGTGTTCTACTCACTGTACTGTTCTGTTCTGTACTGTGTTCTACTCACTGTACTGTACTCTACTCTACTCTACTCTACTCTACTCTACTCTACTCACTGTACTGTACTGTACTCACTGTACTGTTCTGTTCTGTACTGTGTTCTACTCACTGTTCTGTACTGTACTGTACTGTACTGTACTCTACTCTACTCTACTCTACTCTACTCTACTCTACTCTACTCACTGTACTGTACTGTACTCACTGTACTGTTCTGTTCTGTACTGTGTTCTACTCACTGTTCTGTACTGTACTGTACTGTACTCTACTCACTGTACTGTTCTGTTCTGTACTGTGTTCTACTCACTGTTCTGTACTGTACTGTACTCTACTCACTGTTCTGTTCTGTACTGCGTTCTACTCACTGTACTGTTCTGTTCTGTACTGTGTTCTACTCACTGTACTGTTCTGTTCTGTACTGCGTTCTACTCACTGTACTGTTCTGTTCTGTACTGTGTTCTACTCACTGTTCTGTTCTGTACTGTGTTCTACTCACTGTACCCGCGGGGTCGTTTGACTTAACAAACGAGGATCGAATGTCGTCAACCTTCTTTTCAAAATGGTTGACAAAGTCATCCGCAGAGAGGGAGGAGGGGGGGGGGGGGGGGGAGGAGGATTCAGGAGGGAGGAGGAGGTGGCAAAGAGCTTCCTAGGGTTAGAGGCAGATGCTTGGAATTTGGAGTGGTAGAAAGTGGCTTTAGCAGCAGAAACAGAGGAAGAAAATGTAGAGAGGAGGGAGTGAAAAGATGCCAGGTCCGCAGGGAGGCTAGTTTTCCTCCATTTCCGCTCGGCTGCCCGGAGCCCTGTTCTGTGAGCTCGCAATGAGTCGTCAAGCCACGGAGCAGGAGGGGAGGACCGAGCCGGCCGGGAGGATAGGGGACATAGAGAGTCAAAGGATGCAGAAAGGGAGGAGAGGAGGGTTGAGGAAGCAGAATCAGGAGATTGGTTGGAGAAGGATTGAGCATTTATGAACATTTTAACATCTTGACCATGTTCTGTTATAATATCCACCCGGCACAGCCAGAAGAGGACTGGCCACCCCTCATAGCCTGGTTCCTCTCTAGGTTTCTTCCTAGGTTTTTGGCCTTTCTAGGGAGTTTTTCCTAGGGAGTTTTTCCTAGCCACCGTGCTTCTTTCACATGCATTGCTTGCTGTTTGGGGTTTTAGGCTGGGTTTCTGTACAGCACTTTGAGATATCAGCTGATGTACGAAGGGCTATATAAATACATTTGATTTGATTTGATTTACTCTACTCACTGTTCTGTTCTGTACTCTTCTCACTGTACTGTTCTGTACTGTACTGGTCTGTACTGTACTGATCTGTACTGTACTGTACTCACTGTTCTGTTCTGAACTGTACTGTACTCACTGTTCTGTTCTGTACTGTACTTTACTCACTGTACTGTTCTGTTCTGTTCTGTACTGTTCTGTACTCTACTCACTGTTCTGTTCTGTACTCTTCTCACTGTACTGTTCTGTTCTGTTCTGTACTGTTCTGTACTGTACTGGTCTGTACTGTACTGGTCTGTACTGTACTGTACTCACTGTTCTGTTCTGTTCTGAACTGTACTGTACTCACTGTTCTGTTCTGTACTGTACTTTACTCACTGTACTGTTCTGTACTGTTCTCTACTCACTGTTCTGTTCTGTTCTGTTCTGTACTCTACTCACTGTTCTGTACTCTACTCTACTCTACTCTACTCTACTCTACTCTACTCTACTCTACTCTCTGTTCTGTTCTGTACTCTACTCACTGTACTGTTCTGGTCTGTACTGTACTGTACTCTACTCACTGTACTGTTCTGTACTGTTCTGTACTCTACTCACTGTTCTGTTCTGTACTGTTCTGTACTCTACTCACTGTACTGTTCTGTACTGTACTGTTCTGTACTCTACTCTACTGTTCTGTACTCTACTCTACTCTACTCTACTCTACTCTACTCTACTCTACTCACTGTACTGTTCTGGTCTGTACTGTTCTGTACTCTACTCACTGTACTGTTCTGTACTGTACTGTTCTGTACTCTACTCTACTCTACTCTACTCTACTCTACTCTACTCTACTCTACTCACTGTTCTGTTCTGTACTCTACTCTACTCTACTGTACTGTACTGTACTGTACTGTACTGACTGTTCTGTTCTGTTCTGTACTCTACTCTACTCTACTCTACTGTACTGTACTCACTGTTCTGTACTGTTCTGTACTCTACTCACTGTTCTGTTCTGTACTCTACTCTACTGTACTGTACTGTACTGTACTCACTGTTCTGTTCTGTTCTGTACTCTACTCACTGTTCTGTTCTGTTCTGTACTCTACTCTACTGTACTGTACTGTACTGTACTGTACTCACTGTTCTGTTCTGTTCTGTTCTGTACTGTACTCACTGTTCTGTACTGTACTCTACTCACTGTACTGTTCTGTTCTGTACTGTACTGTACTGTTCTGTACTCTACTCTACTCACTGTACTGTTCTGTTCTGTACTGTACTGTACTGTGCTGTACTGTACTGTGCTGTACTGTACTCACTGTTCTGTACTGTACTCACTGTACTGTACTGTACTAGCAGGAGACACTGAGCTGAACATAACAGTATGTCAGTGGAAGGGAGGATAGTAACAGGAGACACTATGAACTGAACATAACAGTATGTCAGTGGAAGGGAGGACAGTAACAGGAGACACTATGAACTGAACATAACAGTATGTCAGTGGAAGGGAGGACAGTAACAGGAGACACTATGAGCTGAACATAACAGTATGTCAGTGGAAGGGAGGACAGTAACAGGAGACACTATGAGCTGAACATAACAGTATGCCAGTGGAAGAGAGGACAGTAACAGGAGACACTATGAGCTGAACATAACAGTATGTCAGTGGAAGGGAGGACAGTAACAGGAGACACTATGAGCTGAACATAACAGTATGTCAGTGGAAGGGAGGACAGTAACAGGAGACACTATGAGCTGAATATAACAGTATGTCAGTGGAAGGGAGGACAGTAACAGGAGACACTATGAACTGAACATAACAGTATGTCAGTGGAAGAGAGGACAGTAACAGGAGACACTATGAGCTGAACATAACAGTATGTCAGTGGAAGGGAGGACAGTAACAGGAGACACTATGAGCTGAACATAACAGTATGTCAGTGGAAGGGAGGACAGTAACAGGAGACACTATGAGCTGAACATAACAGTATGTCAGTGGAAGGGAGGACAGTAACAGGAGACACTATGAGCTGAACATAACAGTATGTCAGTGGAAGGGAGGACAGTAACAGGAGACACTGAGCTGAACATAACAGTATGTCAGTGGAAGGGAGGACAGTAACAGGAGACACTATGAGCTGAATATAACAGTATGTCAGTGGAAGGGAGGACAGTAGCAGGAGACACTATGAGCTGAACATAACAGTATGTCAGTGGAAGGGAGGACAGTAACAGGAGACACTATGAGCTGAATATAACAGTATGTCAGTGGAAGGGAGGACAGTAACAGGAGACACTATGAGCTGAACATAACAGTATGTCAGTGGAAGGGAGGACAGTAACAGGAGACACTATGAGCTGAACATAACAGTATGTCAGTGGAAGGGAGGACAGTAACAGGAGACACTATGAGCTGAACATAACAGTATGTCAGTGGAAGGGAGGACAGTAACAGGAGACACTATGAGCTGAACATAACAGTATGTCAGTGGAAGGGAGGACAGTAACAGGAGACACTATGAGCTGAATATAACAGTATGTCAGTGGAAGGGAGGACAGTAACAGGAGACACTATGAGCTGAACATAACAGTATGTCAGTGGAAGGGAGGACAGTAACAGGAGACACTATGAGCTGAACATAACAGTATGTCAGTGGAAGAGAGGACAGTAACAGGAGACACTATGAGCTGAACATAACAGTATGTCAGTGGAAGGGAGGACAGTAACAGGAGACACTATGAGCTGAACATAACAGTATGCCAGTGGAAGGGAGGACAGTAACAGGAGACACTATGAGCTGAACATAACAGTATGCCAGTGGAAGGGAGGACAGTAACAGGAGACACTATGAGCTGAATATAACAGTATGTCAGTGGAAGGGAGGACAGTAACAGGAGACACTATGAGCTGAACATAACAGTATGTCAGTGGAAGGGAGGACAGTAACAGGAGACACTATGAGCTGAACATAACAGTATGTCAGTGGAAGGGAGGACAGTAACAGGAGACACTATGAGCTGAACATAACAGTATGTCAGTGGAAGGGAGGACAGTAACAGGAGACACTATGAGCTGAACATAACAGTATGTCAGTGGAAGGGAGGACAGTAACAGGAGACACTATGAGCTGAACATAACAGTATGTCAGTGGAAGGGAGGACAGTAACAGGAGACACTATGAGCTGAACATAACAGTATGTCAGTGGAAGGGAGGACAGTAACAGGAGACACTATCAGCTGAACATAACAGTATGTCAGTGGAAGGGAGGACAGTAACAGGAGACACTATGAGCTGAACATAACAGTATGTCAGTGGAAGGGAGGACAGTAACAGGAGACACTATGAGCTGAACATAACAGTATGCCAGTGGAAGGGAGGACATTAGCAGGTAACCCTATGAGCTGAACATAACAGTATGTCAGTGGAAGGGAGGACAGTAACAGGAGACACTATGAACTGAACATAACAGTATGCCAGTGGAAGGGAGGACATTAGCAGGTGATCCAACTCTGGCACACTGGTTAGACTCTCACTGCAGAGTTGAGGGATCAGATTTCATCGAGGGGTCAGATTCCTGTCATCACCCCATGATGAGTTTTTTTTATCCATATCGTACACTCTGAATGAAGACATGTAGGTCCTGTTGTGTTGTAGACCTCTTGTTAACTATGGAACCTAGATTTATGGCACCTACAGACACACCACACACACACACACACACACACACACACACACACACACACACACACACACACACACACACACACACACACACACACACACACACACACACACACACACACACACACACACAACACATACACATTCTCCCCCCCTTCACCCCACTTGCTTGTCCCTTATTGATGACTGGGATCAGAGCAGAGGGGTGAATTTATAGCCCTTGTTAGCTGAGTGTTGGCAAGTCCCATAAATCAACTAGGGGCTGCAGCAGTACAACTCCACAAACCAATTACAGCTTAAAGAGCATTACTCTGGTCCTTACACACACACACACACACACACACACACACACAGACACACACACACACACACACACACACACACACACACACACACACACACACACACACACACACACACACACACACACACACACACACACACACACACACAGCCACACACAAACATCTACCCCCTTCCATCCTTTATTGCCATAATAAATATTCATTAAATTACACTGCTTTATGAAACAGCTTTTAAATGATTCCACTGTGAGTAATTATATGGTGTTGAGTAGTAAAGCAGCAGAGAATGGAGTCTGTGTTGGACTAGTCCATTCTAAATGACCCATATGACACATATTTATTTATTTCACATTTATTGAACCAGGTAGACCAGTTGAGAACAAGTTCTCATTTACAACTGCGACCTGGCCAAGATAAAGCATAGCAGTGCGACAAATACAACAACACAGAGTTACACGTAAACAAACATACAGTCAATAACACAATAGAAAAATATATGTATTGTTTGTGCAGATGTAGAAGATTAGGGAGGTAAGGCAATAAATAGGCCATAGAGGCAAAATAATTACAATTTAGCATTAACACTGGAGTGATAGATGTGTAGATGATGATGTGCAAGTAGAGATACTGGGCTACAAAAGAGCAAGAAGATAAATAACAATATGGGGATGAGGTAGTTGGGTGTGCTATTTACAGATTGGCTGTGTACAGGTACAGTGATCGATAAGCTGCTCTGTCAGCTGATGCTTAAAGTTAGTGAGGGAGATATAAGTCTCCAGCTTCAGTGATATTTGCAATTCGTTCCAGTCATTGGCAGCAGAGAACTGGAAGGAAAGGCGGCCAAAGGAAGTGTTGGCTTTGGGGGTGACCAGTGAAGTATACACGCTGGAGCTCGTTTTACAGGTCGGTGTGGCTATGGTGACCAGTGAGCTGAGATAAGGTGGGGCTTTACCTAGCAAAGACTTATAGATGACCTGGATCCAGTGGGTTTGGCGCCGAATATGTAGCGAGTGCCAGCCAACGAGAGCATACAGGTCACAGTGGTGGGTAGTATATAGGTGCTTTGGTGACAAAACGGATGGCACTGTGATAGACTACATCCAGTTTGCTGAGTAGAGTGTTGGAGGCTATTTTGTAAATGACATTACCGAAGTCAAGGATCGGTAGGAGAGTCAGTTTTATGAGGGTATGTTTGGCAGCATGAGTGAAGGATGCTTTGTTGCAAAGTAGGAAGCCGATTCTAGGTTTAATTTTGGATTGGAGATGCTTAATGTGAGTCTGGAAGGAGAGTTTACAGTCTAACTAGACACCTAGGTATTTATAGTTGTCCACGTATTCTAAGTCAGAACCGTCCAGAGTAGTGATGCTAGTCGGGCGGGTGGGTGTGGGCAGAAATCGGTTGAAGAGCATGCATTTAGATTTACAGGCATTTAAGAGCAGTTGGAGGCCACGGAAGGATTGTTGTATGGCATTGAAGCTCGTTTGGAGGTTTGTTAACACAGTGTCCAAAGAAGGGCCAGATGTATACAGAATGGTGTCGTCTGCGTAGAGGTGGATCAGAGAATCCCCGGCAGCAAGAGCGACATCATTGATATATACAGAGAAGAGAGTCGGCCCGAGAATTGAACCCTGTGGCACCCCTATAGAGACTGCCAGAGGTCCTGAAAACAGGCCCTCCGATTTGACACACTGAACTCTATCAGAGAAGTAGTTGGTGAACCAGACGAGGCAGTCATTTGAGAAGCCAAGGCTATTGAGTCTGCCGATAAGAATGCGGTGATTGACAGTATCGAACGCCTTGGCCAGGTCGATGAAGACTGCTGTACACTACTGTCTTTTATTGATGGCGGTTATGATATCGTTAATGACTTTGAGCGTGGCTGAGGTGCACCCATGACCAACTCGGAAACCAGATTGGATAGTGGAGAAGGTACGGTGGGATTCGAAATGGTCGGTGATCTGTTTGTTAACTTGGCTTTCGAAGATTTTAGAAAGGTAGGGCAGGATGGATATAGGTCTATAACAGTTTGTGTCTAGAGTGTCTCCCACTTTGAAGAGGGGGATGACCGTGACAGCTTTCCAATCTTTGGGGATCTCAGACGATACGAAAGAGAGGTTGAACAGGCTAGTAATTGGGGTTGCAACAATTTCAGCTGATAATTTAAAAAGAGAGGGTCCAGATTGTCTAGCCCACCTGATTTGCAGGGATCCCGATTTTGCAGCTCTTTCAGAACATCAGCTGTCTGTATATATTGGTTCCTGACTTCCCTGAAAAGTTGCATATCGCTGGGGCTATTCAATGCTAATGCAGAAAACCAAAGGATGTTTTTGTGCTGGTCAAGGGCAGTCAAGTCTGGGGCTATATCTGTTCTTAGTTTCTAAATTTTTTGAATGGGGCATTTTTATTTAAGATGGTGAGAAAAGCACTTTTAAAGAGCAACCAGGCGTCCTCTACTGACGGGATGAGGTCACTATCCTTCCAGGATACCTGGGCCAGGTCGATTAGAAAGGCCTGCTCGCTGACGTGTTTTTGGGAGCGTTTGACTGTGATGAGGGGTGGTCGTTTGACGCGGAACCATTACGTACGCAGGCAATGAAGCAGTGATCACTGAGATCCTGGTTGAAGACAGCAGAGGTGTATTTAGAGGGCAGGTTGGTCAGGATGATATTTAAGAGGTTGCCCATGGTTACGGATTTAGTGTTGTACCTGGTAGGTTCCTTGATAATTTGTGTGAGATTGAGGGCATCTAGCTTAGATTGTAGGATGGCCGGGGTGTTAACCTCTTACATCTAGACGTTCCGCTAGCGGAACACCTGCTCCAGTATCCAATGATGGGCGTGGCGCGAAATACAAAGTCCTCGAAAATCCGAAAACTTCCATTTTTCAAACATATGACTATTTTACACCATTTTAAAGACAAGACTCTCCTTTATCTAACCACACTGTCCGATTTCAAAAAGGCTTTACAGCGAAAGCAAAACATTAGATTATGTCAGCAGAGTACCCAGCCAGAAATAATCAGACACCCATTTTTCAAGCTAGCATATAATGTCACAAAAAACAAAACCACAGCTAAATGCAGCACTAACCTTTGATGATCTTCATCAGATGACACTCCTAGGACATTATGTTATACAATACATGCATGTTTTGTTCAATCAAGTTCATATTTAAATGAAAAAACAGCTTTTTACATTAGCATGTGACGTTCAGAACTAGCATACCCACCGAAAACTTCCGGTGAATTTACTAAATTACTCACGATAAACGTTCACAAAAAACATAACAATTATTTTAAGAATTATAGATACAGAACTCCTTTATGCAATCGAGGTGTCCGATTTTAAAATAGCTTTTCGGTGAAAGCACATTTTGCAATATTCTGAGTAGATAGCTCGCCATCACGGGCTAGCTATTTTGACACCCACCAAGTTTGGCCCTCACCAAACTCAGATTTACTATAAGAAAAATTGGATTACCTTTGCTGTTCTTCGTCAGAATGCACTCCCAGGACTTCTACTTCAATAACAAATGTTGGTTTGGTCCAAAATAATCCATCGTTATATCCAAACAGCGGCGTTTTGTTCGTGCGTTCTAGACACTATCCTAAAGGGTAAATAAGGGTGGCGAGCATGGCGCAATTCGTGACAAAAAAATTCTAAATATTCCATTACCGTACTTCGAAGCATGTCAACCGCTGTTTAAAATCAATTTTTATGCCATTTTTCTCATAAAAAAGCGATATTATTCCGACCGGGAATCTGCTTTTAGGTAAACAGACAAAGGAAAAGAAAGCATTCGGTCGAAGCGGGCACGCGCCTAAGCCCATAGTACTCTGAGTGGCCACTTGCCAAAAGCGATAAAGTGTTTCAGCCAGAGCCTGCCTCGATATCGTTCAGCTTTTTCCCGGGCTCTGAGACCCTATGGAAGCCGTAGGAAGTGTCACGTTATTGCACAGATCCTGAGACTTCAATAAAAGAGCCAAGATGAAACACTACTTCTCAGACAGTCCACTTCCTGCTTGAAATCTTCTCAGGTTTTGGCCTGCCATATGAGTTCTGTTATACTCACAGACACCATTCAAACAGTTTTAGAAACTTTAGGGTGTTTTCTATCAAAAGCCAATAATTATATGCATATTCTAGTTACTGGGCAGGAGTAGTAACCAGATTAAATCGGGTACGTTTTTTATCCAGCCGTGTCAATACTGCCCCCTAGCCCTAACAGGTTAACATGCATGAAACCAATGCTTTTACGGTTACAGAAGTCAACAAATGAGAGCGCCTGGGGAATGGGAGTGGTGCTGGGGGCTGCAGGGCCTGGGTTAACCTCTACATCACCAGAGGAACAGAGGAGGAGTAGGATAAGGGTACGTCTAAAGGCTATAAGAACTGGTCGTCTAGTGCGTTCCGAACAGAGAGTAAAAGTTGCAGATTGCTGGGCGTGGAAGAATAGATTCAAGGCATAATGTACAGACAAGGGCATGGTAGGATGTGAGTACAGTGGAGGTAAACCTCGGCATTGAGTGACGATGATAGAGGTTTTGTCTTTAGAGGCACCAGTTAAGCCAGGTGAGGTCTCCGCATGTGTGGGGGGGTGGGACAAAATGGCTATCTAAGGCATATTGGGCATGGCTGTCGGCTCTACAGTGAAATAAGACAATAATCACTAACCAAAACAGCAATAGACAAGGCATATTGACATTAGGGAGAGGCATGTGTAGCCGAGTGATCATAGGGTCCAATGAGAAGCAATAGGTGAATAGGGAGCTGATTCAGTAGCCGCTGCAACGCTAGGCGAGCTGGAAACATGGCGATTCAGACAGCTAGCGGGCCGGGGCTAGCAGATCGGCGACGTCGCAACGGAAGAGCCTGTTGAAACCACCTCGGACGATAACGTCGGCAGACCAGTTGTGATGGATCGGCGGGGCTCCGTGTCGGCAGTAAAGGGTCCAGGCCAATTGGCAAAAGAGATGTTGTTGCCCAATAATTAGCTGGTGGACCTCTTCGGCTAGCCGGGAGAAGGCCTAGCTCGAGGCTAGCTCAAGACTAACAGGTGCTTGCTTTGGGACAGAGACGTTAGCCAGGAGTAGCCACTCGGATTGCAGCTAGCTAGCTGCGATGATCCGGTGTAAAGAGTCAGAGCTTGCGGTACGAATCCGGAGATGTGGTAGAGAAAAAGCAGTCCGATATGCTCTGGGATGATATTGCGCTGTGCAGACTGGCAGGTATTGACCGAGCTGAGGCTGGCTGGTGTCCGAGTTAACGGTGAAGACCGCTAGCATTTGCTAACTGACTACTAGCTAGTAGCTAGTTAGCTGTCTAGATTCTGATAAGGGTTGCGGTTCTAAAGTATAATAAATAGCAGATCCGTACCACATTGGGTGAGGCGGGTTGCAGGAGAGTATATTCAGTCCGTAGATGGAAAGTGAGATTCAAATATATACGAAGTATATACGGGAAGAAAAAAAAACAAGGAAAACAATATCTACACGGGACAAGACAAAACACACGTCCGACTGCTACGCCATCTTGGAATGTATGTACTAAAGCCTCTCTGTCTCCAGCTTAGTTAGCATAGTTTTCAAAACCTTGTGTCTTCTGTATGTGGGCCTTTGTAGCCTATACAGTAAGTATATGTTCACCCCTTCAAATGAGTGGATTCTGCTATTTCAGCCACATCCGTTGCTGACAGGTGTATAAAATCGAATAGACAGCCATGCAATCTCCAAAGGTAACCATAGGAAGTAGAATGGCCCGTACTGAGGAGCTCAGTGACTTATAGGATGCCACCTTTCTACAAGACAGTTTGCCAAATTTTTGCCCAGTTCAATTGTAAGTCCTGTTATTGTGAAGTGGAAACGTCTAGGAGCAATAACGGCTCAGCCAGGAAGTGGTAAGCCACACAAGCTCAAAGAACTTGACCGCCAAGTGCTGAAGCTCATAGCACGTCTGTCCTCTGTTGCATCACTCACTACCGAGTTCCAAACTGTCTCTGGAAGCAACGGCAGCACAATAACTGTTAGTCTGGAGCTTCATGAAATGGGGTTCCATGGCCGAGCAGTCGTACACAAGCCTAAGATCACCTTGCACAATGCCAAGCATCGGATGGAGTGGTGTAAAGCTCGCTGCCATTGGAATCACGCTTCACCATATTTGGGCAGAACACTACCTGCCCAAATATATAGTGCCAACTGTAAAGTTTGGTGGAGGAGGAATAATGGTGTGGGGCTGTTTTTCATTGTTCTAAGGGCTAGGCCCCTTAGTTCCAGTAAAGGAAAATCTTAACCCAACAACACACAATGACATTCTAGACAATTCTGTGCTTCCAACTTTGTGGCAACAGTTTGGGGAAGGCATGACAATTTGCATGCACAAAGCGAGGTCCATACAGAAATTGTTTGTCGAGATCGGTGTGTAAGTACTTGACTTTCCTGCATAGAGCCCTGACATAAACCTCATTGAACACCTTTGGGAGGAATTGGAACGCCGACTGCAAGCCAGGCCTAATCGCCCAACATCAGTGCCCGACCTCACTAATGCTCTTGGGGCTGAATGGAAGCAAGTCCTAATCACACACACACACACACACACACACACACACACACACACACACACACACACACACACACACACACACACACACACACACACACACACACACACACACACACACACACACATACACACACACATACACACACTATCTGACACACTGGGAAAGTAATTCCCTGCTAGGACTGCTCTTTCTCTCTTTTTATTCTCTCCTCTCTCCTAAAGAGGACACTCAGAGTTAAGATGCTTAATCACAATGGCACTTATCCCTGGGAACCTCTGTGTATGGAGGGAGGAAGGGATGGAGAGAGAGAGAGAGAGAGCAAGAGCGAGAGACAGAGAAAGCGAGAGAGAGAAAGAGAGCGATAGAGAGGAGAGAGAGATAGAGGAGAGAGAGAGAGAGAGAGAGGGAGAATGCAAAAAGAAAAGATGGGAATTCTTAGATCATGATTCTCTAGCGATTAATTTTTTATGTCCGGGGCTATCCCCTTTGTTTTCACAACAAAACCAGCTTTGCGGGGAGGCTTACATGTGGCCTCTCA
The DNA here is from genome assembly GCF_965601325.2 of Salmo salar. Classification (NCBI taxonomy): domain Eukaryota; kingdom Metazoa; phylum Chordata; class Actinopteri; order Salmoniformes; family Salmonidae; genus Salmo; species Salmo salar. The sequence goes on from NC_138299.1 coordinate 147,592,791, forward strand.
TTAAATGGCAGTGCACACACAAGTTACATTCTCTTCAAGTATACTCTCTCTAGGGTTGAATATTTTCATGGTAATTTACAAATGTTCCATACCAAGAATAAATCACTTCTCTCCTTGGTAACCTGGTGTTTCCCGCCAAAACTGAAAGTTTAATTCAAAAGTATATAAATAGACCTATGTCTGGATTTGATGAAAGATTTGATGGAACATTCCAGCCTGATGCTACCTGAGCCTGATGAGCCATACATTAAATACATTTTACCTTGCTACCTTGTCCTGCTGTTTTCCACTCTCTCTCTCTACCGCACCTGCTGTCTAACTCTGAATGATCGGCTATGAAAAGCCAACTGACATTTACTCCTGAGGTGCTGACCTGACCTTGCTGGTCATCTATGAACGTTTGCACATCTTAGCCATGTACTGTTATAATCTCCACCCGGCACAGCCAGAACAGAACTGGCCACCCCTCAGAGCCTAGTTCCTCTCTAGGTTTCTTCCTAGGTTCCTGCCTTTCTAGGGAGTTTTTCCTAGCCACCGTGCTTCTACATCTGCATTGCTTGCTGTTTGGGGTTTTAGGCTGGGTTTCTGTATAGCACTTTGTGACATTGGCTGATGTAAAAAGGGCTTTATAAATACATTTGATTGATTTTATAAGGCCAAAAAAGCCTAAATGATTGTGCCGTTATCTAATACATATATGATATACAGTTGGAAGTCGGAAGTTTACATACACCTTAGTCAAATACATTTCAACTCAGATTTTCACAATTCATGACATTTAATCCTAGTAAAAATTCCCTGTCTTAGGTCAGTTTATTTTAAGAATGTGAAATAATAGTAGAGAGAATGATTTATTTCAGCTTTTATTTCTTTCATCACATTCCCAGTGGGTCAGAAGTTTACATACACTCAATTAGTATTTGGTAGCATTGCCTTTAAATTATTTAACTTGGGTCAAACGTTTCGGGTAGCCTTCCACAAGCTTCCCACAATAAGTTGGGTGAATTTTGGCCCATTCCTCCTGACAGAGCTGGTGTAACTGAGTCAGGTTTGTAGGCCTCCTTGCTCGCACATGCTTTTTCAGTTCTGCCCACAAATGTTCTATTGGATTGAGGTCAGGGCTTTGTGATGGCCACTCCAATACCTTGACTTTGTTGTCCTTAAGCCATTTTGCCACAACTTTGGAAGTATGCTTTGGGTCATTGTCCATTTGGAAGACCCATTTGCAACCAAGCTTTAACTTCCTGACTGATGTCTTGAGATTTTGCTTCAATATATCCACATCATTTTCCTCCCTCATGATTTCATCTATTTTGTGAAGGGCACCAGTCCCTCCTGCAGCAAAGCACCCCCACAACATGATGCTGCCACCCCCGTGTTTCACGGTTGGGTTGGTGTTCTTCGGCTTGCAAGCCTCCCCCTTTTTCCTCCTGACATAATGATGGTCATTATGGCCAAACAGTTATCAATCAAATTTCAATCAAATTTATTTTTATATAGCCCTTCGTACATCAGCTGATATCTCAAAGTGCTGTACAGAAACCCAGCCTAAAACCCCAAACAGCAAGCAAAGCATGTGAAAGAAGCACGGTGGCTAGGAAAAACTCCCTAGGAAAAACTCCCTAGAAAGGCCAAAAACCTAGGAAGAAACCTAGAGAGGAACCAGGCTATGAGGGGTGGCCAGTCCTCTTCTGGCTGTGCAGGGTGGATATTATAACAGAACATGGTCAAGATGTTAAAATGTTAAAATGTTCATAAATGACCAGCATGGTCAAATAATAATAATCATAGTAGTTGTCGAGGGTGCAACAAGCACGTCCGGTGAACAGGTCAGGGTTCCATAGCCGCAGGCAGAACAGTTGAAACTGGAGCAGCAGCACGGCCAGGTGGACTGGGGACAGCAAGGAGTCATCATACCAGGTAGTCCTGAGGCATGGTCCTAGGGCTCAGGTCCTCCGAGAGAAAGACAGAAAGAGAGAAAGAGAGAATTAGAGAGCATATTTAAATTCACACAGGACACCGGATAAGACAAGAGAAATACTCCAGATGTAACAGACTGACCCTAGCCCCCCGACACATAAACTACTGCAGCATAAATACTGGAGGCTGAGACAGGAGGGATCAGAAGACACTGTGGCCCCATCCGATGATACCCCCGGACAGGGCCAAACAGGCAGGATATAACCCCACCCACTTTGCCAAAGCACAGCCCCCACACCACTTATATTTTTTTTCATCAGACCAGAAGACATTTCCCCCAAAAGTTTGATCTTTGTCCCTATGTTCAGTTGCAAACCGTAGTCTGGCTTTTTTTTATGGCAGTTTTGGAGCAGTTGCTTCTTCCTTGCTGAGCAGCCTTTCAGGTTATGTCGATATAAGACTTGTTTAACTGTGGATATAGATACTTTTGTACCTGTTTCCTCCAAGCCTCTTCACAAGGTCCTTTGCTGTTGTTCTGGGATTGATTTGCACTTTTCACACCAAAGTAGGTTCATCTCTAGGAGACAGAACGCATCTCCTTCCTGAGCGGTATGACGGCTGCGTGGGCCCATGGAGTTTATACTTGCGTACTCTTGTTTGTACAGATGAATGTGGTACCTTCAGGTGTTTGGAAATTGCTCCCAAGGATGAACCAGACTTATGGAGGTCTACAATTGTTTTTCTGAAGTCTTGGCTGATATCTTTTTATTTTCCCATGATGTCAAGCAAAGAGGCACTGAGTTTGAAGGTAGGCCTTGAAATACATCCACAGGTACACCTCCAATTGACTCAAATGATGTTAATTAACCTATCAGAAGCTTCTAAAGCCATGACATCATTTTCTGGAATTTTCCAAGCTGTTTAAAGGACCAGTCAACTTAGTGTATGTAAACTTCTGACCCACTGGAATTGTGATACAGTGAATTTTAATTGAAAAAAATCTGTCTATAAACAATTGCTGGAAAAATGACTTGTGTCATGCACAAAGTAGATGTCCTAACCGACTTGCCAAAACTATAGTTTGTTAACAAGACATTTGTGGAGTGGTTGAAAACGAGTTTTAATGACTCCAACCCAAATGTATGTAAACTTCCGACTTTAACTGTATATATTAACAATAAAAAAATAAGGTGACCCCGAAAGCCATATGGAGATGTGTAAATTAGACGTGCAATCAGTCTCTATATTACTGTAGTGTTGGCTATGCTGCTGCAAATGTAGGCCTACCTGTCACAAGAACAAAGGTGACCATGATAGGATGAGAGGTCTACATGCATTGTGAATTGCTCAACATATTGAGATGGGCTGTCTTGTCCCCACCATGAACGTTGATGATCGATTATGCAGAGAGCAGAGAGAAAGCCAGAAGACAGATTTAGACATCGCATATCATTTAACGGTTCCATTTCACGTCATGCTGTTCATATAAATAATTTATTCTAATTTACCGGTTTCTCACAGTTATTTATCCCAGGAAATGGGAGTGCGGTAAACCTCTGTATATCTCGATAACTGCCATTCATCCCTAACTCTCCGTCACAAACACAGTGGACAGAGTGAGAGGCAGAAAGAGACAGAGTGAGAGGCAGAGAGAGACAGATCGAGAGGCAGAGAGAGACAGAGCGAGAGGCAGAAAGAGACAGAGTGAGAGGCAGAGAGAGACAGAGTGAGAGGCAGAGAGAGAGGCAGAGTGAGAGGCAGAGAGAGACAGATCGAGAGGCAGAGAGAGACAGAGCGAGAGGCAGAGAGAGACAGAGCGAGAGGCAGAGAGAGACAGAGTGAGAGGCAGAGAGAGAGAGAGACAGAGTGAGAGGCAGAGAGAGACAGAGTGAGAGGCAGAGCGAGACAGAGTGAGAGGCAGAGAGAGACAGAGTGAGAGGCAGAGAGAGACAGAGCGAGAGGCAGAGAGAGACAGAGCGAGAGACAGAGAGAGATGGTGTGAGAGGCAGAGAGAGAGTGTGAGAGGCAGAGAGAGACAGAGTGAGAGGCAGAGAGAGACAGAGTGAGAGGCAGAGAGAGACAGAGTGAGAGGCAGAGAGAGACAGAGTGAGAGGCAGAGAGAGACAGAGTGAGAGGCAGAGAGAGACAGAGCGAGAGGCAGAGAGAGACAGAGCGAGAGGCAGAGAGAGACAGAGCGAGAGGCAGAGAGAGACAGAGCGAGAGGCAGAGAGAGACAGAGCGAGAGGCAGAGAGAGACAGAGTGAGAGGCAGAGAGAGAGAGAGACAGAGTGAGAGGCAGAGAGAGACAGAGTGAGAGGCAGAGAGAGACAGAGTGAGAGGCAGAGAGAGAGAGAGAGAGACAGAGTGAGAGGCAGAGAGAGACAGAGCGAGAGGCAGAGAGAGACAGAGCGAGAGGCAGAGAGAGACAGAGTGAGAGGCAGAGAGAGAGAGAGACAGAGTGAGAGGCAGAGAGAGACAGAGTGAGAGGCAGAGAGAGAGAGAGACAGAGTGAGAGGCAGAGAGAGACAGAGTGAGAGGCAGAGAGAGAGAGAGAGAGAGAGAGTGAGAGGCAGAGAGAGACAGAGTGAGAGGCACAGAGAGAGAGAGACAGAGTGAGAGGCAGAGAGAGAGAGAGAGACAGAGTGAGAGGCAGAGAGAGACAGAGCGAGAGGCAGAGAGAGACAGAGCGAGAGGCAGAGAGAGACAGAGTGAGAGGCAGAGAGAGAGAGAGACAGAGTGAGAGGCAGAGAGAGACAGAGTGAGAGGCAGAGAGAGAGAGAGACAGAGTGAGAGGCAGAGAGAGACAGAGTGAGAGGCAGAGAGAGACAGAGCGAGAGGCAGAGAGAGACAGAGTGAGAGGCAGAGAGAGACAGAGCGAGAGGCAGAGAGAGACAGAGCGAGAGGCAGAGAGAGACAGAGTGAGAGGCAGAGAGAGACAGAGTGAGAGGCAGAGAGAGACAGAGTGAGAGGCAGAGAGAGACAGAGCGAGAGGCAGAGAGAGACGGTGTGAGAGGCAGAGAGAGAGAGTGAGAGGCAGAGAGAGAGAGTGAGAGGCAGAGAGAGACAGAGTGAGAGGCAGAGAGAGACAGAGTGAGAGGCAGAGAGAGACAGAGTGAGAGGCAGAGAGAGACAGTGAGAGGCAGAGAGAGAGAGAGAGACAGAGTGAGAGGCAGAGAGAGACAGAGCGAGAGGCAGAGAGTGACAGAGTGAGAGGCAGAGAGAGAGAGACAGAGTGAGAGGCAGAGAGAGACAGAGTGAGAGGCAGAGAGAGAGAGAGACAGAGTGAGAGGCAGAGAGAGAGAGAGACAGAGTGAGAGGCAGAGAGAGACAGAGTGAGAGGCACAGAGAGAGAGAGACAGAGTGAGAGGCAGAGAGAGAGAGAGAGAGAGACAGAGTGAGAGGCAGAGAGAGACAGAGCGAGAGGCAGAGAGAGACAGAGCGAGAGGCAGAGAGAGACAGAGTGAGAGGCAGAGAGAGAGAGAGACAGAGTGAGAGGCAGAGAGAGACGGTGTGAGAGGCAGAGAGAGAGAGTGAGAGGCAGAGAGAGAGAGTGAGAGGCAGAGAGAGACAGAGTGAGAGGCAGAGAGAGAGAGTGAGAGGCAGAGAGAGACAGAGTGAGAGGCAGAGAGAGACAGAGTGAGAGGCAGAGAGAGAGAGAGACAGAGTGAGAGGCAGAGAGAGACAGAGCGAGAGGCAGAGAGTGACAGAGCGAGAGGCAGAGAGAGACAGAGCGAGAGGCAGAGAGAGACAGAGCGAGAGGCAGAGAGAGACAGAGTGAGAGGCAGAGAGAGACAGAGTGACACAAATGAGCAAAAATCTCTCTGCTCTCCATCTCTCTCTGTACTCTACATATCTCTCTCTACTCTCCATATCTCTCTCTACTCTCCATATCTCTCTCTACTCTACATCTCTCTCTACTCTACATCTCTCTCTACTCTCCATCTCTCTCTCTACTCTCCATCTCTCTCTCTACTCTCCATATCTCTCTCTACTCTACATCTCTCTCTCTACTCTACATCTCTCTCTCTACTCTACATATCTCTCCCTACTCTCCATATCTCTCTACTCTCCATATCTCTCTCTACTCTACATCTCTCTCTCTACTCTACATATCTCTCCCTACTCTCCATATCTCTCTACTCTACATATCTCTCTCTACTCTACATATCTCTCTCTACTCCACATATATCTCTCTACTCTCCATATCTCTCTCTACTCTACATATCTCTCTCTACTCTCCATATCTCTCTCTACTCTCCATATCTCTCTCTACTCTCCATATCTCTCTCTACTCTCCATATCTACTCTCCATATCTCTCTACTCTCCATATCTCTCTCTACTCTCCATATCTCTCTCTACTCTACATCTCTCTCTCTACTCTACATCTCTCTCTCTACTCTACATCTCTCTCTCTACTCTCCATATCGCTCTTTTCTCTCCATATCTCTCTCTACTCTCCATATCTCTCTACTCTCCATATCTCTCTCTACTCTACATATCTCTCTCTACTCTACATTAATTTCTACTTTCCATCTCTCTCTACTCTCCATATCTCTCTCTACTCTCCATATCTCTCTCTACTCTACATCTCTCTCTACTCTCCATATCTCTCTACTCTCCATATATCTCTCTACTCTCCATATCTCTCTCTACTCTACATATCTCTCTCTAGTCTCCATATCTCTCTCTACTCTACATATCTCTCTCTACTCTACATTACTTTCTACTCTCCATATCGCTCTCCTCTCCATCTCTCTGTTTTTTCCCCTCGCTCTCTTCCTTGCTTGCTCTTCCCTTAGTCTGTCTCTCTCCTTTTCTCTCTTAGTTCAACCCAAGTGCCCACATTAGCTTAACAAAGAGGGAGATTGAGAATTAGAGAAAACAGAGAAACATATGAATAGGAGAGAAAGAGAGAGAACTGCCAAGGCAGGAAACCATGGCCTCAAACATTACTTTTCTGCATGGCAAGACTTGGGCTGTAATTGTTATATGTGTGTGTGTGTGTGCGTGCGTGTGTGCGTGCGCGTGTGTGTGTATGTGTGTGTGTTTGTTCTATAAAAAGAAGGAGAAAGCCCATAATTTCTCTGTGGCCGATTTCAGGGCTTGGACCTGAACAAGCTGACCCGGGTAATGAAGTTATGACAACATTGAGATGAATGTTCAAAAGCATAAAGTACAGACATACAAATACTGCACATACACACACACTACACACGCACGTATACTGTGCTGCGTGAACATATGCACAATTTCATCCTCTGTCCTTTAGACGCACGCGCACACACCACACACATATAGCCTATCCAATACACACAAACAAGACACATGGCCTTTCCAATACACACACAGCCTATCCAATACACAAAGATATAGCCTATCCACTACACACACAGATGGACATCGTTTTTTTCAATTGTTTAAGCACAATTTTGAAAACAGGGCCCGGTTTGTCAAAACACTACACACAATTAGCACAACCCTACACCAAAGTAGCAGAACTCTTCAGATCATTTGCAAAATGGAACACTTGTCAAAACTATACACGACTTCATAAAAACAATATTTTGTTACCATACGAACACACATTTCATATGACTTCAATCTTTTTGAACCAGTTACACACTGCTGTTGCTAACCTAAAACACTTTTAGCAGGTCTAATTGTCAGTGATTAGAGTACTGTAAATGAAGTACACAGAGAAAGTGCAACTATACAAACACTACACAAGACCAATGCTGCAGACTGAGGATAATATCATTTATTTCTCTCCATATACCCAAATCAGTCAACATGGAGAATCACAACAAAACATGTCCCAGTTTTCATGCTACTACAGTAGTAACATAACACTGTTAGCTCAGCAAACAGACAAACGTAAAATACTGTATCCAGTACAGGTTACAATTACAGTAAATAAAAAATAATCTGAAAAAAAAACGGACAATATTGTACAGAAAATACTACAGTAAACATACTCTACATTATCTCTTCACCTAGCTGGATCTGGCCAGAGAATTTCATCAACATCACAAGCAATATCCTCATTAGCAAGACAACGCAGGAAGAACCGTCTTGAATGTCGAATCCATCCTTGCACAGCTGCGGCGTGGACTTGGTCACAGGCGTCCTCCATGGCCTGAATGAGGGGTACCTGAGCCTGGGGCTGGAGATCGTAAACCTTCCACCGCCATGCAGAGAAAAACTCTTCCATAGGGTTTAGAAACGGAGAGTATGGTGGAAGGTATAGTACTGTGAACTGTGGATGGTGTTGAAACCAGTTCTGGACCAAAGCAGAGCGGTGGAATGACACATTGTCCCAGATAACAGTGTATTGCATCTGGTGCATTTCATTACCTGCTGTGACGATGTGATGCAATCGGTCCAAAAATGCGAGAATGTGAGGTGTGTTGCAAGGGCCCATTTTGGCATGACGGAGCCCCATGCTGTGAAATGGCAGCGCAAAGGGTGATGTTACCCCCACGTTGCCCTGGGACATTGATTATAGCCCTGTGGCCAATGATATTTCTGCCTCTCCTTCTTGCTTTTGTGAGGTTGAACCCTGCCTCATCAATATATATGAATTCATGCAGGATTTCCTCAGCATCCATCTGCAAAACTCCCTGAAATACAGTGAAAGACAAGATTGTGTAGTTCAGGATAGGTCTAGTATACAGTCAATGTAAAAAAGTCATGTGTGCAGTATGCAACATCACAGTGCTAAAGTGAACAATACAAACCTCCACATACTCATGCCGCAGCCGTTTGACCCTCTCTCAAAAGGCACTCGATAAAGTTGTTTCATTTGAACCTGATGTCTTTTCAGGATGCGTGCCAGTGTTGACTGAGAGACCTGATGGACATTATTGAAAATGGCATGGTCACCGATAATGTTGGCTTGTAGTTCTCTGAGCCTGATAGCATTATTGGCCAAAACCAGGTTTATTATCTCTCTCTCTTGTTCTTGCGTGAATATGGGCCCCCTTCCTCCTTGTCGTTCCCGACCCTCAATCCTATGTAGAGAATAATACATGTAACTTACTGTACAATGTCACAGGAAGGGGTATCACAAGTGCTGATATGGTGCATACAATAAGCGGGTGATTACTGTAACTGTAGACATATCTTTTACCTGTTTTCCTGTTGAAAAGTCCTTATGACAGATGCCACTGTATATCTGCTAAGATTTGGCTGAACTCTCAGTCCAGCCTCCCTCAGCGTCAATCCGTGGTTCACAACATGGTCCACTAGTGTTGCACGAATGTCATTTGATAAGTTTGGTCCTCTTCTTCTTTGTGCACGTTCTCCTCCTGCTTCAGGTCTTCCTCGATTTCTGGCTCGGGCTCGGCCTCTGCCTCTTCCTCTTCCTCTACCTCCTCCTCGTACTCCTCCTCTCACCCTCTCTCTTCTTCTGACTCCTTCCATTTTGGTTGAAGGCAGGTGAACCTACCTGCTGCATTTTTATAGTGCTTAAACCTGATTGGTGTGTCTACAATTTAGCAATCATGTGTTTGTGCACCTGATGGCTGTGTTTAACAGATTGGCTCATAGGTGTGGTCATTTGACAGTCAGTGCTTTGGAATTGCAAGGAAGTGACATCATGATATACTTCTGTGTCTGATGTATACAAGTGTGTTTAGTGTTTTGCAAATCCCTGTGTGTAATGTTTTGCAAATAGTGTGAAGCTGACAATGTGCTTACAGTTGTGCAAATCTAGCCTTGTGTTTTGCTCCTTGAGTGTAAGGTTTTGCTAATTATGGGAAAAGTTCCATTTTAGTGTGTAAGCAATTGTAAAAAACTGTAATTCACTTTCCACACACACACACACCTATTCATGCGTCGTCCACCCACACACAGGTAGGCAAAGTTATCAAACACAGTTGTAAATAGTAAGCACACAGTATATAGACAAACACAGACATCAATACAGCATCTGGTGCAGACACACGCTCTAGACACAGTGTTCTCCAATACAGTACAGCCCGCAGGTAGGAACGCTGAACACTGTGCTGTTGTGTGTCTGACGTCAATGAAAGTGAGATGTTGTATTTGTTCTGCTGGGTTATTTATTGGTCTTTATTAGGCAGTGAGACAGATCACCTCACTCCTTCTGTTGCCTTCTGGCACCATCTCTGTGTGTGTGTGTGTGTGTGTGTGTGTGTGTGTGTGTGTGTGTGTGTGTGTGTGTGTGTGTGTGTGTGTGTGTGTGTGTGTGTGTGTGTGTGTGTGTGTGTGTGTGTGTGTGTGTGTGTGTGTGTGTGTGTGTGTGTGTGTGTGGAAAGCCCATCTAACTCGTGTTACACCAGGCCATGACTGCAGTTTCCTCACACCCTGAGGTCTCCATTATATAGGCTGGGTGGATTTGTCACCATTTGTCACCTTTTCCTGTGAACCAACATAGGCCTGTTATATGACATTATACACACACACACACACACACACACACACACACACACACTGCTCCACACGTCCCCTGTGGTTCCTTTGCTTTTAACATTTGGAGAGACCTGATTAGCGTTAGCGACACGTCTAGGCTGGTGACAGGAATTATGACTGGGGTCTAAGAGTTAGCCCGTTAGCACTCTGGCTAATGCTATCATGCTGTCACCAATGTATCACCACTGACAGTTCCATTATAGCAGATGAATATGTACCTTCTCACTTTACACACAGTAGCAACTCCTGCATTGCTAAAACGAGAGAAAGGTGAATTTGGGATTATGTGGATGTTTTTAACACTGTGTTTATGTGTGTGATTGGGATTATGTGGATGTTTTTAACACTGTGTTTATGTGTGTGATTGGGATGTGGATGTTTTTAACACTGTGTTTATGTGTGTGATTGGGATGTGGATG
>NC_138299.1:147608563-147661063 GCF_965601325.2 Salmo salar
ATAAAACAAGCTCACACACACACCCACACCCACACACACACACACACACAGTGATGGCAGAGCCCAAAGCATGCTGCCGCAGACACCTCGTTAGTCCGTTAATTGCTTTATTCTAATGTGAAGCCATTCTTCATGTCACAAGCTGAGTGGGGGAGAGAGAGACAGAGAGAGGAAAAAAGAGAGAGACATAGAGAGGGAAAGAGAGAGAGGCAGAGAGAGGGAAAGAAAGAGGCAGAGAGAGAGAAAGAGAGAGAGAAAGAGAGAGAGACAGAGAGAGAGACAGAGAGAGGGAAAAAGAGAGGGACAGAGAGAGGGAAAGAGAGACTGAGACAGAGAGAGACAGAGAAAGGGAAAGAGAGAGGCAGAGAGAGAGGCAGAAAGAGAGGCAGAGAGAGAGACAGAGAGAGAGAGAGAGAGAGAGAGACAGAGAGAAAGAGAGAGAGAGAAAGAGAGAGAGAGGGAAAGAGAGACAGAGGGAGAGAAAGAGAGAGAGTTAAAGAGAGAGACAGAGAGAAAGAGAGAGAGACAGAGAGAAAGAGAGACAGAGAGAGGGAAAAAGAGAGAGACAGAGAGAGGGAAAGAGAAAGAGACAGAGAGAGGGAAAGAGAGAGGGGAAGAGAGATAGGCAGAGAGAGAGAGAGAAAGAGAGAGAGAGAGAGGTAAAGAGAGAGGGAAAGATAGAGACAGAGAGAGATAAAATTGTGTCATTTCCCCAAATTTGAAACCCTTATTCAAGGTTTCAAAGACCTCTCTGATGAGGATAGGCTACCCGTCCGCAGAGAGCTGTGGGTTGGCAGCGCACTACATTGTTGCCTGCCATACGATGAGGGACAGTGTCTGAGAGACCAATCAACCTGCACATGTCCTCTGCTGTATGCTTATTGTTATTGTTCAATGTATGGTTATTTTGACCCTTAGTTATTGTTGTTACTGTTGTCCTGTTGACAATTTTGATTCTTCTTATTTTCATATTGTAAATATCCAAAGTAAGCTTTGGCAATATGTACATTGTTGTGTGTCATGCCAATAAAGCAAATTGAATTGAATTGACAAAGAGAAAGAGACAGAGAGAGAGAGAGAGAGAGAGAGAGAGAGAGAGAGAGAGAGAGAGAGAGAGAGGAGAGAGAGAGAGAGAGAGAGAGAGAGAGAGAGAGAGAGAGAGAGAAAGACAGAGAGAGAAAGAGAGAAGAGAGAGAGAGAGAGAGAGAGAGAGAGAGAGAGAAAGAGAGAAAGAGAGAGAAAGACAGAGAGAGAAAGAGAGAGAAAGACAGAGAGAGAGAATAGAAAAGAAAGAGTACCTGAAGCCCCTATATCTCTATTTCTACAGCTGGAGTCACACTCAATCTGCTGACATGGTATGTGTGTGCGTGTGTGTGTGTGCGTGTGTGTGTGCGTTTGTGTGTGTGTGCGTGTGTGTGTGTGAAAGAGAGAGATTGTTTAACTAATGTTCTTCTCTTCAGACAGCCAGACAGTCTGTGTTTGTGTTTTCAGTGAGATGCAAACAACAAAAACATAATCATAAAACAAAACAGATCCAGAAGTCTACATCGAATGACAATCAGAAGATCAAAACAAAAGAAAGATATTTGATAAGAACTTCTAGAAGAATATAAATATTTATTGAAATCACAAGGACTGGAGGAGAAGCAAATCAACGGAAAGTCATGTTTAACTACTCCTGGTGTGATTGTGGTAACGTACAGGAACTCAAGTCCTTTTGTTCTCCCGAATACCTCACTTTAAAATGCCGACCGCATTACCTCCCGAGAGAATTCTCTTTGGTCATTGTCATGTCGTGTATATTCCCCCTCAAGCCCCCTCTGTCACAGGTCAGGTTTTCACCCTTGAGTGTACTACCTGACGTTGCCACTAAAGAGCCCCCTTGGGTTACTACTAGTATCCTGGTGACCCTGATTGGGCTTATTGGGATCACCTGCTGGATGACTATTTAGGTTCCTCTGTGGACTGGGCCAGTTGCTCAGGTCTCATGTTTTGTTCAGTGTTCTCGTGTACCCTTGCTTTGTTGTTTTGCTATGAAGACCTTAAGTACATTTTCTGGATTTACCCTTACCTCTGCCTGCTGTGTTTCTCTGTGCCTGGGTCCGAGTTCGTACTAGCATTAATGTCACAGTAGACCTGAGCCACAAAATGGAGCCAGCAGAGATTTCTCCATCGTCCACGGGACACCGAGCTCCACCACTTACAGTCGGCTCTCACTGACCATGGAACAGTGATTGGTCGCCATGAGGCGCGGCTGAGGACATTGTCGGAGGATTTAGGAACTCTTGTGTTCACTCTGCAGACGGGACAGACGGGAGCAACTGCTGCTGCACCTGTGGCGGTTTCAAACCCTCAACTTCCTACCAGCTCATCGTCTTCCTCCCCTCGGGAGCCTCATCTCCCAGCACCGGAGCGCTATGAGGGGCATCCTGGGAGGTGTCATGGGTTCCTGCTCCAATGTTCTCTGGTCTTTGAGCTGCAGGCATCAACGTTCCCCACCGAGCATTCCAGAGTGGCATACGTCATCTCCTTGCTCTCCGGACGGGCTCTGGCCTGGGCCACGGCCATCTGGGAGCAGCAATCAGACATTTGTTTCATTTTGCAAAGCTTCACCCAGGAGATGAGGAGGGTTTGTGATCACCCCATCAGTGGCAGGAACGATGCTCAAAGACTCATTGCGCTTCGGCAGCTGATTACGCCTTTGACTTTCGGATGCTCGCCGCTGAGAGCGGTTGGAATATAGAGGCACTTCACTCAGTCTTTCTGAATGGACTGAGCGAGATTATCAAGGCTTACCGGGACAACCCTGACACTCTGGGTGAGCTTATTGTTCTGGCCATCTGGATTGACAACCGGCTTCGGGAACGTCGTCATGAGAGAACGGAGGGGTTCCAAGTTGGTTCCAGTGTTTCGGGTCCTGCTGAGGGAGTCGATTCTTCAAATGTTCCACTGCCGTATGCTGGGCCTGCTTGTCCTGTACCCCGTTAGGGTTCTCAATTCAGCCATGGTTCTCCTTCATATCCTTCAGAGGAGCCAATTCAATTGGGAGGCACCAGACTTTCCACTCTGGAGAGTCAGATACAGTTTCCTGTGGCCGATACGGTACGCACCTTGCTTCCAGCCAACCTGCGTTGGGACAATAGACAGTTGGACATTCCCGCTTTCATAGACTCTGGGGCTACCGGCTGTTTTCTGGATCACACATTAGCTCACCAACAGAGGCTGCCACTCACTAAGCTGGACACTCCATTGTCGATCACTGCGCTGGATGCTCAACCCCTAGGGTCTGGGAAGGTGAAGCAACTCACCATGCCTATTCAGCTACGAGTTCTGGATGACCATGTGGAGCTTATCCAGTTACATCTGGTGGACTCTCCTGAGCTTCCCCTGGTTCTTGGACATCCGTGGCTTTCCACCCATAATCCTCAAATTGACTGGCCTTCGGGAAGAGACACCTTTCCGGTCCTGCTCGTCAGGAGACTTCCAATCCTCTTTTTCCTCTGGCTGGGAATGACAAGCCTGTACCTCGGGATTACTGGGATTTGAGTCAGGTCTTCAGCAAACAAAGGGCCAGCAAACTACATCCTCACAGGCCCTACAATTGTGCCATCGACCTCCTGTCCGGTACCACTCCTCCGAGAGGGGGGCTGTATTCTCTCTCAGGTCCAGAGACTGCAGCCATGAGCAGTTATATTGAGGAGGTGCTGGCGGCTGATTTTATTCGGCCGTCCACTTCTCCTGCTGGAGCGGGTTTTTCTTTGTTGGGAAGAAGGATGGGGGATTACGTCCCTGTATCGATTACCAGGGTTTAAATAACATTACCATCAAGAACCTTTACCCCCCTTTCTCTTATGTCATCAGCTTTTGAGAGACTCCAGGGAGCTACGGTTTTCTCTAAATTGGATTCACGGAACGTGTACAATCTGGTGCGCTTCAGACAGGGAGACGAGTGGAGGACAGCGTTCAACACTCCTAATGGACATTATGAGTACCGGTTCATGCCGTTTGGACTTACTAATGCTCCAGCCATTTTCCAGGCCCTGGTTAATGATGTGCTGCACGACTTCCTTCACCAGTTCATGTTTGTGTACCTGGATGACATCCTCATCTTCTCCAAGTCCATGGTTGAACACTTCCAACATGTCCGCCAGGTTCTTGAAAGACTCCTCGCTCATCACTTGTTTGTGAAGCCCGAAAAGTGTGAGTTTCACGTACCTCAGATCTCCTTCCTGGGGTACATCGTGTCTCAGGGCTGTGTACTGATGGACTCCCAAAAGTTAGGAGTGGTGATCAACTGGCCGCGACCCAGCACGGTCAAGCAAGTTCAGCCTTTTTTGGGTTTTGATCATTTCTATCGGAGATTTGTGAGAAACTTTAGTGCTGTGGCTGCGCCATTGACAATGCTCACCAAGGGCTCGGCTGGGCATGTATGCTGGACCCCTGCTGCTGAGAAGGTGTTCCAGGACCTGGAACATCGGTTTTCTTCTACACCCATTCTCGTTCATGCGGATTCTTCTCTTCCCTTCATGGTAGAGGTGGATGCCTCTGATGTTGGCATGGGGGAGATTCCGTCTCAGTGCTCGGCGAAAGACCAAAAGCTTCATCCCTGTGCCTTCTTTTCCAGGCGTCTCACTCCAGCGGAGAGGAACTATGATGTCAGCAATCGGGAGCTTCTTGTGGTCAAACTGGCTTTGGAGGAGTGGCGGCACTGGTTGGAGGGCTCGGAACATCCCGTCACGGTTTGGACTGACCACAAGAACCTGGCCTACATCCAGGAGGCTAAACGCCTCAACCCCCGACAGGCTCGTTGGGCTTTCTTATTCACTCGGTTCAGATTCACGTTATCTTACCATCCGGAGTCTACAAACGTGAAACCGGATGCCCCTTCTCGCCAGTTCCCCAGCTCTAGTAAGGATCGGCCGCTTGAACCCATCATCCCCAGGTCGCTCATCCTCGCGCCGGTGACCTGGGGTATAGAGACTGTAGTGAGGGAGGCGCAAGGTAGGGAGGCAGTTCCAGACGGCTGTCCACCTAACAGATTTTTTGTTCCTCTTGGGGCACGGTCCAAGGTACTTCAGCCGGCTCACTCGTCGCGTCTCACCTCTCATCTGGGAGGGCAGCGAACGCTAGAGTTTGAGGAAGAGGTTTTGGTGGCCCTCGGCGGAGGTGGACAGTCCTTTGTGGCTGCCTGTCCGACATGCGCCCGGAACAAGACTCCTCGTCAGCAGCCTCTGGGGCTTCTTCATCTGCTACCAATACCTTCTTGACCCTGGTTCCGTCTCTCTATGGATTTCATCATGGGCCTTCCATCCTCAGAGGGACACATGGTCATTCTGGTCATTGTGGACCGCTTTTCCAAGGCGGCACATTTCATTCCGCTGCCTAAGCTTCCATCTGCCCGTGAGACTGCTCAGCTAGTCATTCATCATGTTTTCCGCCTTCACAGACTTCCTCTGGACATTGTCTCCGACTTGGGCCCCCGGTTTGCCTCCAGATTGGAGGGCATTCTGTACTCTTCTGGGGTCATCAGCCAGTCTGTCCTCGGGTTATCACTCTCAGTCCAACGGTCAAACTGAGCGGGTGAACCAGGATCTGGAGACCGCCTTGTGTCCGCCAACCCCGCCACTTGGAGTCAGCACCTTCCCTGGGTAGAGTATGCACACAACACTTCCTCCACTGCCTGTCACCATTCCAGATGTTGTATGGTTACCAGCCCCCCCCCCCCCTCGTTTCCTGATCAGGAGGTTGAAGTGATGGTTCTGTCCGCTCAACGCCTCATCTCTCGTTGCCGCCAGACCTGGAAAAGGGGTCGGTCAGCGCTCCTGAAGTCCTCAGCTCGGGTTCAACGACAGGCCACCCATCATCGCCGCCCGAGTCCTTTCCTACGTCCAGGCCAGATGGTCTGGTTGTCTACTAGGGATCTGCCTCTATGTGTGGAATCTAGGAGGTTGGCTTCCAGGTATGTTGGGCCATTCAAGGTTCTACGGCGCATCAATCTAGTGGCCTATCGCCTTCATCTTCCCCGGTCCATAAGGGTTCATCCCACCTTCTACATCTCCGGGGGGGGGGGGGGGGGGGGGGGTCCTGTCACAGGTCAAGTTTTTGCCTTTGAGTGTACTACCTGAGGTTGCCACTGAAGAGCCCCCTTGGGTTACTTCTAGTATCCAGGTGTTCCTGATTGGGCTTATTGGGATCACCTGATGGATGACTATTTAGGATCCTCTGTGGACTGGGTCAGTTGCTCAGGTCTCATGTTTTGTTCAGTGTTCTCGTGTGCCCTTGCTTTGTTGTTTTATTATGAAGACCTTAAGTAAATATTCTGGATTTACCCTTACTGCCTGCTGTGTTTCTCTGCGCCTGGGTCTGAGTTCGTACTAGCACTAATGTCACAACCTCAAGCCCCCTCAAGGCTCTCAAGGAAGGGAAAGGGGATACCTAGTCACTGAACGCATTCAACTGAAATGTGTCTTCCGCATTTAACCCAACTCCTCTGAATCAGAGAGGAGCGGGGGGCTGCCTTAATTGACTTCCACGTCATCAGCGCCCAGGGAGCAGTTGTTGTTGGGGGTTAACTGCCTTGCTCAAGGGCAGAATTGCTGATGTTTTCCACCTTGCTTCCTCAGGGATTCAAACCAGCGACCTTTCGCTCTTAACCGCTAGGCTGCCTGCCGAACTTCACTGGACTTTGTGCAAACTGGAAACTGCATATCCTGAGGCCGGATTGATTGTAGCTGGGAAAGGGGAAAGGGGGATACCTAGTCAGTTGTACAACTGAATGCCTTCAACTGAAATGTCTGGGGACTTTAATAAAGCAAATCTGAGGAAAACGCTATCAAAGTTTAATCAACACATTGCCTGCACTACTCACCCTTCCAGGATGGCTACAAGGCCCTCCCCCGCCCTCCCTTCGGCAAATCAGATTATGCATCTATTCTGCTCCTCCCTTCCTATGGGCAGAAACTTAAACAGGAAGTTTCCGTGGTAAGGACTGTTCAATTTTGGTCTGACCAATTGGAATCTATGCTTCAAGATTGTTTTGATCACACAGACTGGGATAACTTCCGGGTTGCTCTGAGAATAACATTAACGTATACACTGATTAGGTGACTGAGTTCATCAGGAAGAGCATATTTTTGTTCCCACTGTGATGATTACAACTTATCCAAACCAAAAAAAGTAGATAGATGGCAGCACTTGTGCAAAACTGAAAGTGCGAAGGTGACTGGGTACATGAACGAATACAAACAGTCCAGCTATGCCCTCCGTAAGCCAATCAAACAGACAAAACGTCAGTACAGAGACAAAGTGGAGTCGCAATTCAACTGCTCAGACATGAAACATATGTGGCAGGGACTCCAGGCAATCATGGATTATGAAGGGAAAACCAGCCTTGTTCCCAGACAAGCAAAACACCTTCTTCGTCCGCTTCGAGGAAAAGACAGTGCCGCCGACGCAGCATGAGGACTGTGAGCTCTCGTTCTCCATGGCCAACGTGAGTAAGACATTTAAACGTATTAACCCTCGCAAGGCTGCCGGCCCAAATGGAATCCCTAACAGCTTCCTCAGAGCATGTGCAGACCAGCTAGTTGGAGTGTTTATGAACATATTCAATTCTCTCCCTATCCCAGTCTGTTGTCCTGACTTGCTTCAAGATGTCCACCATTGTTCCTGTACCCAAGAAAGTGAAGGTTACTGAACTAAATGACTATCGCCTTGTAGCACTCACTTCTGTCATCATGAAGTGCTTTGAGATGCTAGTTAAGGATCATATCACCTCCACCTTACCCCACTACAATGTGCATACTGCCCCAACAGATCCATGGATGAAGCAATCGCCATTGCGCTGTCGGGCTGTATTACCGCCTGGTACGACAACTGCACCGTTCACAACCGCAGGGCTCTGCAGAGGGTGTTGCGGTCAGCCCAATGCATCACCGGGAGCACACTGCCTGCCTTCCATTACATCTATAGCACCTGGTGTCACAGGAAGGCCAAGAAGATCATCAAGGACCTCAGCCACCTGAGCCACGGCCCGTTGACTGAAAAACAGCTTCTATATCCAGGCCATTAGACTGTTAAATAATCGTCACTGGCTGGACTCCGCCCAGTACCCGGCCCTGAACTTTAGCCACTGTTACTAGCTGGCTACCACCTGGTACTCAACCCTGAACTTTAGCCACTGTTACTAGCTGGCTACCACCCGATACTCAACCCTGAACTTTAGCCAGTGTTACTAGCTGGCTACCACCCGGTACTCAACCCTGAACTTTAGCCACTGTTACTAGCTGGCTACCACCCGGTACTCAACCCTGCACCTTAGCGATTGTTGCTCTACCTACATTGTCATTGAACAATTCAAATCGAATCACATTTTATTTAATAATGTTTAATAATGTTTACATACTACTTTACCCACTTAATATGAATATGTTTTATTCTTGTCAAGCCCTATCCTATTATATACAGTTGAAGTCGGAAGTTTACATACACCTTAGCAAATACATTTGTACTCAGTTTTTCAATATTCCTGACATTTAATCCTAGTAAAAATTCCCTGTCTTAGGTCAGTTAGGATCACCACTTTATTTTAAGAATGTGAAATGACAGAATAATAGCAGAGAGAATTATTTCTTTCAGCTTTTATTTCTTTCATCACATTCCCAGTGGGTCAGATGTTTACATACACTCAATTAGTATTTGGTAGCATTGCCTTTAAATTGTTTAACCTGGGTCAACATTTTTGGGTAGCCTTCCACAAGCTTCCCACAATAAGTTGGGTGAATTGTGGCTCATTTCTCCTGACAGAGCTGGTGTAACTGAGTCAGGTTTGTAGGCCTCCTTGCTCGCACATGTTTTTCAGTTCTGCCAACAAACTTTCTATGGGATTGAGGTCAGGGCTTTGTGATGGCCTCTCCAATACTTTGACTTTGTTGTCCTTAAGCCATTTTGCCACAACTTTGGAAGTATGCTTGGGGTCATTGTCCATTTGGAAGACCCATTTGCGACCAAGCTTTAACTTCCTGACTGATGTTTTGAGATGTTGCTTCAATATATCCACATCATTTTCCTCCTCATGATGCCATCTATTTTGTGAAGGGCACCAGTCTCTCCTGCAGCAAAGCACCCCCACAACATGATGCAGCCACCCCCGTGCTTCACGGTTGGGATGGTGTTCTTCAGCTTGCAAGCCTCCCCCTTTTTCCTCCAAACATAACGATGGTCATCATGAGCAAACAGTTATATTTTTGTTTCATCAGACCAGAGGACATTTCTCCAAAAAGTACGATCTTTGTCCCCATGGGCAGATGCAAACTGTAGTCTGGCTTTCTTTTGGCAGGTTTTGGAGCAGTGGCTTCTTCCTTGCTGAGCGGCCTTTCAAGTTATGTCGACATAGGACTCGTTTTACTGTGGAAATAGATACTTTTGTACCTGTTTCCTGCAGCATCTTCACAAGGTCCTTTGCTATTGTTCTGGGATTTCTTTGCACTTTTCACACCAAAGTACGTTCATCTTTAGGAGACAGAACGCACCTCTTTCCTGAGCGGTATGACGGCTGCGTGGTTCCATGGTGTTTGTACTATTGTTTGTACAGATGAACGTGGTATCTTCAGTCGTTTGGAAATTGCTCCCAAAGATGAACCAGACTTGTGGAGGTCTACAATTTTTGGCTGATTTCTTTTGATTTTCCCATGGTGTCAAGAAAAGAGGCACTGAGTTTGAAGGTAGGCCTTGAAATACATCCACAGGTACACCTCCAATTGACTCAAATTATGTAAATTAGCCTATCAGAAGCTTCTACAACCATGACATCATTTTCTGGAATTTTCCAAGCTGTTTAAAGGCACAGTCAACGTAGTGTATGTAAACTTCTGACCCACTGGAATTGTGATACAGTGAATTATAAGTGAAAAAAATCTGTCTGTTAACAGTTGTTGGAAAATTTACTTGTGTCATGCACAAAGTAGATGTCCTACCGACTTGCAAAAACTATAGTTTGTTAACAAGACATATGTGGAGTGGTTGAAAAACGAGTTTTAATGACTCAAACCTAATTGTATGTAAACTTCCGACTACAAATGTAACGACTGCTCTACACACATTTATTTTTTTGTACGGTATATTCTGGACTCTGACATTGCTCATTCTAATATCACTCTATTTTTTTATTCCTTTTTTTTCAGGATTTGTGTGTATTGTCAGGTATTGTCAGGTATTACTACACTGTTGGAGCTAGGAAACGTAGCATTTCGCTACACCCGCGATAACATCTGCTAAATATGTGTACACGACCAATAACATTTGATTTGATTTAAAAGTAATTTGTATCCCATCAGCCCTTCCTTTTCCCAGACTAAGTTATCTTTAGTGAAGGCAGACATTTTGTTTGGTTTTACCCCCTCATAAAGCTGCCTCGGTGATTCCTATCTCTCCTCCCCTGCACTCACATATCTCTTCCCTCTTACTTCACAGGATGTTTCGTTTTTTAATCTCTTCACTTCTTACCTGTACATGATGTAGGAAAATATAGTAATTATACACTTAGAAGAAGCGTAGTGCAGCACTAGAAAATGGAACAATGAAATAATAAAGTAGCCTAAATGTGCCTTCGCTGCTTGCTGCTGCCAATAGCTATCGCTAATGGAGCTTAGTAATTGGAGCGGCAGGTAGTCTCGTGGTTAGAGCTTTGGGACAGGAACTGAAAGGTCTCTGGTTTGAGTACTGAAGCCGACAAGGTGAAACATCTGTTGCTGTGCCTTTGAGCAAGGCACTTCATCTTAATTGCCACAGGGGTGACCTCATTTCCTGTGGGTGTCTCAGGGGGAGTTGGCATATGCAATAAACACATTTGTGTGCAGCAGGTACAATATAAGCATCCCCCCGAAATGATTATGGTTGAACAAAGCAACACATCCGCTCATGCTTTAGTGTATGTTGTCAGTTATTCATTTGTAAATCTTCAGCTAAGATTACATTTCAGAGCAGCAAACAGAGAGAACATTAAGTATGTTCTTAAAATGTCTGCCGTCTCTTTTAGAATTCTTGTCTGAAGAGCTAGTGACCTTCAGAAGTACTATGAGAAAATTGTTCAGACTGGAGAGTTTATCAGATGAAGCTGTGGCTCTTTGAATGGACACTTAAACGGTTGGATTGGATTGAGTGTTTGCTTGTTCGTTTGTTTATTTGTGTAATGGTTGTGCCCTTGTTGGCAGTTTCCTTGGTAGGACCCTATATAGTGGCTATGAAGTGATGGAGTTGGATATGAGTCTCATACAGAGGCAGAGACTAGACTACACAGTAAAGGACAATGATGGAGGTCTCTTCTGCTGGTGTATCCCTCTTCTAAACTCTGTCCTGCTCTTTCTCTCTCTCCCTCCACCCCTCACTCCCTATAGGCTGTACTCTTCCCTGTTCCATCTCACTTTCCTCAGGTTAACAACTTTCTGCCCTCAGCTTTCTGTGGTGAAACTTTTTCTGTTGCCAAGGTCTCCAGGGCTTTGCAGTTCTGTCTTCTCTCAGTCTGCTCTGACAGAGTCCAGCTTTACTTATGTCTGCTCAACTCCTCTGTCAGGCATTCAATGTCCTGACAACCTCACAGGCCTTGAGACTGTAGATATTACACACACGCTCCTGTTCAATGTAGCGTGCTCACACACACATGCACAAACGCACACACACGCACACACACCCACACCCACACACACACACACACACACAGATGGCCCTGTTCTGTCTCAGGTAACGGTGAGTAACAGTGAGTATTATAGCAGGCTCTGTTGAGCTCATTATCCTCTGGTCTATTAATGAATCTCCATGTGTGTTATAGTCTCAACACACAGCAGCCCACAGACGGTAGGGTCATTACACTGCTGGGTTAGACACACACTGGGACCCTTGTCTCTCCCTCGGTCTCCTACTCTCATTCTCTCTGTCTCTCACTTTCTCTCCCTGTTTCTGCTTTTCTCTGTCTTTCTCTCTTTATGTCCATCTTTCTCTCACTTTTTATTCTTACTCTCTCTAGGCGTGCCCTTCACTCTCTCTCTCTAAATTCATTTAAATTCAAGGGGCTTTATTGGCATGGGAAACATATTTTTACATTGCCAAAGCAAATCTCTCTCTCTCGCGCGCTCTCTCTCAATTAATTTAAATTCAAGGGGCTTTATTGGCATTGGAAACATATTTTTACCTTGCCAAGGCAAATCTTTCTCTCGCTCTCTCTCTCTCATTCTCTCTCTCACTCTCTCTCTCTCTCTCGCTCTCTCTCTCTCATTCTCTCTCTCACTCTCTCTCTCTCTCGCTCTCTCTCTCTCGCTCTTTCATTCTCTCTCGCTCTCTCATTCTCTCTCGCTCTCACTGTGGAGTGTGTGTGTTAGATCAGTCAGGTCATACAGATGGCTGAGTGACATCATGTAGGGCTGATTCTGAGGCAGGAACTAGGACCAGGGTAAATGATAGTGTTCCCTTGGCGACCGACAGAACGGGAGCGCTCTGACATTACCATGTGGTGGCGGTCAGCTCGCTGGTCTCAACCCAGAGCAAAAACAACCCACTGACTGTGTGTGTGTGAATATAAATATAACATTCTCAACCACCACGTCCCGACACTCACACATGTACACACACATCCTGATGTTTATTTTACCTTGGTTTTACCAAGAAATGGAATCTAGGACTTTATGAATTTCCTTTCCAAGAAGGATTGCTGTTCTTTTGAGGTTTCTTAACTTCAGAATAGGCTATCCCTGGGTTCCTGACTTTTAAACTTTTGCCCTGAAGGCTAATTCATGCATTTATGTTTGTGTGGGTATATACAGAGATTAATCTGTTAAAAGCTAAAGGAACTGAATCTCTTCTAACCACCACCATCACCACATACACCAAACAGAAGTAGACTTCTGTTAGTCTTACTGAAACCCCGTTCCC
Organism: Salmo salar; assembly: GCF_965601325.2. Taxonomy (NCBI): domain Eukaryota; kingdom Metazoa; phylum Chordata; class Actinopteri; order Salmoniformes; family Salmonidae; genus Salmo; species Salmo salar. The sequence goes on from NC_138299.1 coordinate 147,621,485, forward strand.
CATCCTCCTTTGTTCGGGTTGCTAGGATACCGCCCCCTATGGAGGAATGTTCCTCTTCTGAAACGAGCTCACATCGTCCTCCCAGCGTCTGTTTTATGTCCTGCTAAACCCGCACGCATACACACACACACACGCCGGTGACCACAAACTCCCGTGTGGCCCCTGTGGAGGAATGCCCCCCTCCCCTAGTGCTTAGAGCCCCTGTCCTTTTCTCTCTGCTGGCCTCCTCTTTCAGAGTTACTGTTATATTGGCTGTCTATGAGTCAGACTTAGAGAACAGACTGTCTGCCAGGGAAGATGGGCTGGAAGAGAGTGTCCCTCCCTCCCTCCCTCCCTCCCTCCCTCCCTCCCTCCCTCCCTCCCTCCCTCCCTCCCTCCCTCCCTCCCTCCCTCCCTCCCTCCCTCCCTCCCTCCCTCCCTCCCTCCCTCCCTCGTCTTTCTCTCACACACACTCTATCTGTCTGTCTTTCTCATCTCATTCTGAAGTCTCACTCTCTGTCACTCTCTCTCCCTCCCTCTCTCTCCCTCCCCCTCGCTCTCTCCCTCCCCCTCTCTCTCCATTCCCCCAGGGTCTGAAAGGTTTGTGTGTCACCACTAACGACTGAACCATCCTGGCTCCCAGTTACATATCTAGCTGGGGGTGGTTGTTGTTCTATTCTGTCCTGTTGGCACACTGTGGCTACTCTCTCTCACCCCAACTGCCCCCTCATATTGTCTGTTGGCTTCTAGAAGTTTCTTCTCTCTATCACTCCATCTCTCTCTCTCTCTCTCTCTCTCTCTTTCTCTCTCTCTCGCACGCTCAATTCAATTCAATTCAAGGGGCTTTATTTGCATGGGAAACATATGTTAACATTGCCAAAGCAAGTGAAGTAGATAATATACAAAAGTGAAATAAACAATAAAAATGAATCTCTCTCTCTGTCTATGTTTGGTGGGAAAAATAATGTCTTGTTCCAACCGCTCTGTCTGAAATAGAACCCCCCCCACTATGTTTGTGAGCCGGTCTTTATTCAGTTTTATTACAGAAATATGAAGGGGAGATGCCGCCATCCCCTCTTAGAAGATTGACAGCTGAAGAGAGGAGACAGTGGGGGTTCTTCTTCCAGAACCAGAGGACGAAGAAAGGACCTAACAAACCCACATTAGGATTAGGGGACAGACACGCACACGTGGGCACATACACATTCACACTGCTTCCCATCCAAAAATGCCCACATCCTTACACAACCCCCTCTGTCCAATCCCAGCCCATGGGAACCGTTGGCTTGTCATAGTCAGAAAATCAGAATCCAGCTGTGCATTTCATACATAAACACAGCCTCATGCATAAAATCCATTGTTACCATTATTAAATGCTAGCATGTTATGCAAATTTGTATCATACTAGCATTCTTAAGTGCATTGTTATCCTACCACGCATTGAAAACACCTGTATGCCCCCTTGGAACGGCTACAGGAATTCTGGCATTTTCCCGGTCTGTATTCTGAGGAATGCTCTTGGCCAGGAGGTTAATTTGGGCTAACAGACGAGGTGAAGACACTAAGCTGTGGCCGTGCCTGGGGATAGTAAGGATCATGGAACAGGTTTTTCCGAGATGATTTCCATCTAATTCCATAAAAGCCATTCCCGCCAGCCCCTCCTTTCTCCTCCTCTCCATTCTCCACGGCGATGGGCAATTAACGTCAGGGCTTAAACAGCAGCCAAGGCCTCACCAGCTGAGCACCAATCAGCAATCAACCAGATTAGATTTACAGCCTGGCAAAGTGATGGGCAAGAGAGAGAAGGAGTGGAGCCGAGGAGAGGGGCTGAGGTAGATGAAAGGGGGATGAGAGAAAGAGAGAGGGAGAGAGAAAGTAGAGGGAGGAGGAGAGAGATGGTGGCACATGAGGAGTTGTGAATGAGGAAATGAAGGAGAAGGAGGGATGGGTAGTCGAGAGGGATGGTAGCGGAAACCAGAGATAGATGGAGGGAGGGAGGGAGGGAGGGAGGGAGGGAGGGAGGGAGGGGAGGGAGGGAGGGAGGAGAAGAGGGAATAGTTTCTCAAAAGTAGAAGATAATTATTTAATTGTCATGATGTAATAATCAGCTGAAATATGGTGTGATTACCTTGATTATATGAATACTTGTTAATTGCTTTGGTAACACTGCATTTAACATTGTCATGCTGATAATGTGAGTGGCAATGAGACAGGGAGAGGAGATGCTGGTCGACAGGAAGACAGGGAAAGGAAATGTTGGGAGACAGTGAGGGGAGATGCTGGGTGACAGGTAGACAGGGAGAGGAGATGCTGGGCGACAGGAAGACAGGGAGAGGAAATGCTGGTAAACAGGAAACAGGAAGAGGAGATGCTAGTGGACAGGGAGAGGAGATGCTGGGAGACAGGTAGACAGGGAGAAGAGATGCTATGAGACAGGGAGAGGAGATGCTGGGAGACAGGGAGACAGGAAAAGGAAATGTTGGGAGACGGAGGGGAGATGCTGGGTGACAGGTAGACAGGGAGAGGAGATGCTGGTTAACAGGAAAACAGTGAGATTGGGAGAGGAGATACTGGGAGACAGGGAGAGGAGATGCTGGGAGACAGGAAGACAGGGAAAGGAAATGCTGGGGGACAGGGAGGGGAGATGCTGGGCGACAGCTATACAGGGAGAGGAGATGCTGGTAAACATGGAGATGGGGAGAGGAGATGCTGGTAAACAGGGAGACTGGAGAGGAGATGCTGGGAGATAGGGATAGGAGAGGCTGTGAAATAGAGAAACAGGGAGAGGAGATGCTGGGAGACAGGGAGAGGAGATGCTGGTAAACAAGGAGACAGGGAGATGAGATAGTGGTAAACAGGGAGACAGGGAGATGAGATGCTGGGAGACAGGGAGAGGACATGCTGGAAGACAGGGAGAGGACATGCTGGAAGACAGGGAGAGGACATGCTGGAAGACAGGGAGAGAGGGAGAGGAGATGCTGGAAGACAGGGAGAGAGGGAGAGGAGATGCTGGAAGACAGGGAGAGAGGGAGAGGAGATGCTGGAAGACAGGGAGAGAGGGAGAGGAGATGCTGGAAGACAGGGAGAGAGGGAGAGGAGATGCTGGGAGAAAGTATCAGTGAGGAAGAGATGAGGAGAGGTGTGTTAGAGGACACTTGTCTGTGTTTACTGTGAGAGAGAAGAGGGGGAGGGATATGGGCTAGGTGTAGAAAGACAGACCGGAATGAGTGAGATACAATAAAGAGATAGGGTAGGGTGGAGATAACAGAGAGAGAAAGAGAGAAAGAGGAGGACACTGTCTTATTCTGCATAACACCATTTTCCTCGTGTGTGTGTGCGTGTGTGCGTGTGAGAGAGATATAAGTATTTGGACACCTGCTCGTCAAATGTCTAATTCCGGGCCTCTGTAGTGGCGCAGTGGTCTAAGGCAGTGCTAGCTATGTGCTACTAGAGATTCTGGGTTCAAGTCCAGGCTCTGTCTCAGTGGTCTAAGGCCCTGCATCACAGTGCTAGCTATGCCACTAGAGATTCTCGGTTCAAGTACAGGCTCTGTCGCAGCCGGCCACGACCGGGAGACCCATGCGCACAATTGGCCCAGCGTCGTCCGGATTAGGGGAGGGTTTGGTCGGCAGGGATGTCCTTGTCCCATCGTGCACTAGTGACTCCTGTGGCTGGCCGTGTGCAGTGCACGCTGACACGGTCACCAGGTGAACGGTGTTTCCTCCAACACATTGGTGTGGCTGGCTTCTGGGTTAAGTGGGGCATTGTGTCAAGAAGCAGTGTGGCTTGATTGAGTTGAATTTAGTAGGACACACCGCTCTTGACCTTTGCCTCTCCCGAGTCCGTACGGGAGTTGCAGCAATGAGACAAGACTGTAACTACCAATTGGGGAGAAAACATGGGTAAAAAAATATCTTTACAAAATCATGGGCATTCATTTGGAGTTGGTCTCTCCTTTGCTGCTATAACACTCTTCTAGGAAGGCTTTCCACTAGATGCTGGAACATTGCTGCAGGGACTTGCTTCCATTCAGCCACAAGAGCATTAGTGAGGTCAGGCACTGATGATGTTGGGTGGTCAGGCTTGGCTCGGAGTCGGCATTCCAATTCATCCCAAAGATGTTCAATGGGGTGGTCAGGGCTCTGTGCAGGCCAGTTAAGTTCTTCCACACCAATCTTGACAAACCATTTATGTATGGACCTAGCTTTGTGCACGGGTCATTGTCATGCTGAAACAGGAAAGGGCCTTGCCCAAACTGTTGCCACATAGTTGGAAGCACGGAATCGTCTAGAATGTATGCTGTAGCGTTAAGATTTCCCTTCAATGTTACAAAGGGGCCTAGCCCGAACCATGAAAACAGCTCCAGACCATTATTCCTCTTCCACCAAACTTTATAATTGGCATTATGCATTGGGTCAGGTAGTGTTACTCTGGCATCCACCAAACCCAGATTCGTCCATTGGACTGCCAGATGGTGAAGCGTGATTCACCACTCCAGAGAACACATTTCCACTGCTCCAGAGTCCAATGGCGGCGAGCTTTACACCACTCCAGCCAATGCTTGGCATTGCTCATGGTGATCTTAGGCTTGTGTGCGGCTGCTCGGCCATGGTACCCCATTTCATGAAGCTCCCGACGAACAGTTATTGTGCTGATGTTGCTTCCAGAGGTAGTTTGGAACTTGCAACCGAGGACAGACGGTTTTTACTCACTACACGCTTTAGCGCTCGGCGGTCCCGTTCTGTGAGATTGTGTGGCCTACCACTTCGCGACCGACCCGTTGTTGCTCCTAGACATTTCCACTTCACAATAACAGCACTTACAGTTGATCAGGGCAGCTCTAGCAGGGCAGATGAACTGACTTGTTGGAAAGGTGGCATTCTATGACGGTGCCACATTGACAGTCACTGAGCTCTTCAGTAAGGGCCATTCTACTGCCAATGTTTGTCTATGGAGATTGCATGGCTTTGAGCTCAATTTTTATACACCTGTCAGCAATGGCTGTGGCTAAAGTAGCCAAATCCACTAATTTGAAGGCCATGCGGTGTATGTTTGGGCACGTGGCAAGCGTGGGAATGAGAGTAGACAGACTTGTGCCTGCAGGAGTGAGGCCTTGGGGTGGCCTCAATGGACACAATGCACGAGTGTGTGTGTGTGTGTGTGTGTGTGTGTGTGTGTGTGTGTGTGTGTGTGTGTGTGTGTGTGTGTGTGTGTGTGTGTGTGTGTGTGTGTGTGTGTGTGTGTGTGTTTATAGTTCTAATTGTGCATATGCTCATGCAAATGAATCTGTGTGTCTGTGATTGTGAATATAAGTGTCTGTTTTAATGTATGTAAATCCTGTTTTATCCACCTCTTAGTAGAGCACGTGCTTTATATACTGCTACATGTGTGTTCTTACAGTGAAGTGAATAGTAGTCTTATAATGGCACTGCGTTGTACAATGTTTTTCTTCTTCTTTATTGGGTTTGACAATAAACATGCCATTTGACAAGCTCTTTAAGCCCCCTCCATTCAGCCAGTGGCAGAAATATGAACACAGCATACATCATGTGTATAATGGAGACAAAGTGGCTTACAGAGACCCACAGCAACACCATGGAAATCAAATCAATGGCCTGATAGCAAGGGCTATAGTGACACTTAGATGTGTGTAAAATATGCCTGTGATCAGATAATGTAAATGACACACAATCAGATGCAGACACATGACACACACACACACACACACACACACACACACACACACACACACACACACACACACACACACACACACACACACACACACACACACACACACACACACACACACAGACTCAACATCATGATGATTGAAATGCCAGTTTAACACGGTCTGGCAAAGCCACTTGCCTTCTATCTCGGCTGCAGTGTGTCGGGTGGGATTTAGTCAGTCAGAGTATACGGAGGGAGAGGAACTCAAATGGGATCAAGGTAGTAAAGGTGTTAGGTGTTTATATACCTGTTTTTCACAGCATGTCTCCTAGGGCTGACCCCATTTCATCAACTGGTCAATTGTTTGTTCGAACAGTCGCAAATATATATATTTTTATGGCACACAAGACACCTGTCTGATTCATACCTGTCTGATTCATGCCTGTCTGAGTGGACTAATCCATTTTGGAGGCCGCAGGGATGGTACACAAGTATCACAGTAGTACATTTACCATTAATTACCATCATTTCTCATCTACAATGTTTGTTTGGTTCTGGTACTTCCTGTTCATTTATTTGATATATTATTATTATAGTCTTACTGTTCTCATTGAAGGAGTGGACACGTTGGTTGCCAAGAGCACTACCCAGGCTACACTTTGGAGAATTTTGGGGGATTTATTTATTTCCATTGTCAATTCATTGTCTTTTGTTTGGGACGCTCCAGTCAATCTTGAGTAAGAACGTGCACCTGAATACGCATAGAAGTAGGCTTAGGCTACCTGGCCTGCACGCAAATGTAGCCCTGTGTCGTGTCTTTGGCTATGCCGGATTAAGTGATATGACATGCTATCCATTATCTTCCGAATAAACTCTTATAAACGTAGTAATATTTCACATTGATAGCAGTCAATATTAATCATCTTATTTTCAGTCTCATAATGAAAGTTGTAAATTCTTGGTTATCTTCACGAACCCTGGCTAACAAGTTGAATCAGCAATACAAAATTTGGTTTAATTATTTATTTACTAAATACCTAACTAATCACACAGAATTACATATACACAGAATACAAATTATGTCATACAGAAAACGACCCTGGTGGATGGAGCCAACATGGCGGCTTGTTACACAACGAAAGGGGGTTGGGCTTGAATGAAAGAGCGGGAAGACTGAGGAACAAAGAAACAGCAGCTATGCTATCGTAAATACATTATCTTATGCATTCTAAATTACCGCCCATTTGGAAAAGGAAAATGCAATAAATATTTACTCTGAGCTGCGCTTCGGTAGGTTGGTCGTAGATGCTGGCCAACAGTGATCTTCCTGTCCTCGGAAGAATGTCAATGGTGATAAAATGGATACTTTGTAGTATCTTCGTCGTGTGTTAGACTGGATATGTCGTCCGTCCTTTCCTAGCCCACGTCTACAGCGGCCGCTGCTAACTCAACAGCTAGGAAGTATCACTTCTGTAGTGAATAAGTTCAAAGTTCATACCATTCACAACCAAAGCTCACGCCGAGGTTGGCTTAGTTCTGTACTTGACATGTATGTCCTTTTAACGCAGAGGCTGCAGACCTCACGTAGTGGAACCCTGGTTACATTGTGTCATTGTCTTATATAGTGGCGAGGGGAGAAGGGTGTGTTTCATCATTTATAACCCCTGTCTCTTCACAGGGGCGGGCCACTGTTTAAGCAGGGCACTTTCCTTATGAAAACCCAATTCTCTCATTTGGAAGCTAAAATTACATTTAATCTCCAAACAAACAATCTCAATATCAAACATTTAAATTGCACAACAATTCCATGTGAATTTGATAACTAGAATGTGTGGACTTTCCCAGGTGCAGTTTATGTCGTCCTGTCATCAGTCATAATGTCTCAGATGACAACCAAACTGACATCCATACTCATTAACTTCTCTAGGGCCAGTGGGACGATTTCGTCCCACCTACGTAACAGCCAGTGGAATCCTGTGGCGCGTTATTCAAATACCTTAGAAATGCTATTACTTCAATTTCTCAAACATATGACTATTTTACACCATTTTAAAGACAAGACTCTCGTTAATCTAACCACACTGTCCGATTTCAAAAAGGCTTTACAACGAAAGCAAAACATTAGATTATGTCAGCAGAGTACCCAGCCAGAAATAATCAGACACCCATTTTTCAAGCAAGCATATAATGTCACATAAACCCAAACCACAGCTAAATGCAGCACTAACCTTTGATGATCTTCATCAGATGACAATCTTAGGACATTATGTTATACAATACATGCATGTTTTGTTCAATCAAGTTCATATTTATATCAAAAAACAGCTTTTTACATTAGCATGTGACGTTCAGCACTAGCAAACTTCCGGTGAATTTACTAAATTACTCACGATAAACGTTCACAAAAAACATAACAATTATTTTAAGAATTATAGATACAGAACTCCTCTATGCACTCGCTATGTCCGATTTTAAAATAGCTTTTCGGTGAAAGCACATTTTGCAATATTCTCAGTAGATAGCCCGGCATCACAGGGCTAGCTATTTAGACACCCACCAAGTTTAGCACTCACCAAAATCAGATTTACTATAAGAAAAATGTTATTACCTTTGCTGTCTTCGTCAGAATGCACTCCTTCTACTTCAATAACAAATGTTGGTTTGGTTCAAAATAATCCATAGTTATGTTCAAATATCCTCTGTTTTGTTCGTGCGTTCAAGACACTATCTGAATGTTAAAGAAGGGTGACGCGCACGACGCATTTCGTGACAAAAAAATTCTAAATATTCCATTACCGTACTTCGAAGCATGTCAACCGCTGTCTAAAATCATTTTTTATGCCATTTTTCTCGTAAAAAAGCGATAATATTCCGACCGGGAATCTGTGTTTTGGTTCAAAGACGAAAGAAAATAAAAACATGGGGTCGACTTTTGCACGCGCCTCAGCCCATTGTCCTCTGATAGACCACTTAACCAAATGCGCTAAAGTTTTTCAGCCAGCGGCTGGAATGACATCATTCAGCTTTTTTCCCGGGTTCTGAGAGCCTATGGGAGCCGTAGGAATTGTCACGTTACAGCAAAGATCCTAAATGTTCAATAAACAGAGCCAAGAAGCCCAAGGAATGGTCAGAGAGGGTACTTCCTGTTTGGAATCTTCTCAGGTTTTTGCCTGCCATATGAGTTCTGTTATACTCACAGACACCATTCAAACAGTTTTAGAAACTTTAGGGTGTTTTCTATGCAAAGCCAATAATTATATGCATATTCTAGTTTCTGGGCAGTAGTAATAACCAGATTAAATCGGGTACGTTTTTTATCCGGCCGTGTAAATACTGCCCCCTAGCCCTAACAGGTTAAGTACCTGGTATATTTCCAACTGGTTCTATTACCGAAATATGGTTCCTTTCCCCCCACTTGTTTGATGTTCCCAGACTCTCTATATTTAACAAAGGCTAATCAACAGTCCTTCAGTAGGGTCAGAAAGAGAGGGGAAGGGAGAAAGGTATTTATGGGGGGGTCATAAACCTTACCCACAGGCCAACGTCATGACACCTGTAAATGTGCCCATTTGGGATCTGATACTTTTTCTGATTGTCTTAGCTCACCACCACCTTGGAGCTTCTCAAAGTCATTTTTTCTTTGCCTCAAACACCAAGTAAACAAAGTCTGTTTTTACATCCTTTGAGAATGACAATACTTCCACAACATAACCTATTACAAAAATATTTCCAGTTCTCTCCCTTTTGATAACCACTCAGCATGAAAGAAGAAAAAATGTCATGCTCCAATCTGGTGGAAACATCATAAAATATGCCTATTACTTCTTTGTGCAAATATCCTACAGCTGTGTCTGTCCAGAGCCCACTGGCAGGGAAACTCTGAGGGCCCAGAGTATTTTATAAACTCAGCAAAAAAAGAAACGTCCTCTCACTGTCAACTGCGTTTATTTTCAGCAAACTTAACATGTGTAAATATTTGTATGAACATAACAAGATTCAACAACTGAGACATAAGCTGAACAAGTTCCACAGACATGTGACTAACAGAAATGGAATAATGTGTCCCTGAACAAGGGGGGGGGGGGGGGGGGGTCAAAAGTAACAGTCAGTATATGGTTTGGCCACCAGCTGCATTAAGTAGTGCAGTGCATCTCCTCATGGACTGCACCAGATTTGCCTGTTCTTGCTGTGAGATGTTACCCCACTCTTCCAACAAGGCACCTGCAAGTTCCTGGACATTTCTGGGGGGAATGGCCCTAGCCCTCACCCTCAGATCCAACAGGTCCCAGACGTGCTCAATGGGATTGAGATCTGGGCTCTTCACTGGCCATGGCAGAACACTGACATTCATGTCTTGCAGGAAATCACGCACAGAACGAGCAGTATGGCTGGTGGCATTGTCATGCTGGAGGGTCATGTCAGGATGATCCTGCAGGAAGGGTACCACATGAGGGAGGAGGATGTCTTCCCTGTAACGCACAGCGTTGAGATTGCCTGCAATGACATCAAGCTCAGTCCAATGATGCTGTGACACACCGCCCCAGACCATGACGGACCCTCCACCTCCAAATCGATCCCTCTCCAGAGTACAGGCCTTGGTGTAACGCTCATTCCTTCGACGATAAACGCGAATCCGACCATCACCCCTGGTGAGACAAAACCGCAACTCATCAGTGAACAGCACTTTTTGCCAGTCCTGTCTGGTCCAGCGACAGTGGGTTTGTGCCCATAGGCAACGCTGTTACCGGTGATGTCTGGTGAGGACCTGCCTAACAACAGGCCTACAAGCCCTCAGTCCAGCTTCTCTCAGCCTGTTGCAGACAGTCTGAGCACTGATGGAGGGATTGTGCGTTCCTGGAGTAACTCGGGCAGTTGTTGTTGCCATCCTGTACCTACCCCGCAGGTGTGATGTTCGGAGGTACCGATCCTGTGCAGGTGTTGTTACACGTGGTCTGGGCCTGCGAGGATGATCAGCTGTCTGTCCTGTCTCCCTGTAGCGCTGTCTTAGGCGTCTCACAGTACGGACATTGCAATTTATTGCCCTGGCCACATCTGCAGTTCTCATGCCTCCTTGCAGCATGCCTAAGGCACGTTCACACAGATCAGCAGGGACCCTGGGCATCTTTCTTTTGGTGTTTTTCAGAGTCAGTAGAAAGGCTTCTTCAGTGTCTTAAGTTTTCAGAACTGTGACCTTAATTGCCTAAGCTGTTAGTGTCTTAATGACTGTTCCACAGTTGCATGTTCATTAATTGTTTATGGTTCATTGAACAAGCATGGGAAACCATGTTTAAACCCTTTACAATGAAGATCTGTGAAGCTATTTGGATTTTTACGAATTATCTTTGAAAGACATGGTCCTGAAAAAGGGACGTTTCTTTTTTTGCTGAGTTTACAATGTTGCATGTTTGCAAGCACCAGCTTCTGGTTGGACCAAGTTGATAGTTGAAATAATGTTTGAAGTTCCTTGCAGAGAGGCCATGTGTAGCCAATGTGATTTATAGGATATTATTTTTCAATCAGGATACTTCTACCTGTAGGCTGCAATGTTTTGATTTGTTGGCTTTATGTAGGCTATTTTTACATATTTGCAATGGCAATAGAAGCTACTTTTAGAATTGTATCATTTTCATTTAGACTTTTGATTAACCACGCCATTGATTTTGAGCGCTCTGAAAGACGTATGTCACAAAATAAACAATACCTCACAGTGATTGGTGCAAATAACTGAACAAAATAGTGTTTGATAATGACATACAGGTGTGTGAACAGGTGATCAGAATTCAGGTGATTGGGATCTGGAAAGTGAGCTGCGTTCAGGGGATCTAGGTGTTTGAGGGTGTGAGTTGGAAGCAGACGTTACAATCAGTAGAAATGGTAGGATAAATTGGCGCTCCAAATGGAAAAGGTTGGTGACCGCTGGTGTAGCCTATTACCTTCAACTTCAGGAGCATATTGGCAGAATCTGCCGAGGCCAGCCGCAGCGGGAGGAGGGTCAGCAACAGCTTGTTTCTTCTGGATCGGCTATATTGATCTCTGGCTCTTTCTTGAGTAATCTGTGTGTCTTCATTTTTAATCACAGTGCTTAAAAGCATCAGACCAGCTCAATAGCCTACATATAGTTGATTTTATTCAAACTTACTGTAGGTTAAGTCTATATATGGAAAAACAAGTTTAAACATTTCCTCCAGTCGATTGGTCGAAAGAACAGGTGACTCTCGTTGACCAAGATTTGTTTCAATCAGGGACAACCTTAATGTCTCCTGTCTCCATGTAACTGCTTTATTGTCTCAAAGTGAACATTGATTACCTCTGTGACCACAACACCACACAAGGATTTGTCTCTCTTAATACCAGATATTTAACCTCATATCCAGGCTTTCTTGTTCTCTGTCCTTTTATGAGGAATAGTGTCAGTCTCTCGCTCGCTCTCTCTCTCTCTCTCTCTGTCTGCCTCTCTTCCTTTCTCTTTCTCCCCCGCCCACTCCATACTAATGACTGTAGTTTTCAGCCTTTGGCTGTGTGTTTAAGATTTCATTAAGATCACCTCATCCAGTCGCCTCTGTGAAACTCAACGAGCAGCCCTGAATCTCAGATTGAGAAGAACACTGAGGTCTGACATCCATTTATATTATGGCACTTTGGGTTGACCTCTTGAGAGCAGGGTCCAAAAGTCCTTCTGAATCTTCTAGAATGTTACAGGACATAGGCTACCATGGTCTGTGGGCTGCGCTATGCCTGGTCTAGGTTTGACTTTGTCTTGACTTTATGAAGTAGGCTGAGCTACAATCTGGCCTTGAAAGTCATATAGCTTTTCCTGACCCCATTGACCTGTGCAGGACAACCTCTGTGTCCTATATATACTGAACCCCCTGGCCAGCTGCTGCCCCCTTGGCTTCTTCTAACAGGGTTGAAACCACTCACAACATGTGTTCAACAACTCCCATACCTTCAGCTTTTCTTCTACAGTAATTACACAATCACAAAGCCCCTTACCAATAAACTCATTCAAGCATCCAATTTCCAATTCTACTTCCCAACACTCTGAGGTAGGAGTAGTAACAATCCCCAACACCCCGAGGCATTAGCAGAGGTGAAAAAAGTTCCCAATTGTCATACTTGAGTAAAAAGTAAAGATACCTTAATAGAAAATGACTCAAGTAAAAGTGTAAGTCATTAAAATACTACTTGAGTAAAAGTCAAAAAGTATTTGGTTTTAAATTATACTTAAATATCAAAAGTAAATGTAATAGCTAAAATAGACTTAAGTATCAAAAGTAAAAGTATAAATAACTTGAAATGTCTTATTTTAAGGAAACCAGACAGCACCATTATTGGTTTTATTTTTTGTTGATAGCGAGGGTCCCACTCCCAACACTCAGACATCGTTTACACACTCATTTACATAGGTATTCTAGCGGTTAAGAGCGTTGGGCCAGATCAGAGGCAGTAGGGATGACCAGGGATGTTCGCTTGTGTGTGTGTGAATTGGACAAATTTTCTGTCCTGCTAAGCATTCAAAATGTAACGAGTACTTTTGGCTATCAGGAAAAATGTATGAAAAGGTCCCATATTTTTCTTCAGGAATGTAGGGAAGTAAAAGTTGTCAAAAATGAGAAATAGTGTAGTACAGACACCCCCAAAAGTATTTACAGTGCCTTTGGAAAGTCTTCAGACCCCTTGACTTTTTTCCACATTTTGTTACGTTGCAACCTTATTGTAAAATGGATTTTGAAAAAAAATGTCCTCAGCAGTCTACACACAATACCCCATAATGACAAGGCAAAACAGGTTTTTATATTTTTTGCAAATTTATAAAAAACAGAAATACCTTATACATAAGAATTCAGACCCTTTACTATGAGACTCGAAGTTGAGCTCAGGTGCATCCTATTTCCGTTGATCATCCTTGAGATGTTTCTACAACTTGATTGTGGTAAATTCAATTGATTGGACATTAACTGGAAAGGCACACACCTGTCTATATAAGGTCCCACAGTTGACAGTGCTAGTCAGAGCAAAAACCAAGCCATGAGGTCGAAGGAATTGTCCATAGAGCTCCGAGACAGGATTGTGTCGAGGCACAGATCTGGGGAAGGGTACCAAAACATGTCTGCTGCACTGAATGGAAGAAGTTTGGAACCACCAAGACTCTTACTAGAGCTGGCCGCCCGGCCAAACTGAGCAGTCGGGCCTCCTTGGTCAGGCTGGTGACCAAGAAACCAATGGTCACTCTGACAGAGCTCTAGAGTTCTTCTGCGGAGATGGGAGAACCTTCCAGAAGGACAACCATCTCTGCAGCACTCCACTAATTAGGCCTTTATGGTAGAGTGGCCAGACGGAAGCCACTCCTCAGTAAAAGGCACATGACAGCCTGCTTGGAGTTTGCCAAAACTCTGATGAAACCAAGGTTGAACTCTTTGGCCTGAATGCCAACCATCACTTCTGGAGGAAACCTGGCACCATCCCTACGGTGAAGCATGGTGGTGGCAGCATCATGCTGTGGGAATGTTTTTCAGTGGCAGGGAATGTGAGACTAGGATCGAGGCAAAGATGAATTGAGCAGTACAGAGAGATCCTTGATGAAAACCTGCTCCAGAGTGATCAGGACCTCAGACTGGGGCGAAGGTTCACCTACCAACAGGACTACGACCGTAATCACACAGCCAAGACAACACAGTTTGTGGCTTCGGGACAAGTTTCTGAATGTCCTTGAGTGTCCCAGCCAGATCCCGGCCTTGAACCAGATCTAACATTTCTGAAGAGACCAGTAAATAGCTGTGCAGCAACACTCCCCATCCAACCGGATCTGCAGAGAAGAATGAGGGAAACTCCCCATATACAGGTGTGCCAAGCTTGTAGCGTCATACCTAAGGAGACTCAAGGCTGTAATCGCTGCCAAAGGTGCTTCAACAAAGTACTGAATACTTATGTAAATGTCATATTTTTATTTTTAATAAATAAGTGAAGAATTCTAAAAACCTGTTTTGCTTTGTCATTATGGGGTATTGTGTGTAGATTGATGATGGGGGGAAAAAAGATTTGATACATTTTAGAATAAGGCTGTAACCTAACAAAAATATGGAGAAAGTCAAGGGGTCTGAATACTTTCCAAAGGCACTGTAAGTAGTACTTTAAAGTATTTTTACTTAAGTACTTTACACAACTGGGTATTAGTAGTATACACCAAGGCCAGTGTTTCCTCCTCCATGGTGGTGAGGTGGGATCAGTTGTAGCTGTCAACTGCATCCCCTCGCGTTAGATTAACTGTTAGTACTCAGAGCGGGTTGCTGCTGTAGCTAGAAAATGGCCCCTAAATCAATTACAGCCACAGTCCAGTGGTTCCTGGGCTGCTTCCCTTCCACACAGTCAACCACGCTCTGACGCTCCCAGCTCCCCTTTCCTCTATCCTTCCACCCCACAGTCCCCATCTCTCTCATCTGCTGAAAATGCAACAACACAAAAACAGCATATCGCTGGATTCAAACTTGCAACCTTTGGAATCAGAGGCAGATGCTTATGCTGATCCACCATCCACGTCCACAACGCTTTAGGACAATAGGACAAAACCGAAACCTACTTGAAGGTAACAGCGCTCACTGTTGCCCCTAGTGGCTGTTTGGATGTTGAACGCTGACTTGGATCATGGGTGACCTGGCTGGAAAATGAGGCCCCTTTAAAGAAGGAATCATGGGGATAAATAAGCTTAAAGGAGAAAGAGAGAGGAAGGGAAGAAAGAGACAGTGAGGTCACCCTCAAATAGAATCTAATCAGTTGGTAGAGCATGGTGTTTGCAACGCCAGCATGATGTGTGCAACACCAGGGTTGTGGGTTCGATTCCCACGGGGGGCCAGTACAAAAATAAAATACAAAATAAATTCATGAAATTAAATGAAATGTATGCATTCACTACTGTAAGTCGCTCTGGATAAGAGCGTCTGCTAAATGACTAAAATGTAAATGTAAATGTAAAGGACGGGAGGGAAGGAGGGTGTGTGTGTTTGTGTGTGTGTGTGTGTGCCTCTGTGTGTGTATACTGTAGAATACAGGCATGAGGAAAGTTCTTGTGAATATTGTGCAGTAGTAGTAGTAGTATGTAAACTAAAACCCTCTATCACTTAAGTTAAGACTGGCTGGTTCTGTGTTGCCATGTGTGCTGGGGTGGCTGGGTTAGCGAAGAAACAGAAAAGAAGGAGAGGAAGGAGGCAGGGATGAAGGGAAGTTAGTAGGGAGGGATGTCACTGTAGTGATGTGTTTTCCCCTTGTGACCGCTATGTGTGAACATATGAGTCATAAACTCTCTGCTGACAGGAGCGTCACCATGTGACAGTGACGGGAAACGTAATGTGACCTAATTCTTAATAGTCATGGTCAGGAGAACTGTCCGCCTCGACCGTGCTAGGAACACAGCATGACCAGGTCGTCAACGGTTGAAACCTCTATATTGTTTTGACCACAGTCACAGCTCACACAGAAATAGCCTCCCATGTCCTCCTGCACTTGTACCCCCCCTTCCTCTCTCTCTCTCCCACTCTCTCCTCTCTCTCTATCCCTCCCTCTCTATCTCTCGCTCCCCCCCCCCTCTCTCTCTCTTTCTCTTTGTGCCCCCCGCTTTCTCTCTTAGCTGTTTGCGTCCCCTTCACCTCACCCTCTTTCTCTCTCCCCCCTCTCTCTGTTGATCTTTCTCTCTCCTGTATCTGTACCCGAGGAGCATATACTGGAGATGAGGATATTATGAGGTGATGTCACGTCATGTCTTGGAAAACAAGACTCTTCATCCCCCTGTTTCTCTCCCTCTTTTTCTCAGTCTCTAGTTCTGCAGACTGATGTGGCAGTCTGTACTCTGCCTGACCTCCGCAACTCTTTTTCCTCATGATTGTTTACACATGCCGTTAATTATAAATCAAAAAGCAATATTAAGTAACTGTAATGTTTGACTATACCGCCACCACATAAGGTCTTGGTACACATAAGAGAGATTTTCCTATCCCTGTTACATGGCCAGGTCAGGCTTGCACATTTTTTCCTCTCTAATGTGTGTTTGTGTGTGTGTTTCTGTCACACAGTGGTGCTGGCTCCTGTGGTAATTCGATCAATTCACAGCCACCCTTGTCTCAGCACAGTGAGAAAATACTGTTTGAGACAGCACTTACCCATTTAGCTTACCTTCACAACGCACTAGCGCACATGCTAGCATGGCTCTTCGTTTGGCATCGCTGGCACTTCACAAAGTGCTCACGCTAGCCCTGGTGGTCTCTTAGACACTTTTTTATCATTGTTTGTTGTTTAGTTTTTTTTATATACTGCTTGAGTGCATTTTCTAGCTTTTAGCCTAAACTAGCCTAATAACCCCACTCTACTTTAGCACCAACACTAGTCACTCTCTGTACTCTAACTCCAATAGTCTAGACTCTAGGGCACACGTGGGCCCCTGCTCTATGGACTCTACTCTTAATACTATATTCTCTACTCTTCTATCATACTATATAGCCCTGTTTTCACCTGCTAGCACGTAGCCTCATTAATCCCTACCTGCCACTCACTGCTTTACCACTCATGCTAACGGTGCCCCTCGTCTAGTCGAGTTTAGCGCCCTGCAAGCTTATCGCTAGGTACCATGCTAGCCTGGCTAATGAGCAGAGGGTTTAAAGGAGAATTCCTGCTGGGTGTGTACCTGCAGGGTATCAGGTCTCAGGTGCAGCTAATGCTAATCCCCTCTGCCTGCTCATAGCTAAAGGACTGCAGCTGGACCCGACTCTGAAATAACCCCTTTAAGAGCATGGCTTAATAATAAACTGATAAAGTGTTACTCTCGGGCTCGCTGTCGCTAATAGCCTCCTCAGAACTGCACACTACGACCCTAGCTAACGATCATGACCCCTATAACACTCACCAGCACTCCTTCTCAATGTAATCCCTTAGCCTGTACTCATTAGCTTTCAACCATGTGGTGGATAAAAGAGAAAAACACCTAATTTAATTATATGTGCACGTAACACCTGAATCACTGTCACCATAGCACCCACAGCTGCTTTTTTAAATGTAGCCCTATGTCGGAACATTCCTCAATCATTGAAGTCTGAACTTCATTGCTGCTCATCGTCACCTCTTTTCTCTCGCTCCCTATCTCTCTGTCTCTCTCTCTGTCTGTGGTTTGTTTCTCCCTTTCTCTCTATCTCTCCCTCCTCTCCTCCTCTCTCTGAATGATGAATGAGGTGAAGGAGATAAAAAGCTGACTGTGGCATAGAGAAAAAGGTTTAATCTGTCAGTCTTTCCACTGCCTGCCTAACAGGGGGGGAAACAGCCCCGTGGCACCTGAATGCTGTCATTTTTCACTTAACACTCCTCATCGCCTTTCATTGGCCAGGTGCAGCACGGCAAACAGACTGCAGACACAGAGTGGCATAGCTGAGTACCATCTCTCTGCATTATTTGTCTCCCTCTTTTTCACAAGCGAATATACTGTATGCACACACACTACTAAACAGAACACACATGCCCACACGCAGGCACATGCCCACACACACATACTCACACACACACACGACGGTCCCACACACAGTATACACTCTTTTTGTATATCCATCCATGTATTTTTCCTCCCTTATTCCAGAGCCTCTATCAAAGACAATACTTCCCTTTAATGTTCTGTATTATCTTGAGGAGACAAATTCTGTCCTTCCACAATGCCCAGAGGCCCTCCGGCAGGTCCAATGCCCAGAGGCCCTCCGGCAGGTCCAATGCCCAGAGGACCTACAGCAGATCCACTGTTATAGACACTGCAGCTCTACAGAACTGAAGCAGGAAGGACTGTATTGTAGGAACATTTCCTGGGTTCATGTCTGCTAGACCTGAAGTTATTACAATGTTTAGACTCTAATGTCAGGGAGACCACAGAGAAGGATGTTCTCATTCCCAAAGAGCACCGGTCTTATTGGCAGCTGGATTCCCTTTGTAAAACAGTGCACTACTCTAGCTTTCCTGTTATTATCATGTTGTACGGTATTGAAGTCTTTGAAAATCCCAATGAGAATTGAGATTAATCTTTGAGAACAAGCAAAGAACAGTTATTCTATCGAAAGTAGGAACAGAAACAGATTTCACCACATGGTTTTTTCTTCATCAAGTGCCTCACCATTCTCAGGAGGCATAGAAAGTTGACCTTTTCCCTCTCCCTATGACCTTTACCTACTGTAGGGGACCGTAGGGAGTGTTGGGGTGTACAACCCCCGCCTGCCTCCCAGGAGTGATAGGTGGGTGGTAGGGTGGAGAGACAGAAGAGGGTGGTGGCAAGAGGCAAAGGGGCTCACCAGGAGTGTTAGATGGGTAGTAGGGTAGAGAGACGGCAGAGGGTGGCGGTAAGGGTAAAGGGGGCTCACCAGGAGTGATAGGCAGCAGGATGAAGTGACCTGGGGATTAGGGTGTAGGGTGTTGAAGGGGGCACCCTGGTTCCTTTGCAAGAGGACCAGATGAGCCTACCTGAGGAAGCTAGCTGTGTCCATCTGTGGCTGTCTACTTTGGTCTTAGTGGGGTGCTAGACCCCCCTAGTCGTAGAGAGTAGCGTGGGGTGGTATTTGTGTGTTGGATAATTGTGAAAAATGAACATTTCCACCAACAGACAGACCGTGACTCAGACACACATTGAGCCAACCGTTTATGCCGTTGCTGAGGCTTTTTCTGTAGAGGTTTCCAGGGTCTGAGCTATAGAAATGAATGAAAAGACAAAGTTATGATGAATATGAGCTGACGTTCCCAGACTACCACTGTAACCAGTCTGAGATCATCGTCACATAGCCAGGCGGAGAGAAGGGAGAGAGAGAGGGAGAGTGTGGTGTAAAGCAGGGTTCTTTTGTCTTTGTGTGTGTGTGTGGGTCTAGGGAGCAGGTCTTTGAGGAGAGCCCGGGCCCACATCAGGCCTATAAAGACCAGGAAGTGGTGTCTGGAGATGACTAATGAAAACTGACTTTACGTGTTACACCAACCCCCTCTGCTCTCCCTCAATCAACTCTTTCTCCATGTATCCCTAACTCCCTCCCTCCCTACCCCCTATCCCCCTCCCTCCCCCTGGCCAAAGTGGCAGTTGGGCTTGCTGTTTGTTTGTTTTCTATTTCTTAGCCTGTTCATGAGATGTGATGACGACGTGAGAATGTGAGTGTCCATGTGTGTGTTAGTGCAGTGTGTTGTGTAAGCGTGTGTGAGTGTTATTTGGAATATCTGTTTAGGTGTAGCTGGTATGTGTGTATTTTCATCAGTGGGTGTATTAGCCCTTAGTACTGTCAGCATTGCACCTTTCTGGTATTTGGTGATCATGCCATTACATGTGGACTTCTTAGCCCCTGCTGCGGAAAATATTTTTCTATAAATCGACTTAACCCGATCACACTGATAAGCCCCATAGTTAAGCAGTTTGACTTCAAAGGCACAACGCAAGACCTCTTGACACCACCTTACCTTCTCTTTTCCATTCCATGATTTTCTCCCTCTCGCTATCTCTCTCTCTCTATTCTGCAGGGATTTATTTTTGCTGACTGGGGGAATGTGTGGTAGCGTTGAAATATTCAGAATAATATTAAAAAGCTGGCTTTCTGACTTTTATGGCGGTGGTATGAGTCGGACAGCAGGGTACAGGGCATGCAGTATCCAACCACTTTACCAGAGTATGGACACAAATATATTTCCAGCAATTAAGCCCTTCTGCCTTATTCAGTAAGCTTGCATTAAGTGTCTTACGTGAATATGATAAAAATAACAGAAACATTCATTACATAGTCGATTACATTGTAATATGCAATGGCTTCGGGCGGCCTTGGAATATTCCAACTGGGAAACGCAATGTATGGAAATTGAGTATGTCTATAGGAGTGACTGTCTATAGGAGTGACTGCACATATAGATAGAGACATATACCGTTGAAGTCGGAAGTTTACATACATCTTAGCCAAACACATTTAAACTCAGTTTTTCACAATTCCTGACATTTAATCCTAGTAAAAATTCCCTGTCTTAGGTCAGTTAGGATCACCACTTTCTTTTAAGAATGTGAAATGTCAGAATAACTGGTGGAAATATGTCCTTTAGTCTGATGAGTCCAAATTTTGGATTTTTGGTTCCAACCGGTGTGTCTTTGTGAGATGCGGAGTAGGTGAACGGATGATCTCTGAATGTGTGGTTCCCACTGTGAAGCATGGATGAGGAGGTGTGATGGTGTGGGGTGCTTTGCTGGTGACACTGTCTGTGATTTATTTCGAATTTAAGGCACACTTAACCAGCATGGCTACCACAGCCTTCTGCAGCGATACGCCATCCCATCTGGTTTGTGCTTAGTGGGACTATCATTTGTTTTTCAACAAGACAATGACCCAACATACCTACAGGCTGTGTAAAGGATATTTGACTAATGGGAGTGATGGAGTGCTGCATCAGATGACCTGGCCTCCACAATCACCCAACCTCAACCCAATTGAGATGGTTTGGGATGAGTTGGACCGCAGAGTGAAGGAAACGTGTTATCATTTGTTGTTGGCTTGCCCATGTAGTTGTTTGTTGTTGGCTTGCCCATGTTGTTGTTTGTTGTTGGCTTGCCCATGTTGTTGTTTGTTGTTGGCTTGCCCATGTTGTTGTTTGTTGTTGGCTTGCCCATGTAGTTGTTTGTTGTTGGCTTGCCCATGTTGTTGTTTGTTGGCTTGCCCATGTTGTTGTTTGTTGGCTTGCCCATGTTGTTGTTTGTTGTTGGCTTGCCCATGTTGTTGTTTGTTGTTGGCTTGCCCATGTTGTTGTTTGTTGTTGGCTTGCCCATGTTGTTGTTTGTTGTTGGCTTGCCCATGTTGTTGTTTGTTGTTGGCTTGCCCATGTTGTTGTTTGTTGGCTTGCCCATGTTGTTGTTTGTTGTTGGCTTGCCCATGTTGTTGTTTGTTGTTGGCTTGCCCATGTTGTTGTTTGTTGTTGGCTTGCCCATGTTGTTGTTTGTTGTTGGCTTGCCCATGTTGTTGTTTGTTGTTGGCTTGCCCATGTTGTTGTTTGTTGTTGGCTTGCCCATGTTGTTGTTTGTTGGCTTGCCCATGTTGTTGTTGTTTGTTGGCTTGCCCATGTTGTTGTTGTTTGTTGGCTTGCCCATGTTGTTGTTTGTTGGCTTGCCCATGTTGTTGGCTCCACGCTGCCGGAAGTAGATGCTGTTCTGTTAACTGGGGGAGTTGCTGCTGTGTTGTCAGAGAGAAAAGTGCTCCACCGCTTCCTCGCCTCCAGATTTGGCCTCCAGGTACTTTGAAGAGAGGTTTTGAGTCTG
This sequence comes from Salmo salar, assembly GCF_965601325.2. Lineage (NCBI taxonomy): Eukaryota > Metazoa > Chordata > Actinopteri > Salmoniformes > Salmonidae > Salmo > Salmo salar. The sequence continues at coordinate 147,643,416 of NC_138299.1, forward strand.
TGTCCTCTGTCATCTGACAGTTTCTGAATCAGGGTGGTTGGAAGGCAGTGTGTTTGTGTTCATCTGCGACAGGGCTAGCTATTTTTCACATCTTTGCCAGCATTCTTGCGAGGGTGTTCACTCCCATCGGCTCGTTTGTGTACCTGAAACATAAGACAAAATAACGCTGGCTAATAGTTAGGCCTACATAGCTACTGGTTATATTTTCAGGGTACGTTAGAATGATTTAGCTAGCTAATAGTTACTTACCATCTGTATCCGTTCACTGGTGGGCAGCTTTGTCACGGTCCTCTTTCCTAAACTTTTGAATTATGCCGACAGACACATTGATGCTCGTTGTAAATTCTGTGTCTTTCTGTGTACTCCATGCCAAACTGAGAGGGGGTCGTTGATATCTTGGCTCAAACCAGCTCTGAGTCCAACATGGTTGCTAATCCCATATTCTTTGTCATTCATGTTTCTCACTGAACTACACAAGTCCCATAGAGTGACGTTCAGCTCTGTTTTGGTTGTATTCCCAAACTCTCAATGTATCCCTTTTTCTGCAGGTAAGTGCCCACTTTGTTTGTTTCACAATGTTATTTTCTATTGTTGATGTAGCCATTGTATTGAGGTGAAAAGGCAAAATGTCATAGTCATGGTATAAGGTCTCACATACACACAGCGAAATACTGTTTTAGCCAATCAACATCCAGTATCCAAACTACCCGGTTTATAAATGTATATATACATTTGTGCCTACAGTGAGATCTAATTGAGACTTTATTAACTTATTGTAATGATGTAGGTTATACATTTATAATACTCGCCCAGTCTAAAGTCCAACTTGGGACAAGTCTAGGTACTGTTGCTCTCTCTCTCTCCCTCCTAATTTCAGTCACTGTTCTCCCCCTTCTCCCAATCTCTCTCTTTCTGTTTTATGTATCAAATCCTTTGACATTTGTGGTTAATTCCAGACTGTAATTGAAAAGCAGGCGTGTAAGTGGTGACTTTGGCTATTAAAAGCAGCACTCCTCCATGGTGCTCAACACTAATTGTACTGCAGAGAGAGAGAGACAGAGAGAGACAGAGAGACAGAGAGAGACAGAGAGAGACAGAGAGAGAGAGACAGAGAGAGACACAGAGAGAGAGACAGAGAGAGACAGAGAGAGACAGAGAGAGACAGAGAAAGACAGAGAAAGACAGAGAGACAGAGACAGAGAGAGAGACAGAGAGAGACAGAGAGAGACAGAGAGAGACAGAGAAAGACAGAGAAAGACAGAGAGACAGAGACAGAGAGAGACAGAGAGAGAGAGACAGATACACAGAGACAGAGAGAGACAGAGAGAGACAGAGAGAGACAGAGAGAGACAGAGACAGAGAGAGACAGAGAGAGAGAGACAGATACACAGAGACAGAGAGAGACAGAGAGAGACAGAGACAGAGAGAGACAGAGAGAGAGAGACAGATACACAGAGACAGAGAGAGACAGAGAGAGACAGAGGGGGAACGATGGAAAGAGAGTAGGCTGGAGAGGAGGGGAGGTAAGGACGGAAAGAAAGAGAGAGAGAGAGAGAGGGAGAGAGAAAGAAAGATACAGAGAGCAGGGGGACCAACTAAACACAGAATTAATTACAACTAACCTTGAGCATTCAGTGGTCCCATGGGACGAACACAATGGATGTGTGTGTGCGTGTGCATCTGTCTGTGTGTGCGTGCGTGCGTGTGTGTGTGTGTGTGTGTGTGTGTGTGTGTGTGTGTGTGTGTGTGTGTGTGTTAGGGTTGGGTGATGTCGACCTTTGTCCTATTGTGATTATATACCCATTAAACCTTATGATTTATGATGGCAACACTTCCTGTTGGCCAACCCAATGTGTGTGTTGATGTGTGTGTCAGTGTGCAGGGGTTAAAGTTCTCCGTCACCATGACAGATTTCCATCAGAGGTTGTTTTTGAGATCAGTGTAGATCCGCAATATGACAGAAGCATGTCTGTTCTAGGAAATACATTTTATTTTCTCTGTTACGTTGTGTACACTGAACACACATGCATGATTGTTGCTTGACACTGATGTTCAGATGAAGGGAATGAAATAGTCTTTAATGTGCACCAGCGCGTTGCTCAACTCAAACAGCAGTGTGTAATTCAAAGCCTATACTTTATCAGTCAGGATGGAACTTTACAGTGCTAGTATTTTCTGCCATGTAATGTTGTTATTTAAACAAGTAGAGTCGTTTACCTATTCAGCTTGTTGTTGTGTGTTTAATGCAAGAAACATATTCATCTGGAGACGCAGTCATGTTGCTAGAGCCAGAGAGAGGGAGCAGTCAGGATGGTGTGCCCAATAGGGGAAATTCAGCCTATGTACATTTTAGTGCCACTATGCTTCATCAGTTGGGCTACATGTGATAATGCTTACTGTTAATAGCAAATCTGATAATATAGACCATGGCTGTCCAACCCTCTTCCTGGAGATCTACTGTCCTGTAGGTTTTCAGTCCAACCCTAATTTAGCAGTTCTGATTCAGCTAGTTAAGGTCTGGTTGAGCAGCTAATTAGTAGAATCAGGTTATTTAAATTAGGGTTGGACTGAAAACCCACAGGACGGTAGATCTCCAGGAAGAGGGTTGGACAGCCCTGATATAGATCCTGCATGGTGCAATATGTTATAATAATTTACCAATTTGTTATTGGGCTCATTTCTGGAGGTAGAAATTATATTTATAATTTTATTTGAATTCATTAAAAATTCACCAGAACTGATCTTCTCAGACCTTCTACATAAACATTATCTCGGGGAGGACCCCGTAAGGAAGGGGACTGAAATTGGTCAACCTCGCAGTTTAATACATGTAAAAAATGATCCTCTTCCCCTAAAAGCATGATGGTCATGACTTTCTTAGATGAAAGGGGAGGTTAACTTGGCCCCACACAAGTGATCTGAGATCCACTTAAGTTTGAGCAATGGGATTTTTTTTTTGCTTTAACCCCTGGGTATGTGTGTGTGTTGATGCTGTCAGAGGGACTCCAGCTTTGACTTATCTAGGTCAGCAGTCAAAAACAGGAACAAGAAAAACTCTCTCTCTTTCTCTCCCTCTCTCTTTCTCTCTCTCTGTCTCTCTTTCTCTCTCTCTTTCTCTCTCTCTCTCTTTCTCTCTCTCTGTCTCTCTTTCTCTCTCTCTTTCTCTCTCTCTCTCCCTCTTTCTTTATTTCTTTCTTTCTTTCTCTCTCTCTCTTTCTCTCGCTCTTTCTCTCTCTCTCTCTCTCTCTCTCGCTCTCTCTCTATCTCGCTCTCTCTCTCTCTCTCTCTCTTAACCAACAGTGCAGTTCAAGAGGAGTTAAGAAAATATTTACCAAATAAACTAAAGTAAAAAATAATAAAAAGTAGCACAATAACATAACAGTAACGAGGCTATATACAGGGGTACCGGTTAGTGAGTCAGTGTGCGGGGATACAGGTTAGAGGTCATTTGTACATGTAGGTAGGAGTGAAGTGACTATGCAGAAATACAGTTTTTCTCAATTGCTAAAACACAATTCCTGAAACCTTGCTCTGTTTCCTGAAAACATTAAACACAAAACCTCATCTTCAAGCACTATTTACATAACCTCTGACTCCTCTCGCAAAATGAAACATTCGCCTCAAAACAGTTTTACCTGTGTTCAAAATCAAACACTGCTCTCAAATCATAAACAAAGTGATCAAAATGATATACACTCTCAAGCAGTCAGTAAACAATACACCAAAAATTAGAAAACACATTGTTCAAAACATACAATTCTCAGGGAAAAGTACATTTTTAATCTAAAAAAAATATTCATATTTTTCCGTCATTGTCTTTTGATGAACGAAAACATGTTCTATCATAGTAGCTCAGAATTGATCAGAAATTACTACTCTGCTTTGCCCTTTGCAATTTAGTTTTTTGTTCTTCCTCCTCCTTGTACCCCTATTTTTACAGTACTGTACCCTCCATCTCAAAAACTTGTCCTTTGTCTCTGTGATACTGTAACTCTTGTTTTTTGTTGATATGAACCTGCAACCAGTCAAAATCTATTGAGCAGTCAGTACTGTTAATAAATGGACTGTTAACAATTTGTCCATTGTACAGTATACAGCCTACAATGCTCTGTACTACAGTATACAATATTAAAAGGGACAAAAATCAAAGGAGTAAACATGTGATCAATGTGCTTCTTCTTGTCTTTGGGCTGGGTCAGGCCAGAGCACTTCGTCGACATCACAAGCAATATTGTCCCTCCTGAGGCAACGGGGGAAGAAGCCTCTTGTGTGCCATATCCAGCCCTGACATGATTCCTCACCTATATCACCACAGGCTAAATCCATGGCTTGCAGCAGATTTACTCTGGTGTAGGGTTGTCTATCATACACTTTCCATCTCCAAGAGGAGAAAAACTCCTCAATCGGATTCAGGAAAGGCGAGTATGGAGGGAGGTACAAGTTCATAAACTGCCCATTGATATTAAACCATTCCCTTACCTGAGCAGCTCGGTGGACACTGACATTGTCCCACAGTATCACATAGGTGGGAATGGGATTCTCATTTAGCTCTTGACCCTGCTGCTCTTGAACCTGCTGCTCAAATAAAAGATCTCTTAGATTGGCAATAAATCTTAGAAGGTGCTGGGTGTTATATGGCCCGAGTGTAACATGGTGATGTAGAACACCATGGTTGCTGATAGCAGCACAGATTGTGACATCGCCACCTCGTTGACCAGGGACTTCAACAATGGCCCGCTGTCCAATCATGTTTCGGCCTCTCCTCCTCTTTGTTAGATTGAAGCCTGCTTCATCGACAAAGATGAACTCATGGGGTTTGTCCAAGGATTCCAAGTCAAATATTGTCTGTGTAGAAATACAATATACTGTATGTAGGATTTTGTAAGTCGTACAGAGACAGTGCTATACTGTAGAGTACAATTAGGCCTACTGTATGCACTTCTGATTCACATACATTGTATGTACTGAAGAGTAATGTCATTCACATATAGTAGTATGTGTTAGTACTGTAGACAATCTGGATTACAGTAAATGTTTCTGAATGTACACTTACTTGCACATACTGAGCTCGCAGTTCTTTCACCCTTGGTGAGTTGCGCTCAAAAGGTACTCTGTATACTTGTTTCATTCGCATCCTGTTACGATGGAGGATACGGTCAATTGTGGAAATGTTCACACTGTCGATTCCCTGGAAGTGTGTGTTGTCTTGTATCACTCGTTCCTGGATTTCTCTGAGTCGTATTGCATTATCTTGAAGGACCATGCCAACTATAACGGCCTCTTGCTCCCGAGTGAATATAGCTGTCCTTCCATCTGCATGTGGCAGCCTTGCAATTCTACAAAAAGTAGTTGTGCATTTACAAAACATATTCATGCAGTACAATACATACAGTGATTAACTTTACAAATGTCTATTGAAACAGCTGCATAGAGTGTAGTACAGTAAATTTGCAATTACAAAAATACAGTAGTATACTGTACCTGTTCTCTTCTCTGAATGTCCGTACTATGGTGGACACAGAAAATCAGCTCAAATTTGGTTGCACTCTAAGTCCTGCTTCCCTCATTGTCAGTCCATGGACAAGAACATGGTCTATAACTGTTGCTCGAATTTCATCAGATATTTCCACTCTTTGTCTTCCTCTTCGTCATCCTCTTCCTCTTTCTTGCCCTCCTCCTCCTCTTCCTCCTCGTCGCCCACCTCGCATACGCACTCGTCCTCGTCCTCTCACATTGTTTCTTCTATCCATTCTCAGACTTAATCCTTCCCACCTTCAACAACCTGTTTGCTCGCTGAACTGGCTTATATTGGTTGTGTCGCATCATTTGAAACAGGTTAAATCAATTTCTATTTGTATTTGATTGTTGCCACTTGAGTTTACCAGTATGGATGACGTGCATTAGAGTGCAGAATGTGTTTTGAGAATGAGAATGTGTTTAGAGTTTTGCTGAAAAGTCTAAGTGAGATCTGCAAATTCTGTTTTACCATGTGAAATGGTTTAAGGTATTGACAACAGACTGCATAATTAGCTAAATGAGTGCAGGCAACTGAGAACTTTGTTCAGCCAATGGGTTTTAGTGTTTTAGCAATTGAGAAAAACTGTAATAAACAGTGAGTAGCAGCAGGGTACAAACCAAATGGAGGGGGGGAGTCAATGTAATTGTCTGGTGGCCATTTGATTAATTGTTCAGCAGTCTTATGGCTTGGGGGTAGAAGCTGTTAAGGAGCCTTTTGGTCCTAGACTTGGTGCTCCGGTACCGCTTGCCGTGCGGTAGCAGAGAAAACAGTCTATGACTTAGGTGACTGGAGTCTCTGACAATTTTATGGGCTTTCCTCTGACACCGCCTATTATATAGGTCCTGGATTGCAGGAAGCTTGTACCCAGAGATGTACTGGGCCTTACGCCCTACCCTCTGTAGCGTCTTACGGTCAAATGCCGAGCAGTTGCCATACCAGGCAGTGATGCAACCGGTTAGGATGCTCTCGATGGTGCAGCTGTAGAAGTTTTTGAGGGTCTGGGGACCCATGCCAAATCTTTTCAGTCTCCTGAGGAGGAAATGGTTTTGTCGTGCCCTCTTCACGACTGTCTTGGTGTGTTTTGACCATGATAGATCGTTGGTGATGTGGACACCAAGGAACTTGAAACTCTCGACTGGCTCCACTACAGCCCCATTGATGTTAATGATGTTGTTTTCCTGCAGTCCACGATCAGCTCCTTTGTCTTGCTCACATTGAGGGAGAGGTTGTTGTCCTGGCACCACACTGCCAGTTCTCTGACCTCCTCCCTATAGGCTGTCTCATCATTGTCGGTGATCAGGCCTACCACTGTTGTGTCATCAGCAAACTTAATAATGGTGTTGGAGTCGTGTTTGGCCACGACGTTGTGGGTGAACAGGGAGTACAGGACGGGACTAAGTACACACCACTGAGGGGCCCCAGTGTTGAGGATCAGCGTGGCAGACGTGTTGTTGCCTACCCTTACCACCTGGGGGCGGCCCATCAGGAAGTCCAGGATCCAGTTGCAGAGGGAGGTGTTTAGTCCCATGCTCCTTAGCTCAGTGATGAGCTTTGTGGGCACTATGGTGTTGAACGCTGAGCTGTAGTCAATTAACAGCATTCTCACATAGGTCTTCCTTTAGTCCAGGTGGGAAAGGGCAGTGTGGAGGGCGATTGAGATTGCGTCATCTGTGGATCTATTGGGGCGGTATGCGAATTGGAGTGGGTCTAGGGTATCCGGGAGGATGCTGTTGATGTGAGCCATGGCCAGCCTTTCAAAGCTCTTCATGGCTACTGACATGAGTGCTACGGGGCGGTAATCATTTAGGCAGGCTACCTTCGCTTCCTTGGGCACAGGGGCTGTGGTGGTCTGCTTGAAACATGTCGGTATTACAGACTCAGTCAGGGAGAGGTTGAAAATGGCAGTTGGTCTGCGCATGCTTTGAGTACACGTCCTGGTAATCCATCTGGCCCCGCGGCTTTGTGAATGTTCACCTGTTTAAAGGTCTTGCTCACATCGGCTACCGACTGCGTTATCACACAGTCATCCAGAACAGCAGGTGCTCTTGTGCATGCTTCTGTGTTGCTTGCCTCGAAGCAAGCATAAAAGGCATTTAGCTCGTCTGGTAGGCTCGCGTCACTGGGCAGCTCGCATCTGGGTTTCCCTTTGTATTCTGTAATAGTTTTCAAGCCCTGCCACATCCAACGAGCATCAGAGCCGGTGTAGTATGATTCAATCTTAATCCTGTGTTGACGCTTTGCTTGTTTGATGGTTCGTCTGAGGGCATAGCGGGATTTGTTATAGGCATCCGGATTAGTGTCCCGCTCCTTGAAAGCGGCAGCTGTAGCCTTTAGCAAGATGCAGATGTTGCCTGTAATCCATGGCTTCTGTTTGGGATATGTACGTACGGTCACTGTGGGGACGATGTCGTCGATGCACTTATTGATGAAGCCGATGACTGAGGTGGTATACTCCTCAATGCCATTGGATGAATCCTGGAACATATTCCAGTCTGTGCTAGCAAAACAGTCCTGTAGCGTAGCATCCGTGTCATCTGACCACTTCTGTATTGAGCAAGTCACTGGTTCTTCCTGCTTTAGGTGGTCTCGATTTTTTTTCCCTCTGGTTGCACATGTGACATGCTGGTAAACATTTGGTAAAACTGATTTAAGTTTGCCTGCATTAAAGCCCCCGGCCACTAGGAGCGCCGCTTCTGGGTGAGCATTTTCTTCTTTGCTTATGGCCTTAGAGTTGGTTGAGTGCGGTCTTAGTGCCAGCATCGGTTTGTGGTGGTAAATAGACGGCTATGAATAATATAAATTAGAACTCTCTTGGTAGATAGTGTGGTCTACAGCTTATCATAAGGTACTCTACCTCAGGTGAACAATACCTCGAGACTTCTTTAATATTAGACATCGCACACCAGCTGTTATTGACAAAAAGGCACACACCCCACCCCTCGTTTTACCAAACGTAGCTTCTCTGTTCTGCCGGTTCTTTGAAAATCCCTCCAGCTCTATATGATCTGTGTCATTGTTCAGCTACGACTCGGTGAAACATAAGATATTACATTTCTTAATGTCCCGTTGGTAGGATAATTGTAATCGTAGGTCATCAATTTTATTTTCCAATGATTGCGTTTTAGCAAGTAGAATTGATGGTGGTGGGAGTTTACTCGCTCGCCTACGGATTCTCAAAAGGCAGCCCGGTCTGCGTCCTCTTTTCCTCTGTCTTTTCTTCACGCAAATGACTGGGATCTGGGCCTGTTCCCGGGAGAGCAGTATATCTTTCTCGTCGGACTCGTTAAAGGAAAATACTTCTTCCAGTTTGTGGTGAGTCATCCCAGTTCTGATGTCCAGAAGTTATTTTCGATCCTAAGAGACGGTAGCAGCAACATTATGTACAAAATAAGTAAAAAAACAAGTTACAAACAATGCAAAAAAACGAACAAAATAGCACAATTGGTTACGGTCATGTAAAACGTCAGCCATCTTAACATTTCTGTGTTGTATAAAAGTTAGTCAAATGGACGGATATCTACTCACACAGCCATGTCTGCCGCTGCATGAATAATGTCCGCTCTCAGAGAGACTTGTTTTGGGAGTGTGTGTTTGTGAAGTGTTTACAGTAGGATGCATCTCTGCTCAGGATGTACTGAAGGGCATTTGAGTGGTCATAAGGATGAGTGTGTCCGAGTGTGTGTGTGTGTGTGTGTGTGTGTGTTCCGTTAGAGTACTTGTGGTCCTTAAAACAGCTGTTACACAACAGCATCCAGAACCGTGCCCTAGACTCTCCATGTTAGACACAGTACACACTAATAGGTCTCATCATGTTAGGGTGTGTCTTACAATCTCAAACATGCCTGAAAGCTTATTAACTAACTACACTTATCGTAAATATCTCACGAGTCACTCTGTTGTAGTGCACGAGATCTAATGGAGGAGCAGAGAGATCGACGCTAACATGCTAACAATGTGTTGAGCAGTGGAGTGACATTCATTCTAAATCGGAGTGTAGCGCTAATGTTCTGTGTGGGCTAGTCAGCATCACTTATGTCACAGCCAGGGTTTGAATATGGATGTTTGTTTACTGAAGGGAGAAATCGGCCACTTAGAGAGCAGACAAGTTAATGTGTAAGTCTGTTGGTTAATGAACACACGTCCACGACACGCTATGTACAGACACACACACACACACACACACACACAACAGTGTGATTAAGGGCTTGTGCAGAGATCACGTCAGTTTTGGTTAAATAAATCACTCTCTCCTTGGGCTGTAGAAATGGATCATATGTTAAACACATTGAGTCTGGTCTTGATACACACAGAGCTGTTGGAGATGTGTGAACATTGACCAGAACATTGGCTTAGCTTTTGTTTGGCCTTTTACTATGTGATAGGCACTTAACAGTGTACGTATATAAAACATGTGGTCTTAGGAGGTCCAATATGGGAACACTGACCACACATTCATGTGCTTTGTTGTAGACGTTAAATGGTTGACCACACCAGAGGATTGTCTGCTTTCTAATAAATATTTGGAGGTCGACCACACTTCTTTTAGTGACTCTTTCTATGTGACCGTTGGCTTTATGCATTTGTATGTAATATATTACAGACATGAGATTGTGAGTTTAGCCTAACTAAAATCTTATTTTCTTTGTGTATTTATTAAGCATTTATTAAACATGGAAACAACCTAATGATCATCCACCACCCTCTGTCCGCCCCCATAGAAGTCGATATAAATGTTGACCAGATGTTGATACTGAATTTCGACGACCTAGGTCTAAATTTGATCTATCCCTCTCTCCACCCATCTAGGTGTCATCTACACCACAGACACTCTGGACCGCGAGACCAAGGACTCCTATTGGCTGACTGTGTATGCCACAGACCACGGGGTGGTGCCCCAGTTCGCCATCATGGAGGTGTACATCCAGGTAGAGGACGTCAACGACAACGCCCCCCTGACCTCTGACCCTGTCTACCACCCCGTTGTCATGGAGAACTCCCCCAAGGACCTGTCCTTCATCCAGATCCAAGCCCAGGACCCGGACGCCACGGGGGGAGCAGAGAGACTGAGCTACAGGATAGCTAGTGGGAACCCACAGAACTTCTTCACCATCAATACCAGGACCGGTGAGTGGGGAGGGGGAGATGGTGTGGGGGGAGGGGGAGATGGTGTGTGTAGAGTGTGGGGGGAGGGGGAGATGGTGTGTGTAGAGTGTGGGGGGGGGAGATGGTGTGTGTAGAGTGTGGGGGGGGGGGAGATGGTGTGTGTAGAGTGTGGGGGGAGGGGGAGATGGTGTGTGTAGAGTGTGGGGGGAGGGGGAGATGGTGTGGAGGGAGGGGGAGATGGTGTGGAGGGAGGGGGAGATGGTGTGTGTAGAGTGTGGGGGGAGGGGGAGATGGTGTGTGTAGAGTGTGGGGGGAGGGGGAGATGGTGTGTGTAGAGTGTGGGGGGAGGAGGAGATGGTGTGTGTAGAGTGTGGGGGGAGGGGGAGATGGTGTGTTGGGGGAGATGGTGTGTGTAGAGTGTGGGGGGAGGGGGAGATGGTGTGTTGGGGGAGATGGTGTGTGTAGAGTGTGGGGGGATGGGGAGATGAGGGGATGGTTGTGTATGTGTTGAGAGCACAGAGACTGAGTTACAAGATAGCTAGCTTCGGTTGTTCTTCACCATCAATGGTGATGGGTTTGTATGGAGATGGAGTGTGTGTAGTAGTGTGTGAGGTGTGTCTGGTTAGTGAGTGTGTGTGTGTGGCTGTCTGTCTGGGTGTGTTTGGGTGTCTCATCTGGTTAAATAGGGCTCTGCTGATGTTGGCTGGCCCTGCAGGACATGTCCTTGGCTGGGGGCTGGTGTATCCTTGAAGTGTGTGTGTGTTTTCTCCCATCTGGCCGGGGGGGTGGGGCGTTTTTTGGCTCTACTTCAATTTTTGTTAAAGGTTTTAATCTGTAAGTATGTGTCTATCGAATTATTTGTGTGAATATGAATGTGTGTCTGCCTTTGTGTGTCTGTGTTTCTGATTGCTGAACAGACGTCTGTCTGTCTGTCTGTCTGTCTGTCTGTCTGTCTGTCTGTCTGTCTGTCTGTCTGTCTGTCTGTCTGTCTGTCTGTCTGTCTGTCTGTCTGTCTGTCTGTCTGTCCTCTTTTATGTTGCTAAGAGTAGTCCTGGTAAACAGCATATTCACACACATAGCTGTTCATGTGTGTGTGTGTGTGTGTGTGTGTGTGTGTGTGTGTGTGTGTGTGTGTGTGTGTGTGTGGTGTGTGTGTGTGTGTGTGTGTGTGTGTGTGTGTTTCAGGGTTTCCGTTAGGAAAATGTGGTGCTGGACAACGTGACTGGGAAGATTTAAATTTACCAGCCATTTACCCATTAGGGCGTCCACCCGTGGTGCTCAGAATGACATCACATGTAGAGTATGGTAATGCTGTTAACAGAAAATGTAGATTATGGTAATACTGTTAACAGAAAATGGGAAGATTTAAATTTACCAGCCATTTACCCATTAGGGCGTCCACTCGCGGTGCTCAGAATGACATCACATGTAGAGTATGGTAATGCTGTTAACAGAAAATGTAGATTATGGTAATGCTGTTAACAGAACATTTAGATTCTGGTAATGCTCATAACAGAATAAGTAGATTATGGTAAACTGTTAACAGAACATGTATATTATGGTAATGCTGTTACGAGAACATGTATATTATGGTAATGCTGTTAACAGAACATGTATATTATGGTAATGCTGTTAACAGAACATGTATATTATGGTAATGCTGTTAACAGAACATGTAGATTATGGTAATGCTGTTAACAGAACATGTAGATTATGGTAATGCTGTTAACAGAACATGTAGATTATGGTAATGCTGTTAACAGAACATTTATATTATGGTAATGCTGTTAACAGAACATGTAGATTATGGTAATGCTGTTAACCTGTTGGGTCTAGGGGGCAGCATTTGCACGTCTGGATAAAAAAAATGTACCCGATTTAATCTGGTTACTAATCCTACCCAGTAACTAGAATATGCATATACTTATTATATATGGATAGAAAACACTCTAAAGTTTCCAAAACTGTTTGAATGGTGTCTGTGAGTATAACAGAACTCATTTGGCAGGCAAAACCCTGAGACATTTTCTGACAGGAAGTGGATACCTGATGTGTTGTATTGACTTTAAAGCTATCCCATTGAAAGACACAGGGGTTTAGGAATATTTTGGCACTTCCTATTGCTTCCACTAGATGTCACCAGCCTTTACAAAGTGTTTTGAGTCTTCTGGAGGGAGATCTGACCGAACAAGAGCCATGGAACGGTGATGTCCCATTAGACACCTGGCGCGCTACTTCATGTTGGGTACCCTCGTTCCAATACGTTATAAAAGGCTATGCATTCGTCCACCTTGAATATTATTCATGTTCTGGTTAAAAAAGGCCCTAATGATTTATGCTATACAACGTTTGACATGTTTGAACGAACGGAAATATATTTTTTCCCCTCGTTCATGACGAGAAGTCCGGCTGGCTTACATCATGTGCTAACGAGACGGAGATTTTTGGACATAAATGATGAGCTTTTTTGAACAAAACTACATTCGTTATGGACCTGTGATACCTGGAAGTGACATCTGATGAAGAGAATCAAAGGTAATGGATTATTTACATAGTATTTTCGATTTTAGATCTCCCCAACATGACGTCTAGTCTGTATCGCAACGCGTATTTTTCTGGGCACAGTGCTCAGATTATTGCAAAGTGTGATTTCCCAGTAAGGTTATTTTTAAATCTGGCAAGTTGATTGCGTTCAAAAGATGTAAATCTATAATTCTTTAAATGACAATATAATATTTTAACAATGTTTTCTAATTTTAATTATTTAATTTCTGACGCTGACTTGACTGCCGGTTATTGGAGGGAAACGATTTCCTCAACATCAATGCCATAGTAAAACGCTGTTTTTGTATATAAATATGAACTTGATAGAACTAAAAATGCATGCATTGTCTAACATAATGTCCTAGGAGTGTCATCTGATGGAGATTGTAAAAGGTTAGTGTATCATTTTAGCTGGTTTTATGGTTTTGGTGACCCTGTCTTTGACTTGACAAAACATTACACACAACTCTTGTAAATGTACTGTCCTAACATACTCTAAATTTATGCTTTCGCCGTAAAACCTTTTTGAAATCGTAAAACGTGGTTAGATTAAGGAGATGTTTATCTTTCAAATGGTGTAACATAGTTGTATTTTTGAAAAATTTGAATTTTGACATTTATTTGGATTCAAATTTGCCGCTCTTGAAATGCACCTGCTGTTGATGGAGTGCACCACAGGTGGCACGCTAGCGTCCCACCTAGCCCCAAGAGGTTAACAGAACATGTAGATTATGGTAATGCTGTTAACAGAACATTTAGATTATGGTAATGCTGTTAACAGAACATTTAGATTATGGTAATGCTGTTAACAGAACATTTATATTATGGTATTGCTGTTAACAGAACATTTATATTATGGTATTGCTGTTAACAGAACATGCAACTCATGTAATGAAGCAGTCAATAAAATGTCATTTTCAAACATTTGCAAAATGCAGTTTACGGGAAAACACGATTCTAAACAGCTCACCAGAGAAAACACCATTCTAAACAGCGCACCAGAGAAAACACCATTTAAACAGCTCACCAGGGAAAACACCATTCTAAACAGCTCACCAGAGAAAACACCATTCTAAACAGCGCACCAGGGAAACACCATTCTAAACAGCTCACCAGGGAAAACACCATTCTAAACAGCGCACCAGGGAAAACACCATTCTAAACAGCGCACCAGGGAAACACCATTCTAAACAGCGCACCAGGGAAACACCATTCTAAACAGCACACCAGGGTAAACACCATTCTAAACAGCGCACCAGGGAAACACCATTCTAAACAGCGCACCAGGGAATACACCATTCTAAACAGCGCATCAGGGAATACACCATTCTAAACAGCGCACCAGAGAAAACACCATTCTAAACAGCGCACCAGGGAAAACACCATTCTAAACAGCTCACCAGGGAAAACACCATTCTAAACAGCACACCAGGGAAAACACCATTCTAAACAGCTCACCATGGAAAACACCATTCTAAACAGCGCACCAGAGAAAACACCATTCTAAACAGCTCACCAGGGAAAACACCATTCTAAACAGCTCACCAGGGAAAACACCATTCTAAACAGCTCACCAGAGAAAACACCATTTAAACAGCTCACCAGAGAAAACACCATTTAAACAGCTCACCAGGGAAAACACCATTCTAAACAGCTCACCAGAGAAAACACCATTCTAAACAGCGCACCAGGGAAAACACCATTCTAAACAGCACACCAGGGAAAACACCATTCTAAACAGCTCACCAGGGAAAACACCATTCTAAACAGCTCACCAGAGAAAACACCATTTAAACAGCTCACCAGGGAAAACACCATTCTAAACAGCTCACCAGAGAAAACACCATTCTAAACAGCTCACCAGGGAAAACACCATTCTAAACAGCTCACCAGGGAAAACACCATTCTAAACAGCTCACCAGAGAAAACACCATTTAAACAGCTCACCAGGGAAAACACCATTCTAAACAGCTCACCAGAGAAAACACCATTCTAAACAGCGCACCAGGGAAAACACCATTCTAAACAGCTCACCAGGGAAAACACCATTCTAAACAGCGCACCTGGGAAAACACCATTCTAAACAGCTCACCAGGGAAAACACCATTCTAAACAGCACACCAGGGAAAACACCATTCTAAACAGCGCACCTGGGAAAACACCATTCTAAACAGCTCACCATGGAAAACACCATTCTAAACAGCGCACCAGAGAAAACACCATTCTAAACAGCTCACCAGGGAAAACACCATTCTAAACAGCTCACCAGGGAAAACACCATTCTAAACAGCTCACCAGGGAAAACACCATTCTAAACAGCTCACCAGAGAAAACACCATTTAAACAGCTCACCAGAGAAAACACCATTCTAAACAGCTCACCAGAGAAAACACCATTTAAACAGCTCACCAGGGAAAACACCATTCTAAACAGCTCACCAGAGAAAACACCATTCTAAACAGCGCACCAGGGAAAACACCATTCTAAACAGCACACCAGGGAAAACACCATTCTAAACAGTAGAAAGAGGAGGAAGTGAAGCGCTACTGAGGTACACAATAGTACATTTTGGTAGACAGAAGGTGCCATTCTAAACAGTTTTGACTTGGTCTCGGCCAGTGAGGACTCAACATTATTTCCAGAGACCAGCTGAGTCCACCAGAGTTAAAAACTCATAATTATCAGCTTCCATTCAGTCAGTGCATAAAACCACTTCGCCAGGCCCAATATTCCTGAAACATGAATACAGTATCGTAGCAGCTTTTACATCTACTATAGACATGTTAGAGCAGTGGAGAACAATTTAATGGATTTAGGCCTTCAGTGTGTGACAGGATTGTGATTCTGAAAGGACAGCAACTGTAATACCAGCACACTCATGTAGGAGAGTGCACTTTCTGTAGAACACAAAGGGCCAGTAGTGGAGGGTATACGCAGGTATAAACCATATATCTACTTTTTCTTCAGTGGGCATTGCTTATACTCACTTCTTAATCCCTACTGATGCTTATCAATGTAGTGTAGTGGAGGTATACGACTTATCAATTATATAGTACATTGGAGAAATCATGCACAAAGTAGCCTACACAATCGCAAAGTACCTGAAATATGTTTATATGCACGCTGCACACAGCCTAGTTTCAGTGGAATATCATCTGCAGGCAGCAAGAGTGCAGCTCTCAGCTGGTTTTTAGCATGGAGCAGCTCACAGAACAATGACATCGGTAGCCAGTAGGGATGGAAAGACGTTTCAACTTACAATATCTACCAGTAAATGCTAACTAAGGCAACAATGGGTATGCAAACCAGGTTTTGAAAAGGTTTCAAATCAAATCAAATGTTATTGGTCACATACACATGGTTAGCAGATGTTATTGCGAGTGTAGCGAAATGCTTGTGCTTCTAGTTCCAACAACTACCTAATATGCACATATCTAAGTAAAGGAATGGAATAAGAATATATAAATATAAATATATGGATGAGCAATGACAGAGTGGCATAGGCAAGATGAAATAGATGGTATACATTACTGTATATGTAAACATTATTAAAGTGGCATTATTAAAGTGACTAGTGATCCACTTATTAAAGTGGCCAATGATTTCAAGTCTTTATGTAGGCAGCAGCCTCTCTGTGTTAGTGATGGCTGTTTAACAGTCTGATGGCCTTGAGATAGAAGCTGTTTTCAGTCTCTCGGTCCCAGCTTTGCACCTGTACTGACCTCACCTTCTGGATGGTAGCAGGGTGAACAGGCAGTGGCTCGGGTGGTTGTTGTCCTTGATAATCTTTTTGGCCTTCCTGTGACATCGGGTGGTGTAGGTGTCCTGGAGGGCAGGTAGTTTGCCCCCGGTGATGTGTTGTGCACCACCCTGTGGAGAGCCTTGCGGTTGAGGGCGGTGCAGTTGCTGTACCAGGTGGTGATATAGCCCTACATGATGCTCTCAATTGTTCATCTGTAAAAGTTTGGGTAGGTTTTAGGTGACAAGACAAATTTCTTCAGCCTCCTGAGGTTGAAGTGGCGCTGTTGCGCCTTCTTCACCACACTGTTTGTGTGGCTGGACCATTTCAGTTTGTCCATGATGTGTACTCCGAGGAACTTAAAACTTTCCACCTTCTCCACTGTGGTCCCGTCGATGTGGATAGGGGGCTGCTCCCTTTGCTGTTTCCTGAAGTCCACAATCATCTCCTTTGTTTTGTTGACGTTGAGTGAGAGGTTGTTTTCCTGACACCACACTCCGAGTGCCCTCACCACCTCCCTGTAGGCTGTCTAGTCATTGTTGGTAATCAAGCCTAATACTGTTGTGTCGTCTGCAAACTTGATGATTGAGTTGGAAGCGTGCATGGCCACACAGTCATGGGTGAACAGGGAGTACAGAAGGGGGCTGAGCATGCACCCTTGTGGGGCCCCAGTGTTGAAGATCAGCGAAGTGGTGATGGTGGTGATTTGACAAAATTACAATCATGGTCTTAAATTGGATTCGG
>NC_138299.1:147666063-147668563 GCF_965601325.2 Salmo salar
CGAGCATAGAAATAGTTTAACTCGTCTGGTAGGCTCTTGTCACTGGGCAGCTCTCGGCAGTGCTTCCCTTTATAGTCTGTAATGGTTTGCAAGCCCTGCCACATTCGACCAGCGTCAGAGCCGGTGTAGAACGATTCGATCTTAGTCCTGTTTTGAAGCTTTGCCTGTTTGATGGTTCGTCGGAGGGCATAGCGGGATTTCTTATAAGCTTCCAGGTTAGAGTCTCGCTCCTTGAAAGCGGCAGCTCTAGCCTTTAGCTCAGTGCGGATGCTGCCTATAATTCATGGCTTCTGGTTGGGGTATGTAAGTACGGTCACTGTGTGGACGACGTCATTGATGTACTTATTGATGAAGCCATTGAATGATGTGGTGTACTCCTCAATGCCATCGGAGGAATCCCGGAACATATTCCAGTCTGTGCTAGCGAAACAGTCCAGTAGCTTAGCATCTGTTTATCTGACCACTTTTTTATTGATCTAGTCACTACTGCTTCCTGCTTTAATTTTTGCTTGTAGGCAGGAATCAGGACGATGGAATTATGGTCAGATTTGCCAAATGGAGGGCGAGGGAGAGCTTTGTATGCATCTCAATGTGTGGAGTATAGGTGGTCCAGAGTTCTTTTTCCTCTGGTTGCACATTTAACATGCTGATAGAAATTTGGTAAAACGGATTTAAGTTTCCCTGCATTAAAGTCTCCGGCTAGTAGGAGCGCTGCCTCTGGATGAGCGTTTTCGTGTTTGCTTATGGTGGACAGCTCATTCAGTGCTATCTTAGTGCCAGCCCCTGACTGTGGTGGTATGGAAACAGCTACAAAGAATACAGATGAAAACTCTCTTGGTAGGTAGTGTGTGTCACGTCCTGACCCTTGTAAGAGGTCATTTTCTATAGTAGATTGGTCAGGGCGTGACAGGGGGTGTTTGGGTGGTTTTTCTTGTTTTCTGTTTCTATGTGGGTTTTCTATTTCTATGTTGGGGTTATTGGGATGATCTCCAATTAGAGGCAGCCGGTTCTCGTTGTCTCTAATTGGAGATCATATTTATGTCGGTTTTTTTTCCTTTTGGGTTTGTGGGTTGTTAATTTTGAGTAGTGTGTTTTCCTCTCTGCGTCACAGTTTGTTGTTTTTTGTATTTCTAGTATTTGGTGTATTGCAACGTTTCACTATAAATAAAAAGATGTGGAACTACAACCATGCTGCGCGTTGGTCCGATCATTTTGACAGCCGTGACAGTGTGATCTACAGCTAATCATGATATACTCTACCTCAGGTGAGCAATAGCTCAAGACTTCATTACATATCGTGCACCAGCTGTTGTTTACAAAAATACATTGACTACCGCCCCTTGTCTTAACAGATGCCGCTGTTCTATCCTGCCGGTACATCATATAACCAACTAGCTGTATGTTGGTGTTGTCGTCGTTCAGCCACGACTCCGTGAAGCATAAGATGTTACAGTTTCTAATGTCCTGTTGGTAGTTTAATCTTCTGCGTAATTCGACGATTTCATTGTCCAAAGATTGCACGTTTGCTAGCAGCATGGAGGGAAGTGGGGGTTTATTAGATCGCCTAAGACTTCTCAGAAGGCAGCCCGCCCTTCGGCCCCTCTTTCTCCGCCGCCTCTTCACGCAGATCACGGGGATTGGGGCCTGTTCCCGAGGGAGCAGTGTATCCTTCGCGTCGGGCTCGTCAAAATAAGTAAAAAAATAAGTTACAAACAACGCTAATAAAAAAAAATACAATCGGCTGGGGGCACGTAAAACGTCTGCCGTCTTCTCCGGAGCCCTCTCCTTGTCTCCCTCCCTCTCCTTGTCTCCCTCCCTCTCCTTGTCTCCCTCCCTCTCCTTGTCTCCCTCCCTCTCCTTGGCTCCCTCCCTCTCCTTGGCTCTCTCTCCTTGTCTCTCTCCCTCCCTCTCCTTGTCTCCCTCCCTATCCTTGTCTCCCTCTCCTTGTCTCCCTCCCTATCCTTGTCTCCCTCTCCTTGTCTCCCTCCCTCTCCTTGTCTCCCTCTCCTTGTCTCCCTCCCTATCCTTGTCTCCCTCTCCTTGTCTCCCTCCCTATCCTTGTCTCCCTCTCCTTGTCTCCCTCCCTATCCTTGTCTCCCTCTCCTTGTCTCCCTCCCTATCCTTGTCTCCCTCTCATTGTCTCCCTCCCTCTCCTTGTCTCCCTCTCCTTGTCTCCCTCTCATTGTCTCCCTCCCTCTCCTTGTCTCCCTCTCCTTGTCTCCCTCTCCTTGTCTCCCTCCCTCTCCTTGTCTCCCTCTCCTTGTCTCCCTCTCATTGTCTCCCTCCCTCTCCTTGTCTCCCTCTCCTTGTCTCCCTCTCCTTGTCTCCCTCCCTATCCTTGTTTCCATCCCTCTGTCTCCGTCCCTCTTACTGTCTCCCTCCCTCTCCCTGTCTCCCTTCCTCCCTCTCCCTGTCTCCCTCCCTCCCTCTCCTTGTCTCCCTCCCTCTCCTTGTCTCCCTCTCCTTGTCTCCCTCCCTCTCCTTGTCTCCCTCCCTATCC
>NC_138299.1:147671063-147753563 GCF_965601325.2 Salmo salar
GTGTCCTGGAAGGTAGACAGTGTGCCCGTGGTGATGCATTGGGCAGACCGCACCACCCTCTGGAGAGCCCTGCGGTTGCCGGCGGTGCAGTTGACACGGTCATTGGGTGAACAGGGAATGCAGGAGTGGGCTGAGCATGCACCCTTGTGGGGCCCCTGTGTTGAGTATCAGCGAAATGGGGGTGTTGTTTTCTAACTTCACCACCTGGGGGTGCCCCGTCAGGAAGTTCAGGACCCAGTTGCACAGGGTGAGGTTGAGACCCAGGGCCCTGAGCTTGATGATGAGCTTGGACGGTACTATGATGTTAAATGCTGAGCTGTAGTCAATGAACAGCATTCTTACATAGGTATTTCTCTTGTCCAGATCGGATAGGGCAGAGTGCAGTCTGTGGATCTTTTGGGGCGGTATGTAAATTGAAGTGAGTCTAGGGTGTCAGGTAAGGTAGAAGTGATATGATCTTTGACTAACCTCTCAAAGCACTTCATGATGACAGAAGTGAGTGCTACGGGGCGATTGTCAGTTAGTTCAGTTACAGGAACAATGGTGGAAAACTTGAAGCAAGTGGGTACAGCAGAATGGAATAGGAAGAGAGTGAATATGTCCGTAAACACTCCAGCCAGCTGGTCTGCACATGCTCTAAGGACGCAGCTAGGGATGATATCTGGGCTGGCAACCTTGCGAGGGTTAATACACTTAAATGTCTTACTCACGTCGGCCACGGAGAACGAGAGCCGCGTCGGTGGTACCGTGTTATCCTCAAGGCGGGCGAAGAAGGTGTTTAGCTTGTCCGGGAGCAAGATGTCGGTGTCCGCGATGCAGCTGGTTTTCCCTTTGTAGTCCGAGATTGACTATAGACCCTGCCACATACATCTCGTGTCTGAGCCGTTGAATTGTGACTCCACTTTGTCTCTGTACTGATGTTTTGCCTTTTTGATTGGCTTACGCAAGGAATAACTACACTGTTTGTAGTTGACCATATTCCCAGTCACCTTGCCATGATTAAATGCAGTGGTTAGTGCTTTCAGTTTTGCACGAATGCTGCCATCTTTCCACAATTTCTGGTTTGGGGAGGTTTAATAGTCACAGTGGGAACAACATTTCCTATACACTTCCTGATGAACTCAGTCACAGTGCCTGTGTATGTGTGTGTGTGTGTGTGTGTGTGTGTGTGTGTGTGTGTGTGTGTGTGTGTGTGTGTGTGTGTGTGTGTGTGTGTGTGTGTGTGTGTGTGTGTGTGTGTGTGTGTGTGTGTGTGTGTGTGTAACCATTATTTAACTAGGCAAGTCAGGGGTTGGTCCCATGTTTCATGAGCTGAAATAAAAGATCCCAAACATTTTCCATATGCACAAAAAGGTTATTTCGCTCAAATGTGCACAAATTTGTTTACATCCCTGTTAGTGAGCATTTATCCTTTGCCAACTAATCCATCCACCTGACAGGTGTGGCATATCAAGAAGCTGATTAAACAGCATGATCATTACACAGGTGCACCTTGTGCTGGGGACAATAAAAGGCCACTCTAAAATGTGCAGTTTTGTCACACAACACAATGCCACAGATGTCTCAAGTTTTGAGGGAGTGTCCAATTGGCATGCTGACTGCATGTAACGGCCGTCGTTAGAGAAAGACCAAGGTGCAGCGGAGGATGTGTTCATCTTGAATGAATTTTAATACAAAAGAGAACACTACAAAAATGAACAAAAGACGCCAGCAAAACAGTCCTGTTAGGAAATACTCTAAACAGAAACAATCACCCACAAAACCCCAAAGGAAAACCAGGCTACTTACGTGTGACTCCCAATCAGCAACAACGAACTACAGCTGTGCCTGATTGGGAGCCACACACGGCCCAAAACAAAAAAATACAAAAACATAGAAAAATGAACATAGAACGCCCACCCAATGTAACACCCTGGCCTAACCAAAATAAATAACAAAAACCCCTCTCTATGGCCAGGGCGTTACACTGCAGGAATGTCCACCAGAGCTATTGCCAGAGAATTTAATGTTTATTTCTCTACCATAAGCCGCCTCCAATGTCGTTTTAGAGAATTTGCCAGTACGTCCAGCCGGCTTCACAGCCGTAGACCACATGAGACCACGACAGCCCAGGACCTCCACATACAGCTTCTTCACCTGCGGGATCGTCTGAGACCAGCCACCCGGACAACTGATGAAACTGTGGGTTTGCACAATCAAATAATTTCTGCATAAACTGTCAGAAATCGTCTCAGGGAAGCTCATCTGCTTACTCGTCGTCCTCACCAGGGTCTTGACCAGACTGCAGATCAGCATCGTAATTGACTACAATGGGCAAATGCTCACGTTTGATGGCCACTGGCACGCTGGAGAAGTGTGCTCTTCACAGGTGAATCCTGGTTTGAACAGTACCGGGCAGTTGGCAGACAGTGTGTATGGCGTTGTGTGGGCGAGTGGTTTCCTCATGTCAACGTTGTGAACAGGGTGCCCCATGGTGGCGGTGGGGTTATGGTATGGGCAGGCATAAGCTACAGACAACAAACACAATTATATTTTATTAATGGCAAATTGAATGCACAGAGATACCATGACGAGATCCTGAGGCCCATTGTCCTGCCCTTCATCCGCCGCCATCACCTCATGTTTCAGCATGATAATGCACTGCCCACAATTGCAAGGATCTGTACACACTTCCTGGAAGCTGAAAATGTCCCAGTTCTTCCATGGCCTGCATACTCACCAGACATGTCATCTATTGAACATGTTTTTGGGATGCTCTGGATCGACGTGTACGGCTCTCGCCAATATCCAGCAACTTCGCACAACCATTGAAGAGGAGTGGGACGACATTCCACAATCGACAGCCTGATCAACTCTATGTGAAGGAGATGTGTCACGCTGCATGAAGCAAATGGTGGTCACACCAGACACCGACTGGTTTTCTGATTTATTTATTTTTAAGTATCTGTGACCAACAGATGCATTTCCTCATATGAACTGTAACTCAGTAAAATCTTTGAAATTGTTGCATGTTCCGTATATATTTTTGTTCAGTGTATATGAGGGAGATCAATGAGTTGGGCTATAACCAATGTCAGTTAGTCAATAGGATCAGCTGTGTGGAAAAGCACCTCTGGACTTATGGCCGTTGCACTATGAGTGGATACTCTGCCTCCAGAACCTGTAGTGTTACAGTGGGGGGAAAAAAACGTTTTTTTCTGAGAGTAATTTGTAACCACCTTTATGGAATCTCAGGGTGTGACAAGTGTCTTAACCCCTCTGCAACCTGTTGACAACGTAAGTAGAACCTGTCATGTCCCCCACTTCTCACAGTGAGTAGGACTGTGTCTGTCATAGGGAGAGAGAGGTGGAGACAGGGGATACCAATTAAACACTATCAGCAAAAGGTCAACTCACTCAGAGAGAGAGAGCGTGAGGAGGGAGGGAGGGAGAACAGATGGGTGAGAGAAAATGAGAGCGATGAGGGGGTAAGGGAAAGAGAGAGAGGATGTCAGGAATTGGGGAAGGAGACAGATAGCGGAGAGGAGAGAACATGACAGAGAGAGGAAACAGAGAGAGAGAGGGAAAGGAGGGAGAGAGATTGTGTGAGAGAGCGAGAAAGGGTAAACACTATTGATATATTTAGTGTGCAGCGCTCGGGGCTTTGATAGCAGCTTGACATGCTTGTTACTGGAAGCTTTACTGTGTTTGAAGTATTATGCATAGAGCCACCCTGTGCCGCTGCACTCACTGGCAGGTGAAACGGCTCAACTTAGCCCTGCTTATGCACACACACATACACACACACAATGTGTGTTGTTCATCCACCCACGCACACATGAATGTGTTTATTAGGAAGACACAATCACACAACGACTCACCAATGTGTATTGACCTGATTCACTCAGGCCATCTCACTCTCTTTTGTTCTCTCTCTCTCTCTCTCTCTCTCTCTCTCTCTCTCTCTCTCTCTCTCTCTCTCTCTCTCTCTCTCTCACTCTCTCTCTCTCTCTCTCTCTCTCTCCCTCTCGCTCTCTCTCCCCCTCTCTCTCTTTCTCTCTTTCTCTCTCTCTTTCTCTCTCACTTTCTCTTTCTAATCTCCCTCTCTCTCTCTCCCTCTCCCTCTCTCTCTCTCTCTCTCTCTCTCTCCCTTTGTTTGCCTGACCTCCATTCATCTTCTTGCTAGTAAGTCATGTGATGAGAGGTATTGGTGGTCACATCTATGGGCGTCTTTGTGTGTGTGTGTGTGTGTGTGTGTGTAACCCCATATTGACATGGCTGGTAACCTACTGGGCAGAGACATCAGTTCAACATCTATTTGGGATTTACATTTGGTTGAGTTGTCAACTAAAGTGAATTCAGTGTGAAATCAACTAAATATTTCTGGGTTTAGGTAAAAAATGAGGTGAATAAAATATAAAATTCCCTTACGTTCATGATTTTTTTGCTAATCCAATCAGTTTTCCATGTTGATTCCCTGACCCTGACCTATTCACCGGACGTGCTACCTGTCCCAGACCTGCTGTTTTCAACTCTCTAGAGACAGCAGGAGCGGTAGAGATACTCTCAAAGATCGGCTATGAAAAAGCCAACTGACACTTACTCTTGTGTTACTGACTTGTTGCACCCTCGACAACTACTATGATTATTATTATTTGACAATGCTGGTCATTTATGAACATTTGAACATCTAGGCCATGTGCTGTTATAATCTCCACCCGGCACAGCCAGAAGAGGACTGGCCACCCCTCATAGCCTGGTTCCTCTCTAGGTTTCTTCTTAGGTTTTGGCCTTTCTAGGGAGTTTTTCCTAGCCACCGTGCTTCTACACCTGCATTGCTTGCTGTTTGGGGTTTTAGGCTGGGTTTCTGTACAGCACTTTGAGATATCAACTGATGTAAGAAGGGCTATATAAATACATTTGATTTGATTCAACGTCATCACGTCATTTGTTTGTTGAAATGACTTGGAAACGATGTTGATTCAATCAGTTTTTGCCCAGTGATCTCTGCTTGTGGTCGTTGAGGAGTGATCATGCTGGTAATTAGGTAGCGTGGCCTTTTTTTCCAGAATAATCTATGGATTGGGTGCTGAGTGGGACGGGATTGATCTCCTGCTGCGAAGTGGAAATCAGAGCTAGAGAACTCAATCTCTCTGAACTGGCATCTCTGTGTGTGTGTCCATGTGTGTCAGTGAGAGATTACAGTATATCAGACTATCCTCTTCTCTGATGTTACCTTGGTGTTACCTTTTTATCCCCCTTCCTCACACCACCGCTAGCCTGCTCTCTCTATCCTTTGTCTTTCCCTTTGTTTATCACTTTTTTTTACCCACAATGCACCACACAGACACACTGCGGCTCACACACACTCTGTACCAGCTAGTTGCTCTCTCTCCCTCTCTCATTCTCTCTCTCTCCCTCTCTCTCTTTCTCCCTCTCTCTCTCTCCCTCTCTCCATCCATCTCTCTTTATCTCTCTCCATCCCTCACTCTCTATCTCTCTCCCTCTTTCTCTCTCTCCCTCTTTCTCTCTCTCTCTCTCTCTCTCTCTCTCGATCTCTCTCTCCTTCTCTCTCCCCTTCTCTCTCTCTATCCCTCACTCTCCTTCTCTCTCCCTCTCTTTCTCTCTCTCTCCCTCTCTCCCCCCCTCTCTCTCTCAATCTCTGTCTCTTTCCCTCTCTCTCAATCTCTGTCTCTCTCTGTCTCTCACTCTCTCTCAATTCAATTCAATTCAATTCAATTCAATGTGCTTTATTGACATAACAATGTACATATTGCCAAAGCTTACTTTGGATATTTACAATATGAAAAAAAAATGACAATCAAAATTGTCAACAGGACAACAGTAACAACAATAACTAAGGGTCAAAATAACCATACATTGAACAATAACTGTAAGCATACAGTAGAGGACATGCAGGTTGATTGGTCTGTCAGACACTGTCCCTCATCTGTCCCTCCCTTATCTTACCTCATTTGCACTTACTGTATATAGACTTTTTGTTTTCTTTTGTTCTACTGTATTATTGACTGTATGTTTTGTTTATTCCATGTGTAACTCTGTGTTGTTGTTTATGTCGCACTGCTTTGCTTTATCTTGGTCAGGTCGTAGTTGTAAATGAGAACTTGTTCTCAACTGGCCCACCTGGTTAAATAAAGGACTTGTTCTCAACTAGCCTACCTGGTTAAATAAAGGACTTGTTCTCAACTAGCCCACCTGGTTAAATAAAGGACTTGTTCTCAACTAGCCTACCTGGTTAAATAAAGGACTTGTTCTCAACTAGCCCACCTGGTTAAATAAAGGACTTGTTCTCAACTAGCTACCTGGTTAAATAAAGGTGAAAGATTTGTATTTTTTTAAGTATGGCAGGCAGCAGTCTAGTTCGCTGCCAACCCACAGCTCTCTGCGTCCTCCCCCAACAGGACGGGTAGCCTATCCTCATCAGAGAGGTCTTTGAAACCTTAAATAAGGGTTTCAAATTTGGGGAAATGACACTCTAATTGTTTTATATTTTTCACATTTTCTCAGGAAATTCTGTCTCTCTCTCTCCCACTCTCTCTCTATCGCTCTCTGTCTCTTTCACTCTCTCTCTCTCTCTCTCTCTTTCCTTCTCTCTCTTTCCTCTCTCTCTCTCTCTCTTTCCTTCTCTCTCTATCTATCCTGGGGCCTGTGATTAAGCCTCTCTCTAGGGAGAGTCCTTCAGAGAATGAGTTTGTCCAACCATTTACCACCTCTTCCCCCATCTCTACCTCTCCTCCTCTTGCATCCCCCTTGCCTTCCCTTCTGTCTGGTGACCTCTGTGGTCCTCTCTGGTCCCCTGTGGTCGTCACATGGTCACAGGTTGGACGAGGTGCAGTGCTAGCTTGAGGACTGAAAGTTAATCAGCCACTGATAGCCCTGTCACTGTGTGAGGTCGCGTTTGCCCCCTCCTCTTTGCATCTGTTTCAAACTGTAAACACAGAGGTAAAAGGGTTCGTTACCATGACAATGGGGTCACAGCGTGTATGTGACCACCAATCTAGGTGATGTGTCACTTGCTTGTTTAGTGTAGCCCAACTCTGCTTAGTGCTAACACTGGTCACAAGAGATGGGAGGGGAGGAGAGGATGTTGTGTGAGGACAGAGCAGGGGATGGGAGAGGGGAGGGAGGGGAGGGGAGAGAGGTAGAGGAGAGGAGATGGGAGGAAAGTAGAGGGGAGAGGAGGAGAGGGGATAGGTGAAGGGAGAGGGGAGGAGGAAAGGAATGGAGAGAAGAGGAGAAGAATCTGCAGTACTTTAGACTATTGAGATCCAGATGCTCCATCTCCCAGGTTGGTAAGTGTCTGTTGGATTCTGATCATTGTCATCTCTCTCTACCTTTCCTCCTTTCTCTCTACCTTTTCCTCACCCCTCTCTCTCTCTCTGTCTCTCTCTCTCTCTACCTTTCCTCCTCTCTCTCTACCTTTTCCTCACCCCTCTCTCTCTCTCTGTCTCTCTCTCTCTCTACCTTTCCTCCTCTCTCTCTACCTTTTCCTCACCCCTCTCTCTCTCTCTGTCTCTCTACCTTTCCTCCTCTCTCTCTACCTTTCCTCACCCCTCTCTCTCTCTCTGTCTCTACCTTTCCTCCTCTCTCTCTACCTTTCCTCACCCCTCTCTCTCTCCCTGTCTCTCTCTCTCTCTACCTTTCCTCCTTTCTCTCTACCTTTTCCTCACCCCTCTCTCTCTCTCTGTCTCTCTACCTTTCCTCCTCTCTCTCTACCTTTCCTCACCCCTCTCTCTCTCTCTGTCTCTACCTTTCCTCCTCTCTCTCTACCTTTCCTCACCCCTCTCTCTCTCTCTGTCTCTCTCTCTCTCTACCTTTCCTCCTTTCTCTCTACCTTTTCCTCACCCCTCTCTCTCTCTCTGTCTCTCTACCTTTCCTCCTCTCTCTCTACCTTTCCTCACCCCTCTCTCTCTCTCTGTCTCTCTACCTTTCCTCCTCTCTCTCTACCTTTCCTCACCCCTCTCTCTCTCTCTGTCTCTCTACCTTTCCTCCTCTCTCTCTACCTTTTCCTCACCCCTCTCTCTCTCTCTCTCTCTCTCTCTCTCTCTATCTCTACCTTTTCATTCTCTCTCTCTACCTTTTGCCCTCTCTCTGTCTCTCTACCTTTTCCTCCTCTCTCTCTCTCTCTACCTTTTTCTCCTCCGCTCTCTCTCTACCCTTTTCTCTTCTCTCTCTACATTTTCCTTCTCTCTCTCCCTCTCTCTCTCTCTCTACCTTTTTCTCCTCCGCTCTCTCTCTACCTTTTCCTTCTCTCTCTCTACCCTTTTCTCTTCTCTCTCTACATTTTCCTTCTCTCTCTCTCTCTCTCTCTCTCTCTCTCACTACCTTTTCCTCCTCTCTCTACCTTTTTCTCCTCCTCCTCTCTCTCTACCTTTTCCTCCTCCTCTCTCTACCTTTTCCTCCTCCTCTCTCTAACTTTTCCTCCTCCTCTCTCTCTCTCTCTACCCTTTTCTCTTCTCTCTCTACATTTTCCTCCTCTCTCTCTCTCTCTCACACTACCTTTTCCTCCTCTCTCTACCTTTTTCTCCTCTCTCTTTTTCTCTCTCTCTTTCTCTCTACCTTTTTCTCCTCTCTACCTTTTCCTCTTCTCTCTACCTTTTTCTCCTCTCTCTCTCTTTATCTTTTTCTCTCCCCATCCTCCTTCTGTATTTCCAACCACTGTCTCTCTTTTCATCCATCCATTTGCTTAGTTGTCCGCTTGTATCTCTCTTTCACCTTCTCTATCACTTTCTCCCGATCCCAATGATCCTCCTGTTTTTCCCAGCACGTCGACACTGTAAGTAAATTGGAGGTATAGCTGCAGCCTTAATTCCCTCCGTTCATCTCTCTGAGTTCAGTAAAGCTATCTATATGGTAATCAACAACACACAGACACACACACACACACACACACACACACACACACACACACACACACACACACACACACACACACACACACACACACACACACACACACACACACACACACACACACACACACACACACACACACACACTGCAGCTCTGCATGAGTGGCATCCGTCAAGCTCATTAACAAGCACATCTCTTTCTCAGATGAATGCTCTTTCTGTATCTCTCTCTCTCTCTCTCTCTCTCTCTCTCTCTCTCTCTCTCTCGCTTTCTCTCTCCTCTGAAGTCTTCTGTTCTCCAATCTCCACCGGCCTTACCTGGCCTGACCTCACCTGGCCTCACCTTGCTTCACCTGGCCTGACCTGGCCTCACCTGGCCCACCTGGCCTCACCTGGCCTGACCTGGCCCCACCTGTCCTGACCTGGCAGCAGTACAGCCCCATTCAGCTACTATACACCTCACTACCAGCTCAGCATGTGTGTACGTTTGTGTGTGTGTGTTTTATGTGAACGCCTGATAGGCAGCTACACATGGAGGTGTTGTTCAGCAGCTAGCCTGATTAGCGTATGTGGCTAAGGAAACACCTTAACCCATCCAGATGTCTGGACCCAGTCGTGACAGGTCTTCTCCACTGGAAAGAAGGTGACACACATACTCCTTACACGTCCTGCTAGGCTGTAAAAAACAACACTGCTCTGCTGAAAATTGTAGCTGATCTCTAAAAATGTATTTTGATGGTCCATGTGTTGTTATGGTCTCAAGAAAAAAAACATGTAGTAAGTCTCTTTGACTACAGTCAGAGGAATCACTGATAGAGAAACATGTTTAGGTGAGACCAGATGTTTGCTGGTTCAAATCCCGGCTGGGTAGCAGAAAGTAGAAGGTTAAGTGACAACCGGAGGGCTGCTGGTTTCAGATGCTTCCCACAAACCATCTGCTGCTGAATCCCCGAGTAACTCCAGAACTGCACCAGGGGCACTGTACTTCAGCTGACCCCTTGCTCCCCGCTCTGCTCAACTGGTAGAAGAAAGAGTTATATTATAACAGATGGACAATAAATTACTATTCTACTCTATGATGCATAGATATCCAGTCTGTTCATTTGTTGATTATTAAGAAGGAAAGGAGACAAGGAAATGAAACAATATAGTTTAGGAACCTTAGGTTACAGCGAGAGGAGAGGAATGTGTGGGTGTTGAATTGGTCATTGAGGAATGGTTGGTTTGATAGGCGAAGAGTTGGTTTCTTCCTCTTGGTTTGAGGTTTGGCTCCGTAGAGAGTATCATTTTACTTTTCTCTCTACTGTCCTCCCTCTCTGTCTCCCTCTCTCCCCCCTGGCCTGCTCTGTTGTTCGCCACACCTCCTCTGCTTGTCTCAGCAGTAATTCTCAGTGTTCTGGCCATGTCAACAGACCACACATCCTCAGGTTTCTCCCTTTCTCTCGCTCCCTATTTCTCTCTACCTCTCACTCTACCCTCTCTCCTCCTACCTATGTCTCTGTCTGTCTGTCTGTCTGTCTGTCTGTCTGTCTGTCTGTCTGTCTGTCTGTCTGTCTGTCTGTCTGTCTGTCTGTCTGTCTGTCTGTCTGTCTGTCTGTCTGTCTGTCTGTCTGTCTGTCTGTCTGTCTGTCTGTCTGTCTGTCTGTCTGTCTGTCTATCTGTCTCTCTCTCTGTGTCTGCTTCTCTCTCTCTCCCTCTACCCCTCTCCCTCTCTCCGTCTACCCCCTCTTTCTCTCTCCCGTAACCCCACCTCTCTCTCCTTCTACCCCCTCTTTCTCTCTACCATACCCCACCCCACCCCACCCCTCTCTCGCTCTACCCCCTCTTTCTCTCTCATGTACCCCCACCTCTCTCTCCATCTACCCCCTCTTTCTCTCTACCATACCCCACCCCTCTCTCCCTCTACCTTCTCTTTCTCTCTACCATACCCCCACCCCTCTCTCCCTCTACCCCCTCGTCCTTTACAATGAGTAGACCTTTACAATGAGTAGACCTTTACAATGAGTAGACCTTTATAATGAGTAGACCTTTATAATGAGTAGACCTTTATAATGAGTAGACCTTTATAATGAGTAGACCTTTATAATGAGTAGACCTTTACAATGAGTAGACCTTTATAATGAGTAGACCTTTACAATGAGTAGACCTTTACGATGAGTAGACCTTTATAATGAGTAGACCTTTATAATGAGTAGACCTTTATAATGAGTAGACCTTTACAATGAGTAGACCTTTACAATGAGTAGACCTTTATAATGAGTAGACCTTTACAATGAGTAGACCTTTATAATGAGTAGACCTTTATAATGAGTAGACCTTTATGATGAGTAGACCTTTACGATGAGTAGACCTTTACGATGAGTAGACCTTTACGATGAGTAGACCTTTACGATGAGTAGACCTTTACAATGAGTAGACCTTTATAATGAGTAGACCTTTATGATGAGTAGAACTTTACGATGAGTAGACCTTTACGATGAGTAGACCTTTACAATGAGTAGACCTTTACAATGAGTAGACCTTTATAATGAGTAGACCTTTATAATGAGTAGACCTTTATGATGAGTAGACCTTTACGATGAGTAGACCTTTACGATGAGTAGACCTTTACAATGAGTAGACCTTTATGATGAGTAGACCTTTACGATGAGTAGACCTTTACGATGAGTAGACCTTTACGATGAGTAGACCTTTACAATGAGTAGACCTTTATGATGAGTAGACCTTTACGATGAGTAGACCTTTACGATGAGTAGACCTTTACGATGAGTAGACCTTTATAATGAGTAGACCTTTATAATGAGTAGACCTTTATAATGAGTAGACCTTTATAATGAGTAGACCTTTATAATGAGTAGACCTTTACAATGAGTAGACCTTTACGATGAGTAGACCTTTACGATGAGTAGACCTTTACAATGAGTAGATCGCTGAATTTGCTGAAAGGCCGCTTTTCTGTTTGTAAATGTATATTATATTTCACAGGTCTATAACCAGTCCAATGGTCTGGTCTTTTGTGAGGACTTAGTCAATAACATCATAGGGTTTTTCACAGATAGAATTCAGAGAATGATTTCACCTTCCCTGAGGAATATGCCCACATCGCAAGTCTACGGTCATTCATCCAAACACTGCTTTCTTTTAATAAGATTGCAACCACAGATCCAGGAACAGCAGTCTCCCATCTCCTCTATTGTTAAACAGAGCATGTTGGCTTTTCCCAGGCCAGTCCTGTCCATGTCTTGATGTATGACTATCAATGCTGTGACCCCCCTGCAGTTAATAGATTTTACTGGTGTCTAACCCGAGCATGGTCCTTCATCGTCACTTACTGTGTATGTCTAATCATTCATAATGAGAGAGAGTGTGTGTGTGTGTGTCTGTGGAAAGCATGTGTGTGTGAAATTTGCAGCGTACTCCCCAACCCCTCAATCTGTCCTGATCTTTAATAGGCTTCATGGGAAAGTGGCAGCTACTGGGAGATGAGAGGAGGACAGAAATCAATACAGACTCAGTGTTCTGCACTTGACTGGAGGCGGGAGGCAGGCGGGAGGCAGGCGGGAGGCAGGCGGGAGGCAGGCGGGAGGCAGGCGGGCGGCAGGCGGGAGGGAGGCAGGCGGGAGGCAGGCGGGAGGCAGGGAGGCAGGCGGGAGGCAGGCGGGAGGCAGGGAGGCGGGAGGCAGGCGGGAGGCAGGGAGGCGGGAGGCAGGCGGGAGGGAGGCGGGAGGGAGGCGGGAGGCAGGCAGGCGGGAGGTAGGCAGGCGGGAGTCAGGCAGGCGGTAGGCAGGCGGCAGGCAGGCGGGAGGCAGGCGGGAGGCAGGCGGGAGGGAGGGAGGCGGGAGGCAGGCGGGCGGGAGGCAGGCGGGCGGGAGGCAGGCGGGAGGCAGGCGGGAGATAAGTGGTCAAACACACACTTACAGGAGTGTACACAACTGTACGCATGAATGTATATACACACATTCATAGACACTCTGTCAGTCACACAGGCACCTGAGCCCTCTCCCTCAGCCCTGGCCTTGTCGGACAGAGCGATGACAGGAGAGATACTGAGGCAGACAATTACTGTGAGACAGGCTAGCATGGCCTGAGAGGACCTGTTACAGATTCCCTTCCTACCTCCACCCATCCCTCACTCCTTTTCTCCTTCTCTATCTTCTTCGCTTCCTCCCTTCCTCCCCTTCTCTCTTCCTCACTCCCTCCCTCACTTTGTTTTTCCATCCCTCACTTTCTTCTTCCCTCACTCTCTCTTTCTTACTCTCTCTGTCTCCCCCTCGCTCTCTTACTCTCTCTCTGTTCCCCCTTTCTCTCTCTCTCTTACTCTCTTTCTCTTATTCTCTCTGTCCTCTCTCTTTCTCTTTCTCTCTCTATTTCTCTCTCTGCCACCTCTTTCTCTCTTACTCTCTTTCTCTTTTACTCTCTCTGCCACCTCTTTCTCTTTACTCTCTCTGCCACCTCTTTCTCTCTTACTCTCTCTGCCCGCCTCTATCTCTCTCTCTCTATCTCCCCTCCTTCTCTTACTCTTTCTCTTATTCTCTCTGTCCTCTCTCTTTCTCTTTCTCTCTCTATTTCTCTCTTACTCTCTTTCTCTTTTACTCTCTCTGCCACCTCTTTCTCTCTTACTCTCTTTCTCTTTTACTCTCTCTGCCCGCCTCTCTCTCTCTCTCTCTCTCGTTGTGTACTTCTACCAGTTTACAGTGCTAAACAAATTTGTGTCAGAAACCCACTAATGCCATCCTATCTCTCACTAACACCATTCTATATCCTACTAACACCATCCTATCTCTCACTAACACCATGCTATCTCTCACTAACACCATGCTATCTCTCACTAACACCATGCTATCTCTCACTAACACCATCCTATCATACTAACACCATCCTATATCTCACTAACACCATGCTATCTCAATAACACCATCCTATTTCTCACTAACACCATCCTATCTCTCACTAACACCATCCTATCTCTCACTAACACCATCCCATCTCTCACTAACACCATCCTATCTCTCACTAACACCATCCCATCTCACTAACACCATCCTATCTCTCACTAACACCATCCTATCTCTCACTAACACCATCCCATCTCTCACTAACACCATCTTATCTCACTAACACCATCTTATCTCACTAACACCATCCCATCTCTCACTAACACCATCCCATCTCTCACTAACACCATCATATCTCTCACTAACACCATCCCATCTCTCACTAACACCATCCCATCTCTCACTAACACCATCCTATCTCTCACTAACACCATCCTATCTCACCTTTACACTGCATGATACAGCTATGATACAGTCTTCCCTGTGGCTCAGTTGGTAGAGCATGGTGTGTGCCACACCAGGGTTGTGGGTTCAATTCCCATGGGGGCCAGTAAAAACAAAAACAATTATATATATATATATGCATGAAATGTATGCATTCACTACTGTAAGTCGCTCTGGATAAGAGTGTCTGCTAAATGACTAAAATGTAAATGTCTATATGACACACACATAGCAATACTGGAGGACTCAACATGTTCTACATCCTAGTAACATTTATGCATTTTATATTCTGATCTTGTTTTCTGCTCGTAAAAGAGTTGCTAAACACTCAGTTAATAATTTAGATCTCCCTCTCAGATCATAAACACTCAGTTAATAATTTAGATCTCCCTCAGATCATAAACACTCAGTTAATAATTTAGATCTCCCTCTCAGATCATAAACACTCAGTTAATAATTTAGATCTCCCTCTCAGATCATAAACACTCAGTTAATCATTTAGACCCCCCTCTCAGATCATAAACACTCAGTTAATCATTTAGACCTCCCTCTCAGATCATAAACACTCTTAATCATTTAGATCTCCCTCTCAGATCATAAACACTCTTAATCATTTAGACCTCCCTCTCAGATCATAAACACTCTTAATCATTTAGACCTCCCTCTCAGATCATAAACACTCTTAATCATTTAGACCTCCCTCTCAGATCATAAACACTCTTAATCATTTAGACCTCCCTCTCAGATCATAAACACTCTTAATCATTTAGACCTCCCTCTCAGATCATAAACACTCTTAATCATGTAGATCTCCCTCTCAGATCATAAACACTCTTAATCATTTAGATCTCCCTCTCAGATCATAAACACTCTTAATCATTTAGATCTCCCTCTCAGATCATAAACACTCTTAATCATTTAGATCTCCCTCTCAGATCATAAACACTCTTAATCATTTAGATCTCCCTCTCAGATCATAAACACTCTTAATCATTTAGATCTCCCTCTCAGATCATAAACACTCTTAATCATTTAGATCTCCCTCTCAGATCATAAACACTCTTAATCATTTAGATCTCCCTCTCAGATCATAAACACTCTTAATCATTTAGATCTCCCTCTCAGATCATAAACACTCTTAATCATTTAGATCTCCCTCTCAGATCATAAACACTCTTAATCATTTAGATCTCCCTCTCAGATCATAAACACTCTTAATCATTTAGATCTCCCTCTCAGATCATAAACACTCTTAATCATTTAGACCTCCCTCTCAGATCATAAACACTCTTAATCATTTAGATCTCCCTCTCAGATCATAAACACTCTTAATCATTTAGACCTCCCTCTCAGATCATAAACACTCTTAATCATTTAGATCTCCCTCTCAGATCATAAACACTCTTAATCATTTAGATCTCCCTCTCAGATCATAAACACTCTTAATCATTTAGATCTCCCTCTCAGATCATAAACACTCTTAATCATTTAGACCTCCCTCTCAGATCATAAACACTCTTAATCATTTAGATCTCCCTCTCAGATCATACAAAAACACTCTTGTTACTTCTCTCTTTCTTTTTCATCCAGTTTCTCCCTTTCTCTTTTCTCAGTTGAATAATTCAACTGCAATTTAATTAAGTCCACCCAGCCACCCACCCCCCAACTCCCATTCTAAAGCCACACACACACACACACACACACACACACACACACACACACACACACCTCCCTCCAGCAGACTCCCATTCTAAAGTGATCTCCCTGCTACACCACAATGGCAATTAACAGGCTTTGGCTCCTAGGTGTTTGAACTGATGTTGCATAATTGCGTTGCTAATAGTGTCCTGGTTCATTCATAAAGACGCTTGGCCACCAGCAGAGTGTCTGACTAGTGAGGAACGCTGTCTGCACAGAGAAAAAGATGGAGGGGACTTCAACTTGGATGCTACAAGTCAGTGGTCAATTTTATATTGAGCATATCAGGTCTAGTGTAGATAAACATGGAACAGATAGCTTTTAATACGGACCAAACTTAGCACAAACTAAATCCAGAGCCAACTCTTCCCAGGGCAAACGTACAGGGGTAGTCCTGGCATGGAGGACACACTTGTTAGCTCCCTTCTTGGTCTCTCAGTAGACACAATTAGAGTCCTGCTGTGTGTGTGGTATGGTGATTAGCTCTAGCGGAGTCAGTCTGCAGTAGGCCTGTCCTGTTAGCGTCAGTCATCAGTGGCTGAGTCAGTCTGCAGTAGGCCTGTCCTGTTAGCGTCAGTCATCAGTGGCTGAGTCAGTCTGCAGTAGGCCTGTCCTGTTAGCGTCAGTCATCAGTGGCTGAGTCAGTCTGCAGTAGGCCTGTCCTGTTAGCGTCAGTCATCAGTGGCTGAGTCAGTCTGCAGTAGGCCTGTCCTGTTAGCGTCAGTCGTCAGTGGCTGAGTCAGTCTGCAGTAGGCCTGTCCTGTTAGCGTCAGTCATCAGTGGTTGAGTCAGTCTGCAGTCGGCATGTCCTGTTAGTGTTAGCGTCAGTCATCAGTGGCTGAGTCAGTCTGCAGTAGACCTGTCCTGTTAGCGTCAGTTATCAGTGGCTGAGTCAGTCTGCAGTAGGCCTGTCCTGTTAGTGTTAGCGTCAGTCATCAGTGGCTGAGTCAGTCTGCAGTAGGCCTGTCCTGTTCGCGTCAGTTATCAGTGGCTGAGTCAGTCTGCAGTAGGCCTGTCCTGTTAGTGTTAGCGTCAGTCATCAGTGGCTGAGTCAGTCTGCAGTAGGCCTGTCCTGTTAGCGTCAGTCATCAGTGGCTGAGTCAGTCTGCAGTAGGCCTGTCCTGTTAGCGTCAGTCATCAGTGGCTGAGTCAGTCTGCAGTAGGCCTGTCCTGTTGCGTCAGTCATCAGTGGCTGAGTCAGTCTGCAGTAGGCCTGTCCTGTTAGCGTCAGTTATCAGTGGCTGAGTCAGTCTGCAGTAGGCCTGTCCTGTTAGTGTTAGCGTCAGTCATCAGTGGCTGAGTCAGTCTGCAGTAGGCCTGTCCTGTTAGTGTTAGTGTCAGTCATCAGTGGCTGAGTCAGTCTGCAGTAGGCCTGTCCTGTTAGCGTCCGTCATCAGTGGCTGAGTCAGTCTGCAGTAGGCCTGTCCTGTTAGTGTTAGCGTCAGTCATCAGTGGCTGAGTCAGTCTGCAGTAGACCTGTCCTGTTAGTGTTAGCGTCAGTCATCAGTGGCTGAGTCAGTCTGCAGTAGGCCTGTCCTGTTAGTGTTAGCGTCAGTCATCAGTGGCTGAGTCAGTCTGCAGTAGGCCTGTCCTGTTAGCGTCCGTCATCAGTGGCTGAGTCAGTCTGCAGTAGGCCTGTCCTGTTAGCGTTAGCATCAGTCATCAGTGGCTGAGTCAGTCTGTAGTAGGCCTGTCCTGTTAGTATTAGTGTCAGTCATCAGTGGCTGAGTCAGTCTGCAGTAGGCCTGTCCTGTTAGCGTTAGCATCAGTCATCAGTGGCTGAGTCAGTCTGTAGTAGGCCTGTCCTGTTAGTATTAGTGTCAGTCATCAGTGGCTGTCAGTCTGCATTAGGCCTGTCCTGTTAGCATCAGTCATCAGTGGCTGAGTCAGTCTGCAGTAGGCCTGTCCTGTTAGCGTCAGTCATCAGTGGCTGAGTCAGTCTGCAGTAGGCTGTCCTGTTAGCGTCAGTCATCAGTGGCTGAGTCAGTCTTCAGTAGGCCTGTCCTGTTAGCGTCAGTGGTCAGTGGCTGAGTCAGTCTGCAGTATGCCTGTCCTGTTAGCGTTAGCATCAGTCATTAGCTCTGTGCTACATGGCTCTGTGCAGTGATTGCTGCTATTATTGTTTTTTCAGCTAATTGCCTTTACGCATTGCTCTAATTAAAATGCAAATTCAGGCTAGCTTGCAGCTGTTCCCCAACCCAGCCAGTCTCAATCACAATCCCACATCCAATGTTGAAATATATCAAGATTTATCACCAGCTACTTTGCATTTTGTTGACTACTGGGTGGCGTCTCTGGTGTGGAAGTGTGTTTATGATGTCTTTGTTGAGCGTGTCTGTATTTTCTGTGAGTAATGTGTGAGAACTAGGTTTTTTACAAATGGATCATTTTTCTTAACGTTTAAACCATTTTTTTTATCGTCTTTCCGTTACGCAGCAACAGTTTGTCTCACGGTGTGTCCCTTTCAGATGGTGAAGCACTGCACCTATACTACCTTTACTGTACCTCAACTCCACCTCGCAAAGTTTGCCTTTTCTTCTCATTTAGAGAGGCGAGGTGCACAGTATAGAAAGGTCGGCCACCAGGCAGACAGAGTCAGAACCGTGCACTAGGAATATCTATCGCAATGGAATGCTTTATCTCGCAATGCGTTTGCGTGCAATGTCTTGCAACTTCAATAAAGCAGGGCCTATCATCAATGAATAGTCTAGGATATTCTACACGCAACAGACCAAACACTGAACACACACTGGCATCATTAGAAAGAGAAGCGGGGTGTAATCATTAGTCCAAACAGTTTGCAACAGAATCAGTGTAATGAATACGCCCCAGGTGAGCCAGCGCAAGGGAGAGAGAGGAGGGGGCACGCGGAAATAACTGTGTCCTGGTTGTTTTGTTTTGTACACTTTGTACAAAATAATAAAACGCAGAACTACAGGATGTTTCTTAACATAACTCTTTATTAACTAGCTACAACTACATGTTAGCCTATCTCCAACCACGATCAACTGCCCATGACCTAACCGTCTGGGTGGTCTTAACCAATCACCGCACAGTATGATACGGCGGTAAAATGCATCCAATTATAATTCAGTATGTATTCACATATGAATATTACATCCCCCTTCTTTTAAACAAAATACAAATGTTTTACATATTCTAAGCTTTTCTTTTGGATACATGCTCTGTAGTTTGAACTCAAGGTAAGTAACCATTTATATTGCATAATACACCAACTGAATCAACATAGACTCTGAAACAATGATCCAACTTTTCAAACAAGGGATTCTCAGCAACTCAGCTTTCACTGTAGAAATGACATCTTAACATTTGAAACAAATACAATACCAAAGCATGTCAAGTGAACTTTCAATAACAAGTTTACAGTCTGGAACGCTTTTAGGGCAGCGATCCGCCTACACCCTTTGACATTTCACAGGTCGAGGACAGCTCTGGGCTTGACCTCTCTTCCTGACCTTGTGCGATATGATGTTGAGCATGCTTCTGTGTCAGTCAACAGCTCTTGTGGTGTTGCAGGTAAGTGTGGTGTATGTTGTGCTGTGTGTGTGTTTAGTCCATCACGTTCTCTTTCAGGGGAACAGTTCATCTCATCAGTGTGTTGTTCTTTTGTGTTCAGTAAGTGACGACGATTGCGGCGGTACACTGCTCCTTCTGCTGTGCGGACGTGATATGAACGTTCAGTGTCAGCTGGCTGGATGACGACTGCTGGTTTCCAGAGGCCATGCTCCTGGATTCTAACTGACTCTCCGTCGATCAGTGGTGGCAGTGGTCTAGCTGACCTGTCGTAGTATCGCTTTTGTTGTTGTTGTCTCTGTGCACGTTTTTCATGCATTTCCTTGTAGCTGACAACCTCAGGTTGCAGCTGCTGGTTGGTGCTGGGAAGGGTTGAGCGAAGTCTGCGGCTCATCAACAGCTGGGCTGGTGATCTGAAGTTGTCAACTGGAGTGTTGCGGTATTCAAGGAGACTGAGGTAGGGGTCTCTCTTGTCTGCTTTTGCTTTGTCCATGAGTGATTTAGCAATCTGCACAGATTTTTCAGCAAGGCCATTACTTTGAGGGTAATGTGGGCTTGTGGTGACATGTGTGAACTCCCATGCTTTTGTGAAGGATTCAAACTCATTTGATTTGTAACAGGGCCCATTGTCAGATATTAAAGTCTCTACAATGCCATGCCTGGCAAAGGCTGCTTTCAGCTTGTGTATCACAGCTGCAGATGTGGTGCTGTGAAGCTTGTCGAGTTCGAAGTATCTGCTGTAGTAGTCCACTGTTACAATGTAGTCCTCGTTGTTCCAGGTGAACAGATCGGTTGCCACAACCTGCCAGGGTCGGTCTGGGATACAGTGAGGTAACATTGGCTCTTTGGTGTTTGAGGGGCGTCTTTCAAGACAGATGGTGCATCTACCAACAATGTCCTCTATTTGTTTGCACATTCCAGGCCAAAACAAAATGTCCCGTGCTCTCTGTTTGCACTTTTCCATGCCCATGTGTCCAGCATGGATCTTTGTCAAAATCTCTTCTCTGAGACTGGTAGGAATAATGATTTTCTCTCCTTTGAAAATGATTCCGTTGATCTGTGATAGTTCATCACGATGGTTCCAGAATTCTGAGACGCTCTGAGGGCATTTTCTCCTCTCCTCAGGCCATCCATCCTGTATGACTTTCCTCAGCTGTGTGAGTTGTGAGTCCTTGTCTGTTTCTGCTTGGATCTCCTTCAGTTTCGTGTCACTAACTGGTAAGTTGCTGTACACAGTGTGCACTTGCATGTCCATGCTCTCACTGAGGCTGCTGTCCTTGTAGGTAAGAAACTTCCTGGAGAGTGTGTCTGCGACAGGGATGTCTTTGCCTGGACGGTGAGTGATTGTGAAGTCGTATTTTTGTAGTTGAAGGATCATTCTCTGTAGCCTTGGCGGGGCTGCAGCTAGTGGTTTCCTCATGATTGACTCAAGGGGCTTGTGGTCGGATTCCACAATGACTTGTCGTCCATATACGTACTGATGGAAACGTTTACATCCGAACAGAATGGCATAGAGCTCCTTTTCGATTTGAGCGTAGTTGATTTCACAGTCTGTGAGAGATTTGGAAGCGTAGCCGATGGGCTTTCCTTCTTGCAGTAGCACTGCACCTAGTCCATACTTCGACGCGTCCACTTGGAGTCTGAGCTCTTTGTTGGGGTCGTAGTAGGCAAGGATTGGTCCTGGTTCTCTCGTGATCAAGTCTTTCACATTCTGGAAAGCAATGTCGTGTTGCTTGTCCCAAAGAAACTCACTGGACTGCTTTAGCAGTTGACGCAGGGGTGCATTAGCATTGGAGAGGCTGGGTGCGAACTTGGCTAAGTAGTTGACCATGCCAAGCACTGTTTCCAGCTCTGCACGGTTCTTTGGTGGCTCCATTTATTTTATGGCTGAGATCTTCTGTGGATCTGGCTTGATTCCATTCGCTGTGAGAAGATGTCCGAAGTAGCTGACCTCTGTAGCGCTGACTGTGCTCTTCTCAGGGTTGAGCCGGACTCCTCTCTCGCGGGACCTTTGCAGCATCGCGCGGAGGTTTCGGTCGTGCTCCTCTTTGGTTCGACCATAAACAAGGATGTCGTCCACAATTGCCACAACTCCGTCGAGGCCTTCATATACTTCGTCAATCTTTCGCTGAAACTCGTCTTGGGCTGAGATAATCCCAAAAGGCAGGCGACGGAACCTGTAGCGTCCAAACGGTGTGTTGAATGTTGTGAGCTTAGATGACTCTTCTGTGAGCTTGATAGCCCAGTAGCCTGATCTAGCGTCCATGACACTGAAGTAGTGTGCTCCCGCTAGCTTGTGTGTGATACCATCTAGTGTCGGTAAAGGGTAATGGGGCCGTTTGATAGCCTTGTTCAAGTCTCTTGGGTCGAGGCATACTCAGAGCTTGCCTGTGCGTGGTTTCTCCACCACCACTAACGCGTTTACCCAGTCAGTCGGTTC
This sequence comes from Salmo salar, assembly GCF_965601325.2. Lineage (NCBI taxonomy): Eukaryota > Metazoa > Chordata > Actinopteri > Salmoniformes > Salmonidae > Salmo > Salmo salar. The sequence continues at coordinate 147,692,867 of NC_138299.1, forward strand.
TGTAACCTTGGTGACTATGTCAGATTGCTCCATGCTCTCCAACTCTTTCTTCAGACGGGCACGGAGAGCAAGGGGGATCTTTCTCGGTGGGTAGACCACAGGGGTTGCGTCTGGGTCAAGGTGAATGGTACATTCTCCTGGGAATAATCCTATTCCTGTAAAGACATCAGCAAACTCCTCCAGTACATTTTCTGTCTCTACTGGTGCTGTTACTGATAAAACTAGCTTGATGAGGTCCATGTCTAAACATGCTTTAAGACCTAGCACTGCAGGTGCTCTAGTGTCAACAACGTAAAAGTCCAACATCATGTCACTTTCCTTGTATTTGCATTTGAAAGTGCATGTGCCTTTTACTGGGAGCTGTTCACCACCATAACCGGTCAGTCTGCGCATGGTGGGCTGTAGCTCGCACTCAGAGCCCTCAGAGCGTCTCAGAATTCTGTAACCTTGGTGACTATGTCAGATTGCTCCATGCTCTCCAACTCTTTCTTCAGACGGGCACGGAGAGCAAGGGGGATCTTTCCCACTTCTGACACCATGTTTTGTTTTGTACACTTTGTACAAAATAATAAAACGCAGAACTACAGGATGTTTCTTAACATAACTCTTTATTAACTAGCTACAACTACATGTTAGCCTATCTCCAACCACGATCAACTGCCCATGACCTAACCGTCTGGGTGGTCTTAACCAATCACCGCACAGTATGATACGGCGGTAAAATGCATCCAATTATAATTCAGTATGTATTCACATATGAATATTACACTGGTAATCTGAATCTCGCAATGTCTTGTCTTGCGTGCCTCGCAAATTCACCAAAGTAGCCTAAAGTTTGCCTCTTCCTCTCTAGTTTTATTTAAATTTCACAACTTTTCCCGGGCCTTTACGGCCTATAATCAAATGATTTATTTATTTATTTCACCTTTATTTAACCAGGTGGGCTAGTTGAGAACAAGTTCTCATTTACAACTGTGACCTGGCCAAGATAAAGCAAAGCAGTTCGACACATACAACACAGAGTTACAGATGGAATAAACAAACATACAGTCAATAATACAGTAGAAAAAGTATATATACAGTGTGTGCAAATGAGGTAGGATAAGGGAGGTAAGGCAATAAATAGGCCATGGTGATGAAGTAATTACAATATAGCAATTAAACACTGGAATGGTAGATGTGCAGAAGATGAATGTGCAACTAGAGATACTGGGGTGCAAAGGAGCAAAATAAATAAATACAGTAGGGGAAGAGGTAGTTGGATGGGCTATTTACAGATGGGCTATGTACAGGTGCAGTGATCTGTGAGCTGCTCTGACAGCTGGTGCTTAAAGCTAGTGAGGGAGATATGAGTCTCCAGCTTCAGTGATTTTTGCAGTTTGTTCCAGTCATTGGCAGCAGAGAACTGGAAGGAGAGGCGGCCAAAGGAAGAATTGGCTTTGAGGGTGTCACGGCTGTTGTAGGAAGGAGCGGACCAAAGTGCAGCGTGATTATCGTAAGACATTTTTATTGAACTGTGAAACTATGCAAAACATATAAATAAACTGAATAATAAAACAACAAACTGTGACGCAGAGGTTAAACATACACTAACTCAAAGACAATCTCCCACAAACCCAGGTGGAAAAAACACCTACTTAAGTATGATCTCCAATTAGAGACAACGAGGACCAGCTGCCTCTAATTGGAGATCATCCCAAACAAAACCCAATATAGAAATACAAAACTAGAACATAACAACATAGAAAAACTAAACTAGAAAACCCCCATGTCACGCCCTGACCTACTCTACCATAGAAAATAATGGTCAGGACGTGACGGGGTGTCCAGTGAGCTATACAGTGAGATATACCTGCTGGAGTGCGTGCTACGGGTGGGTGGTGCTATGGTGACCAGTGAGCTGAGATAAGGCGGGGCTTTACCTAGCAGAGACTTATAGATGACCTGGAGCCAGTGGGTTTGGCGGCAAGTATGACGCGAGGGCCAACCAACGAGAGCGTACAGGTCGCAGTGGTGGATAGTATTATGGAAAATAATGTAATGTACATTTTGAGGGGAATTTTTTTTAAACATAAAGTAACAAGTACACCCCTAATGAGAACATGGTAATGGGTGTGTGTGTGCATCGGACCATCTGTATAATGAATATGTTTGTAGTTTGTGTCTGGTATGTTTTGAGCCTCAAAGATCTTTATCAGTGTTTGTGTGTGATGTATGAGATATTTCTAGCCAAAGTGTGTGGGACAGACGTCTGTCAGTGCTGTTATTGAGTACTAAGAGATGCAGCCACATTCACTCACTCACTGTGGGAAGAGTTAAAGCTAATAGCCGAGCGCTAACTAGACCGAAAGTTTGCCAGTCATTCTCTATGTTACGGTTAGCACATCTGCGTTAGCATTTCTGTCCGAGGGCTAATGTAGCGTAAAGCCTTCCTGCAGTTCATCAATAGCGTTTTTAGCTTTGGCATGTTTGTCACAGCATTCACACTCTCTCTGTTCATATTGACAGCTTTGGTTGTATTGAGTGTTGCTGCCCAATGGTTTGGCTGAGCACAGTACACACATACAAACACACACACACTAACACACACACACACACACACACACACACACACACACACACACACACACACACACACACACACACCCACACACACACACACACACACACTAACGCATAATGAATTGAACATAACATTTCAGTAGAGCCAGTATGATTGAAACAGGTGTGTTATTTTATCCCAGATGAAGCTTCCGTTCCTGAGAAGCAGCCAGGTCTAAAACGAGGAGCCGCTTTCTGTCTATCCATGGACATGGAAAACAGCGTTCTATAGCAGAAGCTACACAGGTCGTCTAGCCTCGTCTGGCCTCATGCTATGTTCCACTTCCTTTTTCCTTATTGGATCTTAATAGTTTATGGAGTTGACAGTTTCTATATTTTCCTACACCTGGTAATAATGTAGGATATATTATGGACTGTACATGTTGAGTGCAAAAAGCTGGGCCCTGTTGGAAAAAGGGTCACAAGTGGCTGCATTTTGATGTGCCAATTTTGTTTTGTTTTTACTGGGCATTTAGCTAATAAAATTGGGATATGTATATGTCGTCAGCTCTCACTCCCTTTGCAGTTGGAAAGGGGATAGTGTTGTGTGTCTGGTGAATAGGGCTTGTCGAGGTGGTGATTGATGTGTGCTCGGGGCCTCATTGTGGAGGACTGAGAAGCCTCTTTTCCCCATCCGCTGTGCTCCCCCCCCCTGACAGTGGGCCAGTCCATAGCTTTTGTTTCAGCTTGTTTTCTCTGTTTTAAAGCTCAGCTCTAGACTAATGAGTTCAGGCTTCGCTGTCATTGTCCCCCTCAACATCACAGGTTGTGGTGTGTGTGTGGGTGTGTGTGTTCTATTGTATGCCTCTCTCTTTGTATGATGAGGCGTTTACTCAAGTCTGCAGTCATTAGATTGTTTTCCTCAAAAGGCCTTCCCCCTGAGACAGTGTGTATCCATGTGTATCCATGTTTGTCAGTGTGTATTATAGCAGGCCCGAAAGAAACCAGTCACCCACACACATATTGACTGTATGCATCTAGTGTAGTTTGTTCGATAAACTGCTCTTTACTCTGGTACCCACCAGTCGGAATGAAGTAAAGAAAAAGGATACAGTACATTGGTGTGTGTGTGTGTGTGTGTGTGTGTGTGTGTGTGTGTGTGTGTGTGTGTGTGTGTGTGTGTGTGTGTGTGTGTGTGTGTGTGTGTGTGTGTGTGTGTGTGTGTGTGTGTGTGTGTGTATGTGTGTGTGTGTGTGTGTGTGTGTACAGAGTGACAGACTCACCAGTGAGAGGGTTGATCAGGACCCCTCCGGCTCAGTTCTGGGTCACTGGGGTCCTTCAGGGTTGGTTGCCTTCATCGATTGTCTGCCCCCAAAAAACCTCCTGCTAAGTGCCTCTAACGGGCATCACTTAGAACACAACCCATCACCTACTGTATATCTAATCATTAATAATGACAGAGAGTGTGTGTGTGTGTGTGTGTGTGTGTGTGTGTGTGTGTGTGTGTGGTGTGTGTGTGTGTGTGTGTGTGTGTGTGTGTGCGTGTGTGTGTGTGTGTGTGTGTGTGTGTGTGTGTGTGTGTGTGTGTGTGTGAATAGTAAAATAAGGAAAATTAATTTCCCACGTCCCCATAAGGACAAAGGCTATTTTAAGCTTAGGGGTTAGGTTTAGGGTTACAATTAGGGTTAGGGGTTAGTGGTAAGGGTTACAATTAGGGTAAGGGGTTAGTGGTTAGGGTAGGGTGTGGGTGGGTTTGTTTGGGTGTGTGGGTGACAATCCTCAATTCTCCATGGGGAACCATTGTATATCAGTTGTGCTCCTTGCTCTCTTTCTCACCACTCTTTAGTTTTCTCCCCCAGTGTTTTCAGAAAACCTTCCAAGGGCCTAAAACTCTGTATTGATCCGTGAGACGTGATGGGAGGAAGAAGGGAGGGGAGGAGAAGAGGGGGAGTGCAATAGTGTGACCAGTAAATGAAGAAGTGGCTATTCTTGCTCACCACTGAGGTCTCTTTAAAACTGACTGGACTTAAGCAAGGTAGCAAATGTTTCCATTCTTTTAAGAAGAAATGGGAAATGTCCCATGTGATGAGGCACATTGTCTCTCTCCTGACAGTCTCCTCTCCCTCCAATTTCTCTCTTTCCTATTCCTTCTCTCTCTCTCTCTCTCTCTCTCTCTCTCTCTCTCTCTCTCTCTCTCTCTCTCTCTCTCTCCCTGTTCTGCTGTAATAACGTTAAGTAACAAAACAATTAGGGCCAGTAGAGGCTAGTGTCAGTAATTAACCTCAGACAGCCTGCTGTAGGACAGCTGTGGAAACCCATGGTAATTACCTTGTTACAATGCTCAGTTGGTTAGGTGGTTGGAGTCACTGTGTGTACGTGTATCCTCTGAGCTAATGAGGGTAATGAAGGAATTTCATATCATAAGTAGATCTGAGTAATTAAATGTGACATTATTTTCTTTAATTAAGCTTTTTTTGACAACAAGTCCAAATGATATGTTTTGCATCTAGCTACAGTTTTTTGCATCTAGCTACAAGATTTACTCCCAAGGTGCTGACCTGTTGCACCCTGTACAACCACTGCGATGGCCACCCCTCAGAGCCTGGTTCCTCTCAAGGTTTCTTCCTAGGTTCCTGCCTTTCTAGGGAGGTTTTCCTAGCCACAGTGCTTCTACACCTGCATTGCTTGCTGTTTGGGGTTTTAGGCTGGGTTTCTATATAAGCACTTTGTGACAACTGCTGATGTAAAAAGGGCTTTATATGTGATGTTCCTGTATGTGTTTGTGGGTTCTTCTCTCTGATGCAGTTGTCTCTGTGTTCACAGGTGTCATCACTACCACGTCCAGGAAACTGGACAGAGAGCAACAGGCTGAGCATGTTTTAGAGGTAAGAGGCACACTAAGGTGTGTGTGTGTGTGTGTGTGTGTGTGTGTGTGTGTGTGTGTGTGTGTGTGTGTGTGTGTGTGTGTGTGTGTGTGCGTGTGTGTGTGTTACTCTACCTCTCTCTCTCTCTCTCTCTCTCTCTCTCTCTCTCTCTCTCTCTCTCTGTTGTTTTTTCTCACTCTTTCTTGATCTCTCTCTATCCCTCTCTCTATCTCTTTCTCTCTCTTACTCTCCCTTTCTCTCTATCTTTTTCTCTCACTGTTGATCTCTCTCTATCCCCTCTCTTTACCCCCCCCCCCCCCTCTCTCTCTCTCTCTTCATACCTCCCTCCCTCTCTGTCTACCTGGTCTCAGTAGAGTGTGCATTAGAGAGGCAGGTCTAGTGTAATTGAGTCAGTATGAGAAGTGGAGCAGGAAATGAAGATTGTGTGTTGGGTTCCATTATGAGCTGATTGGAGTGTCGTATCTTGACTAAGGGCGGCAGATTGGAGGTAAATGGTGCTGCTGCTGCCAGAGTCCTGAATCATGAGCGCGCGCGTGTGTGTGTGTGTGTGTGTGTGTGTGTGTGTGTGTGTGTGTGTGTGTGTGTGTGTGTGTGTGTGTGTGTGTGTGTGTGTGTGTGTGTGTGTGTGTGTGTGTGTGTGTGTGTGTGTGTGTGCGAGCATGCGGTGACAAACTATTTTTCAAAGACATTCTGCTCTAGCTGTATTGATTGTTTCTCAGTAAGATGCTGACGTGTGTTTTGATGCAAGTTGGATATTTTCTTCCAACTGCAGTATACTTCAGATAAGGTCTGTGACAGGGAGAATTTGTGATGAGTAAACACATCCATTATATCCTCTATGGCACCTCTATGTTTGTATGTTATTTGATGCTCACTAACATCTCTTCTCCCACCTCTCTGTATAGTCTAACAACACTGCACTGTGAGAGAACGCAAACATCTTCAGCCATCTTCCTGCCTGTCTGTCCGTCTGTCTGCTAGCCATTCCCATCTTCCTGCCTGTCTGTCCTCAGCCTGTCTGTTCGTCTGTCTGCTAGCCATTCCCATCTTCCTGCCTGTCTGTCCTCAGCCTGTCTGTTCGTCTGTCTGCTAGCCATTCCCATCTTCCTGCCTGTCTGTCCTCAGCCTGTCTGTTCGTCTGTCTGCTAGCCATTCCCATCTTCCTGCCTGTCTGTCCTCAGCCTGTCTGTTCGTCTGTCTGCTAGCCATTCCCATCTTCCTGCCTGTCTGTCCTCAGCCTGTCTGTTCGTCTGTCTGCTAGCCATTCCCATCTTCCTGCCTGTCTGTCCTCAGCCTGTCTGTTCGTCTGTCTGCTAGCCATTCCCATCTTCCTGCCTGTCTGTCCTCAGCCTGTCTGTCCGTCTGTCTGCTAGCCATTCCCATCTTCCTGCCTGTCTGTCCTCTGCCTGTCTGTTCGTCTGTCTGCTAGCCATTCCCATCTTCCTGCCTGTCTGTCCTCAGCCTGTCTGTTCGTCTGTCTGCTAGCCATTCCCATCTTCCTGCCTGTCTGTCCTCTGCCTGTCTGTTCGTCTGTCTGCTAGCCATTCCCATCTTCCTGCCTGTCTGTCCACTGCCTGTCTGTTCGTCTGTCTGCTAGCCATTCCCATCTTCCTGCCTGTCTGTCCTCTGCCTGGCTGCCTGTCTGTTCGTCTGTCTGCTAGCCATTCCCATCTTCCTGCCTGTCTGTCCTCTGCCTGTCTGTTCGTCTGTCTGCTAGCCATTCCCATCTTCCTGCCTGTCTGTCCACTGCCTGGCTGCCTGTTTGTCCTTCTGTCTGCTAGCCATTCCCTCTCTCCGTTTCACGTATAGGTTAGCTACAGACTTAAAAAGGTGCTGCAGTGCAAACCAGTTAAATCTTATTTCCTCTCTAAACCAACCCTCCAAACAGTAAACAGTGGTGTGATTTAGGCCGGTCATAGAAATCCATATTCATTTACACAGATGCCACGCCAGATCAATGAGGAATAAACAGAGGGAGAATGATTATGATTTTGTTGTCCCGTGCTGTGAAGTCTTATCGATATCAACAGAGATGAGCCTAATGTAATTGGCTCCCATTTGTTTCATACTGTAGGTTTGGTGCAGAGGTTTGTATTGATGTGAGTTGTACTGTACGTCCGATCAGATTTAGCAGGGGTTTATAGATCAGATTTAGCAGGGGTTTAGAGATCAGATTTAGCAGGGGTTTATAGATCAGATTTAGCAGGGGTTTAGAGATCAGATTTAGCAGGGGTTTATAGATCAGATTTAGCAGGGGTTTAGAGATCAGATTTAGCAGGGGTTTATAGATCAGATTTAGCAGGGGTTTAGAGATCAGATTTAGCAGGGGTTTATAGATCAGATTTAGCAGGGGTTTAGAGATCGGATTTAGCAGGGGTTTGTAGATCAGATTTAACACATAGCCTGTTATCATGGAATCAAATCAAATCAAAGTGTATTTGTCACGTGTATTTGTCACGTGCGCCGAATACAACATTTCACCTTACAGTGAAATGCTTACTTACATGCTCTAACCAATAGTGCATTAAAGGTATTAGGTGAACAAAAGGTAGGTAAAGAAATAAAACAACAGTAAAAAGACAGGCTATATACATTAGCGAGGCTATAAAAGTAGCGAGGCTACATACAGACACCGGTTAGTCAGACTGATTGAGGTAGTATGTACATGTAGGTATGGTTAAAGTGACTATGCATATATGATTAACAGATAGTAGCTGTAGCATAAAAGAGGGGTTGGCGGGTGGCGGGACACAATGCAGATAGCCCGGTTAGCCAATGTGTGGGAGCACTGGTTGGTCGGCCCAATTGAGGTAGTATGTACATGAATGTATAGTTAAAGTGACTATGCATATATGATAGGGGGGCACACAATGCAAATAGTCCGGGTAGCCATTTGATTACCTGTTCAGGAGTCTTATGGCTTGGGGGTAAAAACTGTTGAGAAGCCTTTTTGTCCTAGACTTGGCACCCCGGTACGGCTTGCCATGCGGTAGTAGAGAGAACAGTCTATGACTGGCCATGTGTCAGCATGGCCTTTACCACGAACACGCTGTTGTTTCTTCAATAAAAGGATAAAACATCAGAGACATTTGACCATAAATATGTTATTCCTTCTTCTAGTCTTTTGTTTGAGCTTCTATGTTTAACTTTCTGTGGAAAGAACAGGTAAAGAGTTCATTTCCACAATTTTTATTCTTTTTTTTTTCACCAGAAATTATTGATTTACGGTGACCTTCATGTATGTGTAAAATATTACTGTTGTCAGATTTTTTTATTCATAACTTTTTTTTTAATACAAACATAAAATCTTTCTCTTTCAAAAGGCTATATATCCATTTGCCATTGTTTAGCTGGAATGGATTGTTAGTATACTGTTTTTTGAACTGTGATATGTTGTTTTCTCAGCTAGGTATCTTAAGATGAATTCAATCACAATTTATAAATTGGGTAGTGTATCGTCAGTTCTTCTTGTCATGTCAGTCATTGCATACCTTATTTATAACTTGTCAGAAATGTCCAGATCAACTAGCCCATGTCAGCTAATGTTTTTTTTATTGACGTTTTTTAGCCCATAGACTTTGTTATAATGTTTGAGTCACTCAAATATCACATGAATACACATAGCAAAAGGGTGTGAACAAATTAACATCCACAATAAGGGTTAAGTGGCAATGGTTAAATGCTTTAGTTGAGAGCCTCTCTCTCTCCTGATGAGATGTGTGACCCAAGTGCTGCATGGACCAGAAGGGATTTTTCACTTGAACAGATAAAACGCACACACACACACACACACACACATGCACACACACACACACACACACCACACACACACACACACACACACACACACACACACACACACACACACACACACACACACACACACACACACACACACACACACACACTAAAACAGGCACGCACAGGGTCAAAACCCCTATTCAGTGCAGCGGAAGAGAAAACTGTTGCATCTGAGATCAAATGCCTGAGACAAAAGCTTGAGTAATATTGGGGAAGAAAAGCCTGCTTCCCGCATCTGAAGAAGGTCAAACGCACAGGGTGTGTGTGTGTGTGTGTGTGTGTGTGTGTGTGTGTGTGTGTGTGTGTGTGTGTGTGTGTGTGTGTGTGTGTGTGAGTGTGAGAGAGAGAGAGAGAGAGAGAGAGAGAGAGAGGGAGGGACAGTATGTGAGTGTGTTTCCAGTAGGGTAGTGTGTTTCCAGTAGGATAGTGTGTTTCCAGTAGGGTAGTGTGTTTCTAGTAGGGTAGTGTGTTTCCAATATTGTAGTGTGTTTCCAGTAGGGTAGTGTGTTTCCAGTAGGGTAGTGTGTTTCTAGTAGGGTAGTGTGTTTCTTGTAGGGTAGTGTGTTTCCAGTAGGGTAGTGTGTTTCTAGTAGGGTAGTGTGTTTCTAGTAGGGTAGTGTGTTTCTAGTAGGGTAGTGTGTTTCTAGTATGGTAGTGTGTTTCCAGTAGGGTAGTGTGTTTCCAGTAGGGTAGTGTGTTTCTAGTAGGGTAGTGTATTTCTAGTAGGGTAGTGTGTTTCTAGTAGGGTAGTGTGTTTCTAGTATGGTAGTGTGTTTCTAGTAGGGTAGTGTGTTTCCAGTAGGGTAGTGTGTTTCCTGTATGGTACTGTGTTTCTAGTAGTGTGTTTCCAGTAGGGTAGTGTGTTTCCAGTAGGGTAGTGTGTTTCTAGTAGGGTAGTGTGTTTCCAGTAGGGTAGTGTGTTTCTAGTAGGGTAGTGTGTTTCTAGTAGGGTAGTGTGTTTCTAGTAGTGTGTTTCCAGTAGGGTAGTGTGTTTCTAGTAGGGTAGTGTGCTTCCAGTATGGTAGTGTGCTTCCAGTATGGTAGTGTGTTTCTAGTAGGGTAGTGTGTTTCCAGTAGGGTAGTGTATTTCCAGTATGGTAGTGTGTTTCTAGTAGGGTAGTGTGTTTCTAGTAGGGCAGTGTGTTTCTAGTAGGGTAGTGTGTTTCCAGTATGGTAGTGTGTTTCTAGTAGGGTAGTGTGTTTCTAGTAGGGTAGTGTGTTTCTAGTAGGGCAGTGTGTTTCTAGTAGGGTAGTGTGTTTCCAGTATGGTAGTGTGTTTCTAGTAGGGTAGTGTGTTTCTAGTAGGGTAGTGTGTTTCCAGTAGGGTAGTGTTTTTCTAGTAGGGTACTGGTTTTCTAGTAGGGTACTGTGTTTCTAGTAGGGTAGTGTGTTTCTAGTAGGGTACTGTGTTTCTAGTAGGGTAGTGTGTTTCTAGTAGGATACTTGTTTCTGTAGGGTTGTTTTTTTCTTGTAGGGTAGTGTGTTTCTAGTAGGGTAGTGTGTTTCTAGTAGTGTGTTTCCAGTAGGGTAGTGTGTTTCTAGTAGGGTAGTGTGTTTCCAGTAGGGTAGTGTAGTGTGTTTCCAGTAGGGTAGTGTGTTTCCAGTAGGGTAGTGTGTTTCTAGTTGGGTAGTGTGTTTCTAGTAGGGTATTGTGTTTCTAGTTGGGTAGTGTGTTTCTAGTAGGGTAGTGTGTTTCTAGTAGGGTAGTGTGTTTCTAGTAGTGTGTTTCCAGTATGGTAGTGTGTTTCTAGTTGGGTAGTGTATTTCTAGTAGGGTAGTGTGTTTCTTGTAGGGTAGTGTGTTTCCAGTAGGGTAGTGTGTTTCCAGTAGGGTAGTGTGTTTCTAGTAGGGTAGTGTGTTTCTAGTAGGGTAGTGTGTTTCTGGTATGGTAGTGTGTTTCTAGTAGGGTAGTTTGTTTCTAGTATGGTAGTGTGTTTCCAGTATGGTAGTGTGTTTCTAGTTGGGTAGTGTGTTTCTAGTAGGGTAGTGTGTTTCTAGTAGGGTAGTGTGTTTCTTGTAGGGTAGTGTGTTTCTAGTTGGGTAGTGTGTTTCTAGTAGGGTAGTGTGTTTCTTGTAGGGTATTGTGTTTCCAGTAGGGTAGTGTGTTTCCAGTAGGGTAGTGTGTTTCTAGTAGGGTAGTGTGTTTCTAGTAGGGTAGTGTGTTTCTGGTATGGTAGTGTGTTTCTAGTAGGGTAGTTTGTTTCTAGTATGGTAGTGTGTTTCCAGTATGGTAGTGTGTTTCTAGTTGGGTAGTGTGTTTCTAGTAGGGTAGTGTGTTTCTAGTAGGGTAGTGTGTTTCTTGTAGGGTAGTGTGTTTCCAGTATGGTAGTGTGTTTCTAGTAGGGTAGTGTGTTTCTAGTATGGTAGTGTGTTTCTAGTAGGGTAGTGTGTTTCCAGTATGGTAGTGTGTTTCTAGTTGGGTAGTGTGTTTCCAGTAGCGTAGTGTGTTTCTAGTAGGGTAGTGTGCTTCCAGTATGGTTGTGTGTTTCTAGTAGGGTAGTGTGTTTCTAGTAGGGTAGTGTGTTTCTAGTAGGGTAGTGTGTTTCTAGTAGGGTAGTGTGTTTCTAGTAGCGTCGAGTTTGACCAGTAGGGTAGTGTGTTTCCAGTAGGGTAGTGTGTTTCTAGTAGGGTAGTGTGTTTCCAGTAGGGTAGTGTGTTTCTGGTAGGGTTGTTTTTTTCTTGTAGGGTTGTGTGTTTCTAGTTGGGTAGTGTGTTTCTAGTATGGTAGTGTGTTTCTAGTAGGGTAGTGTGTTTCTAGTAGTGTGTTTCCAGTATGGTAGTGTGTTTCTAGTTGGGTAGTGTGTTTCTAGTAGGGTAGTGTGTTTCTTGTAGAGTAGTGTGTTTCCAGTAGGGTAGTGTGTTTCTAGTAGGGTAGTGTGTTTCTAGTAGGGTAGTGTGTTTCTAGTAGGGTAGTTTGTTTCTAGTATGGTAGTGTGTTTCCAGTATGGTAGTGTGTTTCTAGTTGGGTAGTGTGTTTCTAGTAGGGTAGTGTGTTTCTAGTAGGGTAGTGTGTTTCTTGTAGGGTAGTGTGTTTCCAGTATGGTAGTGTGTTTCTAGTAGGGTAGTGTGTTTCTAGTAGGGTAGTTTGTTTCTAGTATGGTAGTGTGTTTCCAGTATGGTAGTGTGTTTCTAGTTGGGTAGTGTTTTTCCAGTAGGGTAGTGTGTTTCTAGTAGGGTAGTGTGTTTCTAGTAGGATAGTGTGTTTCCAGTATGGTAGTGTGTTTCTAGTAGGGTAGTTTGTTTCTAGTATGGTAGTGTGTTTCCAGTATGGTAGTGTGTTTCTAGTTGGGTAGTGTGTTTCTCGTAGGGTAGTGTGTTTCTAGTAGGGTAGTGTGTTTCTTGTAGGATAGTGTGTTTCCAGTAGGGTAGTGTGTTTCTAGTTGGGTAGTGTGTTTCTAGTAGGGTAGTGTGTTTCTAGTAGGGTAGTGTGTTTCTAGTAGGGTAGTGTATTTCTAGTAGGGTAGTGTGTTTCCAGTATGGTAGTGTGTTTCTAGTTGGGTAGTGTGTTTCTAGTAGGGTAGTGTGTTTCCAGTAGCGTAGTGTGTTTCTAGTAGGGTAGTGTGCTTCCAGTATGGTTGTGTGTTTGTAGTAGGGTAGTGTGTTTCTAGTAGGGTAGTGTGTTTCTAGTAGGGTAGTGTGTTTCTAGTAGGGTAGTGTGTTTCTAGTAGCGTCGTGTTTGACCAGTAGGGTAGTGTGTTTCCAGTAGGGTAGTGTGTTTCTAGTATGGTAGTGTGTTTCTAGTAGGGTAGTGTGTTTCCAGTATGGTAGTGTGTTTCCTGTATGGTAGTGTGTTTCTAGTCGGGTAGTGTGTTTCTAGTAGGGTAGTGTGTTTCCAGTAGGGTAGTGTGTTTCCAGTAGGGTAGTGTGTTTCTAGTAGGGTAGTGTGTTTCTAGTAGCGTCGTGTTTGACCAGTAGGGTAGTGTGTTTCTAGTAGGGTAGTGTGTTTCTAGTAGGGTAGTGTGTTTCTAGTAGGGTAGTGTGTTTCTGGTAGGGTTGTTTTTTTCTTGTAAGGTCAAACGCACAGGGTGTGTGTGTGTGTGTGTGTGTGTGTGTGTGTGTGTGTGTGTGTGTGTGTGTGTGTGTGTGTGTGTGTGTGTGTGTGTGTGTTTGTGTGTGTGTGAGTGTGAGAGAGAGAGAGAGAGAGGGAGGGAGAGTATGTGAGTGTGTTTCCAGTAGGGTAGTGTGTTTCCAGTAGGATAGTGTGTTTCCAGTAGGGTAGTGTGTTTCTAGTAGGGTAGTGTGTTTCCAATATGGTAGTGTGTTTCCAGTAGGGTAGTGTGTTTCTGGTAGGGTTGTTTTTTTCTTGTAGGGTTGTGTGTTTCTAGTTGGGTAGTGTGTTTCTAGTATGGTAGTGTGTTTCTAGTAGGGTAGTGTGTTTCTAGTAGGGTAGTGTGTTTCTAGTAGGGTAGTGTGTTTCTAGTAGGGTAGTGTGTTTCCAGTAGGGTAGTGTGTTTCTAGTAGGGTAGTGTGTTTCTAGTAGGGTAGTGTGTTTCTGGTAGGGTTGTTTTTTTCTTGTAGGGTTGTGTGTTTCTAGTTGGGTAGTGTGTTTCTAGTAGGGTAGTGTGTTTCTAGTAGGGTAGTGTGTTTCCAGTAGGGTAGTGTGTTTCTAGTAGGGTAGTGTGTTTCCAGTAGTGTAGTGTGTTTCTAGTAGGGTAGTGTGTTTCTAGTATGGTAGTGTGTTTCTAGTAGGGTAGTGTGTTTCTAGTAGGGTAGTGTGTTTCTGGTAGGGTTGTTTTTTTCTTGTAGGGTTGTGTGTTTCTAGCTGGGTAGTGTGTTTCTAGTAGCGTCGTGTTTGACCAGTAGGGTAGTGTGTTTGTAACTCTTTTTCTTTCGTATTCTGAGTCTGTGTTTGTAACAATATCCTCACACTCATCTCTGGAAGTTTATCTTGTTTTCCACGTTTCAGGGTGACTTTTCACCATTTTTATTACTGTCGGAGAGAGAGGGAAATGCAAGAGAGTTAGAAAACAAAGGAGTTTAGCTTGTCAAACCAACTCTCAGAGAAGGTGCATTGTAACTTGAGCTTCAGTGAAAACAGCATTTTTCCACCCTAGACTATTTTGTCCAAATGATGCTGTGTTGTTGTTGCTTTGTGGTTCTAGCTGAGGCCTTTTTGGCACTACCCTCAATGGCACACAGACAAGCATCATCTGCCTTTGGTGTTTCCAACAGCTGGCATTCTTTATTCCCTACCCACCCGTGCTACTCTCCACTCAAACCTACTACTGCGCCCAATCAGACAAGTCCTTGTGCAACGCTCCTCTCAATCACGCCTCTCAGTCTTTTCCCAATCACTTAAATGGCCTGTTTCATGTTAACATACACTACCGTTCAAAAGATTGGGGTCACTTAGAAATGTCCCGGAGTTGCCTCTTCACTGTTGATGTTGAGACTGGTGTTTTGCGGGTACTATTTAATGAAGCTGCCAGTTGAGGACTTGTGAGGCGTCTGTTTCTCAAACTAGACACTCTAATGTACTTGTCCTCTTGCTCAGTTGTGTACCGGGGAAATCTGCCGTTTCCAGCTACAACAGTCATTTACAACATTAACAATGTCTACACTGTATTTCTGATCAATTTTATGTTTTTTTTAATGGACAAAAAATGTGCATTTATTTAAAAAATATGGACATTTCTAAGTGACCCCAAACTTTTGAACGGTATTGTATGTACAGTATAATACACTGATAGCTCAATAGCTGTTGGGTCTTCTGTAATAATGTCTGTGTTTAATCAGTGGACATACAGAAGCTTAGTGTATACAGTATGTTAGTATGTTTTAGCTGCATTAGCGTATGTTCAGTGTATGCTAGCTAGCTTGTCTGTGCTGCCCTTGTGCTTCTGTTCTGTGCTGCTGTATGTTGTTGGCAGGCCATGTATTCCCCAGGCTCTCCTGTCTCTCTTTCATTCTGTTTCTCTCTCTGGTTCTCTCTCTCCTCTCTCTCTCTCTCTCTCTCTCTCTCTGATGAATGGAGATCTGTTAATGTCGACCTTTAGTGAATATTGATGTCCTTCACTGTGGTCGCCACTTGCTTGTTCACCCTTTTCCCTCTCTGTCTCTACCTCTCTCACTGTGCTGTACGGAGCGGATTACATTCACTCACAGAGGGGGTTAACCGCCACAGGCTCGGAGGGATGTTCCCAAAGTCCTTCATTTCTCATTCATCCTCTCTTCTTCCCTTATGCTGTCATTTAGGTTCCTTTCACACCCCCCTGTTGTCTTTCTCAGCTCCCTCCCTCCCTCCATTCAATTCAATTCTAGGGCTTTATTGGTATGGGAAACATATGTTAACATTGCCAAAGCAAGTGAAGTAGATAATAAACAATAAAAATGAACAGTAAACATTACACTCAGAGGTTCCAAAAGAATAAAGACATTTCAAATGTTATATTATGTCTATATATAGTGTTGTAACGATGTGCACATAGTTAAAGTACAAAAGAGAAAATAAATAAACATAAATATGGGTTGTATTTACAATGGTGTTTGTTCTTCACTGGTTGCCCTTTTCTTGTGGCAACAGGTCACACATCTTGCTGCTATGATGGCACACTGGTATTTCACCCAGTAGATATGGGAGTTTACTCTCCTTACCTCCTCCTTCCCCCCTCTCCCTAGCTACCTCCCTCTCTCCCTCTCCCACTACTACCCCTCTACCACCCCTCCCTCACTCTCTCTCCCACTACTCCCCCTTCCCTACCCCTCCCTCACTCTCTCTCCCACTACTACCCCACCACCACCCCTCCCTCACTCTCTCTCCCACTACTACCCCTCTACCAACCCCCCTCACTCTCTCTCCCACTACTACCCCACCACCACCCCCCCTCACTCTCTCTCCCACTACTACCCCCTCTACCAACCCCCCTCACTCTCTCTCCCACTACTACCCCTCTACCAACCCCCCTCACTCTCTCTCCCACTACTACCCCTCTACCACCCCTCCCTCACTCTCTCTCCCACTACTACCCCACCACCACCCCTCCCTCACTCTCTCTTCCACTACTACCCCTCTACCACCCCTCCCTCACTCTCTCTCCCACTACTACCCCTCCACCACCCCTCCCTCACTCTCTCTCCCACTACTACCCCTCCACCACCCCTCCCTCACTCTCTCTCCCACTACTACCCCTCTACCACCCCTCCCTCCCTCACTCTCTCTCCCACTACTACCCCTCTACCACCCCTCCCTCACTCTCTCTCCCACTACTACCCCTCCACCACCCCTCCCTCACTCTCTCTCCCACTACTACCCCTCCACCACCCCTCCCTCCCTCACTCTCTCTCCCACTACTACCCCTCTACCACCCCTCCCTCACTCTCTCTCCCACTACTACCCCTCCACCAGCCCACCCTCACTCTCTCTCCCACTACTCCCCCCTGCCCCTCCCTCACTCTCACTCTCTCTGTAAATCATTAGCATTTCTCTCCGTATTGCGACGGCACCTCCTTGCTGTGTCATTTTTAAAATGACAGATTGACTTTTTAAACAAACCCAACAATAAGCGCTGGGGAAATTAATTGTAGCTTTGTGTTGAATTGATGGCAGCTGGCGACGTCCTTTATCTCCCCCCGAAAATGAATATAAATGTATTTTATGGACGGGACGGGGTGGATTCCATCTCTCATTGGCTAACTCAGCCTCTGGCCCCTTCCCCTTTTGCATTTATCTACAAGAGGCTCTCCGTCATGGTGGAAGTAGGAGCAGAGACAGATTAATTACCTGTCAGAACACAGGAAAGAAGATAAAAAACAAAGCCATCCCCACTTGGGAAATATGACGATGTGTTCCAGTTGTCAGACAAACGCAGGACAGAATGACTGTTGTAATTAGTGTAGACGGGGAAAAAACTGATGTGAATCTTAACAAATGTCTTATTTTTTCTCTCTGTTGTGTGTGTGTTTACATGTGTGTACATGTTTATATGTGTGTGTGTGTGTGTGTGTGTGTGTGTGTGGGGGTGTGTGTGTGTGTGTGTGTGTGTGTGTGTGTGTGTGTGTGCGCACTTGTTTTTTCTGTCTGTTCGCCTGTGTGTGCATATGTACGTCTCTGTGTGCATGTGTGTGTGTCTGTGTTTGTCTCTGTGTGTGCATGTGTGTGTCTGTCTGATTGTCTACGGTTACGTGTGTGTGGATACGCAGGTCACGGTGTCGGACGGCGGTCCCAGCCCCAAACACTCCACGGTGTGGGTGATCGTCCACGTGCTTGATGAGAATGACAACAAGCCCACGTTCCCAGAGAAGGTGTACCAGATCAAGCTACCAGAGAGGGACAGGAGGAAGAGAGGAGAGCCTATCTACAGGGCCTTTGCCTACGACAGGGATGAAGGAGTTAACGCTGACCTCTCCTACAGCATCGTCGATGGCAACGAGGACGGCAAGTTCTTCATCGACCCCAAGACGGCGGTGGTGTCGTCACGGAAGCAGTTCACCGCCGGGAGCTACGACATCCTCACTGTATGTGACATTTGAACTTTACTTTGAATCTGTGTCTCTTTCTAACCAACTGCCATTCACTTTGTCTTTTTCTACCCCCTCTCTCAATCCCCCTCTCGCTCTCTCTCTCTTTTCCCCATCTCTCTCCTCTTTCTCTCATCTCTCTCTCGCTCCCCTCCCCCCTCTCTCTCTCTTCCCTCTATCTCTTCCCTCTCTCCCCCCCTCTCTCTTCCCCTCTCTCTCTCTCTCTCTCTCTCTCTCTCTCTCTCTCTCTCGCTCTCTCTTTCATTTAGACAAATATACAAAAAGCTCCTAATTCAAGTCTTGGTTCTTCCCCATCCCCAGATCAAAGCCACAGATAATGGCCGCCCCCAGAAGTGGTCGACGGCCCGCCTGCACATCGAGTGGATCCGTAAACCCTTGGCCTTGGCGAATCCCCTCCTATTCGACGAGCAGTACTACAACTTCACCGTCATGGAGAGTGACAAGGTGGCCGAGATAGTGGGTGTGGTCTCCATGCAACAGAACTCCAATCCCCTCTGGTTCGACATCATAGGTAAGGCTCCGCCCAGAGGCGGGGCTGGTGGGTGGGGTTTGTTAGGATATATCTGACTGGCTGAGGTGAGGTCAGTCAGGTAGGCTGTGTACCATTATTGGTGCATGGGGTTTGGGCTGATGGTTTGGTTTGATGTGTGTGTTTGTGCGTGAGGCCCAGCTCAGGTACTGTGACCTCACTGCATGGTCTGTTGCCAGTGTGTCTCTCTCTCTCTCTCTCCTCTGCCATCCCACGGTCACCATGGCGATTTGAGCACAAACCTCCAGCTGTAAAGGTCTGTATGTCAGTGGAGAAGCAATTGAGATGTCTCAAAGTCCCTGTCAGATATTCTGGGAACTCTAATGGAGAAAAATGGCATGTGCTTAAAGGGGTTAATTCACTAGAGAACATCTTACATTTTGAAATTAACTTCCCCTTTAAAGTGCTTTAATGTTCATGCTGTTTTTTTACCATAAGGATTGATCCTCATTCTACCAACTACAGCTGCTAAGAAATATGTCTTTGACATGCTGATTTCAGAAACAATTTAATTTGTCTTATTCTCACGGTAAAGAATGTTGTGTAAGACCAGTGGAATGTCCCATTAAGAGGCTTGAAATGCCAGGGACATGCCACACATGCCACACCAAGTATTTTCTTAATCTGAAACCTTTTGATATTTTGAAGTCTAATCCCTATCCACATAAAAGACTCAACAAGGTTATGTCATGCTCCGTTTTCATATCTGCAGGTTTCTGCAAACAACAGCGACATTTGTCAAGTTCACATTGTTTGGTGAATGAATTACTGTCAAAGCTAGTCGGTTTTAATCTTGCTTTAATAATTTTCATTAATTTAATAAACATTGTAAAATCCATGTAGTTTTATTAGAAATTAAGTTTTGTTAGAATTAACATGATTAGGCTGTTCAACTGTCTAGGAATTGATTGTGGTCCATCTATATAACTATTTTTATATAATGTAATATAATATTTATAAAGCTGACAATTCTCTAGCCGAACTGCACTGTGGGTAGGTAAGTTTATGTTGAGCGCATTCAGAGACAAGTGGATGGACTACACGGTCAGGACCTCATTTCCCAGAATGCTCCATGATCCATCTCTCTTTTGTTGTCACTGAGCAGTGGCGGTCAGTGTGTGTTCCAGTGGGAGATACCTTCTGGCTTGTGCTTCCGGCTCTAGGCTCTCTCTGGCTATGGCTGCTCTCTCTGGCCTTCTACTCTACTCTCCTGAATGCACCTCTCCTCTTCTTTTCTCTGCTCAATGCCTCACTTGTTTTCTCCTCTGGAATCACATCTCTCTCTCCTTCTCTCTCCCTCCTCTTAATTCCTCCTCCCTTTGCCCTATGTATCTCCCTGTCCTTCCATTCTTTCCTTACTTTCCTCACCTTCTCTTTCCTCCTCCTCTCCCTCCCCTTTTACCATTATCATTCCTCACCCTCTCTCTTTCCCTCTCATCCCCTTCTCTGTCTCACCTCCACTCCCCTTCGCACCCTTCCGCTCCCCCTGGCTCTCTTCTTTCCTTTCTCCCTGTCTCACTCTTTCTCTCCTCTTCTCTCCTCTCTCAATGCTTCGTGTCTGGAAGGTCCCAGGCCTTTCCGTGAGATGTTCTATATACTGCAGACCGCTTGTGGCAGGAACTGTTCCACAGAAGGTATCTCAGTTTGACTCCGATCTGCTTTTTTCTGCTTCCTTTTCCTTTCCTTCCTCTTTTAGTTTACCCATCATTCACCTGTGCTTTTCCCATCATTCACTCTGTGCCCAGTGCTGCTCACGCCTTCTTCTGATTGGTTGGTTTGAGACAAAGGGGTCGGGGCAGGTAAAAGGGGTTTTCCCTACACAGAAGCTCGACAGAGTGGATGTGTGTGAGTTTGTGTTTTTGTGTGTGTCTGTGTGTGCATGTGTGTGTTTGTGTAATGTACATCCCACACAGAAGTGTGGATGTGTGTGTTGGTGTGTTTGTGTGTGCTTTCCACATGTATAATGTACAGTGTAACGCTCTCTTCCAAGGTTAACATAAGTGATTCGTTTTGGAGAAATTCCTTGCTGTACTAAATTGGCTATCAGACTCTGTGGTGTCCCTTTATAGTGAAGCCCATATCTGCTGCCATGGCAACGATCCCTGAGCGACCCTGGCGACAGCTTTGTCTAATGACCTGCTAAAGCATCAGTGTTTGGGGAAACATCACGCCCACCATCCCTGAGCTGTCAGCGACACACACACACAGAGGTGGAAACACACGCACAGGCACACACACATGCAGGAACACACGTACGGACACACACAAACACTTACCCACACAAAACAATACACACACACTCTTTTGTACTCACACAGACACACATACACGCACACACATACAGACACACACTACATTATTACATACACCTCCCACTGACGACCCAATTAAGTGGATGGCTGGTTAGTGGGAGTTGTGGGAGTTGTGGGTTAGGGGTGAACACATGGTCACTGTGCCCCTGGTTAGAGAGGGTACCTCACTGTAACTGTCTGTTGCTCTGCCACAGGCACCTTTCCAACCAGAGGAACCAACAGGGAGAGGATGTAGGGAGAGAGAGGGAGAGGCGAGGGGTAGGGGTAATGATAGAGAGAGGGAGAGGCGAGGGTAGGGTAGGGATAATGATAGAGCGAGGGAGAGGCGAGGCGAGGGGTAGGGATAATGATAGAGAGAGGGAGAGGCGAGGGGTAGGGATAATGATAGGGAGAGGCGAGGGGTAGGGATAATGATAGAGAGAGGGAGAGGTGAGGGGTAGGGATAATGATAGAGAGAGGGAGAGGCGAGGGGTAGGGATAATGATAGAGAGAGGGAGAGGCGAGGGTAGGGATAATGATAGAGAAAGGGAGAGGTGAGGGTAGGGATAATGATAGAGAGAGGGAGAGGCGAGGGTAGGGATAATGATAGAGAGTGGGAGAGGCGAGGGGTAGGGATAATGATAGAGAGAGGGAGAGGCGAGGGGTAGGGATAATGATAGAGAGAGGGAGAGGCGAGGGGTAGGGATAATGATAGAGAGAGGGAGAGGCGAGGGTAGGGATAATGATAGAGAGAGGGAGAGGCGAGGGGTAGGGATAATGATAGAGAGAGGGAGAGGCGAGGGTAGGGATAATGATAGAGAAAGGGAGAGGCGAGGGGTAGGGATAATGATAGAGAGAGGGAGAGGCGAGGGTAGGGATAATGATAGAGAGTGGGAGAGGCGAGGGGTAGGGATAATGATAGAGAGAGGGAGAGGCGAGGGTAGGGATAATGATAGAGAGAGGGAGAGGCGAGGGGTAGGGATAATGATAGAGAGAGGGAGAGGCGAGGGTAGGGATAATGATAAAGGGAGAGGCGAGGGGTAGGGATAATGATAGAGAGGGAGAGGCGAGGGGTAGGGATAATGATAGAGAGAGGGAGAGGCGAGGGGTAGGGATAATGACAGAGAGAGGGAGAGGCGAGGGTAGGGATAATGATAGAGAGAGGGAGAGGCGAGGGGTAGGGATAATGATAGAGAGTGGGAGAGGCGAGGGTAGGGATAATGATAGAGAGAGGGAGAGGCGAGGGTAGGGATAATGATAGAGAGTGGGAGAGGCGAGGGGTAGGGATAATGATAGAGAGAGGGAGAGGCGAGGGGTAGGGGTAATTATAGAGAGAGGGAGAGGCGAGGGGTAGGGGTAATGATAGAGAGAGGGAGAGGCGAGGGTAGGGTAGGGATAATGATAGAGAGATGGAGAGGCGAGGGGTAGGGATAATGATAGAGAGAGGGAGAGGCGAGGCGAGGGGTAGGGATAATGATAGGGAGAGGCGAAGGGTAGGGATAATGATAGAGAGAGGGAGAGGCGAGGGGTAGGGATAATGATAGAGAGAGGGAGAGGCGAGGGGTAGGGATAATGATAGAGAGAGGGAGAGGCGAGGGTAGGGATAATGATAGAGAAAGGGAGAGGTGAGGGTAGGGATAATGATAGAGAGAGGGAGAGGCGAGGGTAGGGATAATGATAGAGAGAGGGAGAGGCGAGGGGTAGGGATAATGATAGAGAGAGGGAGAGGCGAGGGGTAGGGATAATGATAGAGAGAGGGAGAGGCGAGGGTAGGGATAATGATAGAGAGAGGGAGAGGCGAGGGGTAGGGATAATGATAGAGAGAGGGAGAGGCGAGGGTAGGGATAATGATAGAGAGAGGGAGAGGCGAGGGGTAGGGATAATGATAGAGAGTGGGAGAGGCGAGGGTAGGGATAATGATAGAGAGAGGGAGAGGCGAGGGTAGGGATAATGATAGAGAGAGGGAGAGGCGAGGGTAGGGATAATGATAGAGAGTGGGAGAGGCGAGGGTAGGGATAATGATAGAGAGAGGGAGAGGCGAGGGGTAGGGGTAATTATAGAGAGAGGGAGAGGCGAGGGGTAGGGGTAATTATAGAGAGAGGGAGAGGCGAGGGTAGGGATAATGGTAGAGAGAGGGAGAGGCGAGGGTAGGGATAATGATAGAGAGTGGGAGAGGCGAGGGGTAGGGATAATGATAGAGAGAGGGAGAGGCGAGGGGTAGGGGTAATTATAGAGAGAGGGAGAGGCGAGGGGTAGGGGTAATTATAGAGAGAGTCGAGAGGCGAGGGTAGGGATAATGGTAGAGAGAGGGAGAGGCGAGGGTAGGGATAATGATAGAGAGAGGGAGAGGCGAGGGGTAGGGATAATGATAGAGAGAGGGAGAGGCGAGGGGTAGGGGTAATTATAGAGAGAGGGAGAGGCGAGGGTAGGGATAATGATAGAGAGAGGGAGAGGCGAGGGGTAGGGATAATGATAGAGAGAGGGAGAGGCGAGGGTAGGGATAATGATAGAGAGAGGGAAAGAGAAAGAGGACAGGAGAAAATGAGAGAGGGCCAGAGTGAAGAAGAGATGGAAAGTGGAGGAGTGAAATGAGAGACTTATTAAAAATGGAAGGAGCAGAGGTCAGAAGAGAAAGAGAGGAGAAGAGGAGAGACTTATTAAAGAGAGAGGGGCTTAGTGAAAGATGGAGAGAGGGAGAGGGAGAAAGGAAACATAGGTGGTACAGCCTCAGGGATGGATTGGATTAGAGTGAGGAGATGGAGGGAGTGTTATAAGAAAATGCCCAGGTGTGTGTGTGTGTGTGTGTGTGTGTGTGTGTGTGTGTGTGTGTGTGTGTGTGTGTGTGTGTGTGTGTGTGTGTGTGTGTGTGTGTGTGTGTGTGTGTGTGTGTGTGTGTGTGTGTGTGTGTGTGTGTGTGTGTGTGTGCGCGCGCGCTCAAGAGCCAGGTGAGAGTAGAGGAGCTAAACACTGTGATTCATTTACGGGCCAGACCCAGACAGCCCAGGCCATTATTCACCAGAAGACCACGGACACACACACACACACACACACACACACACACACACACACACACACACACACACACACCACGCTCACACACTGAAACACACACACCACACCACACTTTCACACACTGAAACACACACACACACTTAATTATGCACCTGCACACACACACACACACACGTAAACACTAATCCACTGCTAAACGCATACTGCCCAGAAAGTAAAACATAGCCATTTGACTATAATTTAGCTGCTATTAAACCTCCTAAAACCACACACACACACACACACACACCGTCCAAATGGATGCCGTTTTAACCACTCAACGTTTGCCATGTCAACTATCCATCCAGCACATCCTATAAACACTTCATCAAGTTGTCCTCTTATAGACGAGCCACCACAACCCTACGCTATATTCTGAGCAGCTGGGTTCTATATATAAGTCAATCCAGACAGCTGGTTTCTATATATCAAGTCAATCCAGACAGCTGGTTTCTATATATTAAGTCAATCCAGACGGCTGGTTTCTATATATCAAGTCAATCCAGACAGCTGGTTTCTATATATTAAGTCAATCCAGACGGCTGGTTTCTATATATCAAGTCAATCCAGACAGCTGGTTTCTATATATCAAGTCAATCCAGACGGCTGGTTTCTATATATTAAATCAATCCAGACAGCTGGGTTCTATATATAAATCAATCCAGACGGCTGGTTTCTATATATCAAGTCAATCCAGACGGCTGGTTTCTATATATTAAATCAATCCAGACAGCTGGTTTCTATATATCAAGTCAATCCAGACGGCTGGTTTCTATATATTAAATCAATCCAGACAGCTGGCTTCTATATATCAAGTCAATCCAGACAGCTGGTTTCTATATATCAAGTCAATCCAGACAACTGGTTTCTATATATCAAGTCAATCCAGACAGCTGGTTTCTATATATCAAGTCAATCCAGACAGCTGGTTTCTATATATCAAGTCAATCCAGACAGCTGGTTTCTATATATCAAGTCAATCCAGACGGCTGGTTTCTATATATCAAGTCAATCCAGACAGCTGTTTTCTATATATCAAGTCAATCCAGACGGCTGGTTTCTATATATCAAGTCAATCCAGACGGCTGGTTTCTATATATCAAGTCAATCCAAACAGCTGGTTTCTATATATCAAGTCAATCCAGACGGCTGGTTTCTATATATCAAGTCAATCCAGACAGCTGGTTTCTATATATCAAGTCAATCCAGACAGCTGGTTTCTATATATCAAGTCAATCCAGACGGCTGGTTTCTATATATCAAGTCAATCCAGACGGCTGGTTTCTATATATCAAGTCAATCCAGACAGCTGGTTTCTATATATCAAGTCAATCCAGACAGCTGGTTTCTATATATCAAGTCAATCCAGACAGCTGGTTTCTATATATCAAGTCAATCCAGACAGCTGGTTTCTATATATCAAGTCAATCCAGACAGCTGGTTTCTATATATCAAGTCAATCCAGACAGCTGGTTTCTATATATCAAGTCAATCCAGACAGCTGGTTTCTATATATCAAGTCAATCCAGACAGCTGGTTTCTATATATCAAGTCAATCCAGACAGCTGGTTTCTATATATCAAGTCAATCCAGACGGCTGGGTTCTATATATTAAGTCAATCCAGACAGCTGGTTTCTATATATCAAGTCAATCCAGACGGCTGGGTTCTATATATTTAAGTCAATCCAGACAGCTGGTGTTCTATATATCAAGTCAATCCAGACGGCTGGTTTCTATATATCAAGTCAATCCAGACAGCTGGTTTCTATATATCAAGTCAATCCAGACAGCTGGTTTCTATATATCAAGTCAATCCAGACGGCTGGTGTTCTATATATCAAGTCAATCCAGACGGCTGGTTTCTATATATCAAGTCAATCCAGACAGCTGGTTTCTATATATCAAGTCAATCCAGACAGCTGGTTTCTATATATCAAGTCTTTCCAGACAGCTGGTTTCTATATGTCAAGTCAATCCAGACAGCTGGTTTCTATATATTAAGTCATTCCAGACAGCTGGTTTCTATATATTAAGTCAATCCAGACAGCTGGTTTCTATATATCAAGTCAATCCAGACAGCTGGTTTCTATATATCAAGTCAATCCAGACGGCTGGTTTCTATATATCAAGTCAATCCAGACAGCTGGTTTCTATATATCAAGTAAATCCAGACAGCTGGTTTCTATATATCAAGTCAATCCAGACGTCTGGTTTCTATATATCAAGTCAATCCAGACAGCTGGTTTCTATATATCAAGTAAATCCAGACAGCTGGTTTCTATATGTCAAGTCAATCCAGACAGCTGGTTTCTATATGTCAAGTCAATCCAGACAGCTGGTTTCTATATATCAAGTCAATCCAGACGGCTGGTTTCTATATATTAAATCAATCCAGACAGCTGGTTTCTATATATCAAGTCAATCCAGACGGCTGGTTTCTATATATTTAAATCAATCCAGACAGCTGGTTTCTATATATCAAGTCAATCCAGACGGCTGGTTTCTATATATTTTAAATCAATCCAGACAGCTGGTTTCTATATATTAAATCAATCCAGACGGCTGGTTTCTATATATCAAGTCAATCCAGACAGCTGGTTTCTATATATCAAGTCAATCCAGACAGCTGGTTTCTATATATCAAGTCAATCCAGACGGCTGGTTTCTATATATCAAGTCAATCCAGACGGCTGGTTTCTATATATCAAGTCAATCCAGACAGCTGGTTTCTATATATCAAGTCAATCCAGACAGCTGGTTTCTATATATCAAGTCTTTCCAGACAGCTGGTTTCTATATGTCAAGTCAATCCAGACAGCTGGTTTCTATATATTAAATCATTCCAGACAGCTGGTTTCTATATATTAAGTCAATCCAGACAGCTGGTTTCTATATATCAAGTCAATCCAGACAGCTGGTTTCTATATATCAAGTCAATCCAGACAGCTGGTTTCTATATATCAAGTCTTTCCAGACAGCTGGTTTCTATATGTCAAGTCAATCCAGACAGCTGGTTTCTATATATTAAATCATTCCAGACAGCTGGTTTCTATATATCAAGTCAATCCAGACAGCTGGTTTCTATATATCAAGTCAATCCAGACAGCTGGTTTCTATATATCAAGTCAATCCAGACGGCTGGTTTCTATATATCAAGTCAATCCAGACAGCTGGTTTCTATATATCAAGTAAATCCAGACAGCTGGTTTCTATATATCAAGTCAATCCAGACGGCTGGTTTCTATATATCAAGTCAATCCAGACAGCTGGTTTCTATATGTCAAGTCAATCCAGACAGCTGGTTTCTATATATTAAATCAATCCAGACAGCTGGTTTCTATATATCAAGTCAATCCAGATGGCTGGTTTCTATATATTTTAAATCAATCCAGACAGCTGGTTTCTATATATCAAGTCAATCCAGACGGCTGGTTTCTATATATTTTAAATCAATCCAGACAGCTGGTTTCTATATATTAAATCAATCCAGACGGCTGGTTTCTATATATCAAGTCAATCCAGACGGCTGGTTTCTATATATCAAGTCAATCCAGACAGCTGGTTTCTATATGTCAAGTCAATCCAGACAGCTGGTTTCTATATGTCAAGTCAATCCAGACAGCTGGTTTCTATATATCAAGTCAATCCAGACGGCTGGTTTCTATATATTAAATCAATCCAGACAGCTGGTTTCCTATATATCAAGTCAATCCAGACGGCTGGTTTCT
Organism: Salmo salar; assembly: GCF_965601325.2. Taxonomy (NCBI): domain Eukaryota; kingdom Metazoa; phylum Chordata; class Actinopteri; order Salmoniformes; family Salmonidae; genus Salmo; species Salmo salar. The sequence continues at coordinate 147,720,172 of NC_138299.1, forward strand.
ATATATCAAGTCAATCCAGACAGCTGGTTTCTATATATCAAGTCAATCCAGACAGCTGGTTTCTATATATCAAGTCTTTCCAGACAGCTGGTTTCTATATGTCAAGTCAATCCAGACAGCTGGTTTCTATATATTAAATCATTCCAGACAGCTGGTTTCTATATATTAAGTCAATCCAGACAGCTGGTTTCTATATATCAAGTCAATCCAGACAGCTGGTTTCTATATATCAAGTCAATCCAGACGGCTGGTTTCTATATATCAAGTCAATCCAGACAGCTGGTTTCTATATATCAAGTAAATCCAGACAGCTGGTTTCTATATATCAAGTCAATCCAGACGGCTGGTTTCTATATATCAAGTCAATCCAGACAGCTGGTTTCTATATATCAAGTAAATCCAGACAGCTGGTTTCTATATGTCAAGTCAATCCAGACAGCTGGTTTCTATATGTCAAGTCAATCCAGACAGCTGGTTTCTATATATTAAATCAATCCAGACAGCTGGTTTCTATATATCAAGTCAATCCAGACGGCTGGTTTCTATATATCAAGTCAATCCAGACGGCTGGTTTCTATATATCCAGTCAATCCAGACAGCTGTTTTCTATATATCAAGTCAATCCAGACAGCTGGTTTCTATATGTCAAGTCAATCCAGACGGCTGGTTTCTATATGTCAAGTTAATCCAGACAGCTGGTTTCTATATATTAAATCAATCCAGACAGCTGGTTTCTATATATCAAGTCAATCCAGACAGCTGGTTTCTATATGTCAAGTCAATCCAGACAGCTGGTTTCTATATATTAAATCAATCCAGACAGCTGGTTTCTATATATTAAGTCAATCCAGACAGCTGTGTTCTTTATATCAAGTCAATCCAGACAGCTGGTTTCTATATTTCAAGCCAATCCAGTCAAAGCATGACTGTGATGGTGATGCCAATTCAGTTTTATTCTATGTCCCCGTTCCAGCCTATACCAATCAATCCCAGAAATCCCAGACTCCCCACTCACTCAATCAAACTATATCTTAGCCATTTCCTCACACGATTGAAGCTAGTTAACGAAGGCGTTGTTGTACTCATGAACTAATTTCTGAACAGAGTGACAGTTGTCCTCATTTCCCTCTTCTTTTGTTAATTTGCTTTGTTTTATCTGTTTACGCCAAACACGAACGTTCTCCCCTCCTCCTTCGTTGAAAGGAAGATAAATATGCCTCTTTATCGGTTGTGCTGCCTGCCAGAGTGTTTTTAAGCACTGGAGCGGCTTCCCTTACTAATCTGAATGGAGAGACTGAGGGAAGCAATTTTAGCGTTCAACAGAGGGTTTAATAACAGCCATGTCGCTGTGGGTTCGGTTTCTCCTCTATAATTTGGTGGAAGGGAACTGTTCTTTTTCCGGTCGCCCTGGTTTCCGCTGTGCCAAACCTCAGTGCCTCCTTTCCCGAAATGGAGCGTTGGGTTGGTTGGGTCATATAGGGTGGCTCCAGACAGACAGACAGACAGACAGACAGGCAGGCAGGCAGGCAGGCAGGCAGGCAGGCAGGCAGGCAGGCAGGCAGGCAGGCAGGCAGGCAGGCAGGCAGGCAGACAGACAGACAGACAGACAGACAGACAGACAGACAGACAGACAGACAGACAGACAGACAGACAGACAGACAGACAGACAGACAGACAGACAGACAGAGCGCCTTCTGAAGCCTCCTCTAATGAGTGTAAAATCATCTGTTACGGATATGATTCTTATCAGCATACTGAACTGTAAAAGCACTAGATTACTGTTAGCAGAAGTGAAGTGAAGAGAATGGGGCGTGGCTGTTTTTAGTGTCTTCCTTCCACTCTGAGGAAAGCTATTAGGACCCCATCACTGGAGTTCTAATGATTTAAGAGACAAATGATGGAGAACTGGAAGTGTTTATCCTAGCCCAAGCACAAATAGGACACACATACACACACACACACACACACACACACACACACACACACACACACACACACACACACACACACACACACACACACACACACACACACACACACACACACACATGGCTGAGTGGTGGAGCGTTATAGCCTTAGCTGATGCTGGGCTGAGGTCATGGCTTTATTAAACAGAGACGCCGGGGTGGAATCCCTTTGAGTCTGCACCACGAGTGCCACACACACACATATGCTAGTACGCGCACACACACACATAATCTCATTCATACACACATACTCATTCATATATAGTTCTAATATTTATATATTTCTTAATTCCATTCTTTTACTTTTAGATTTGTGTCTATTGTTATGAATTGTTAGATATTACTGCACTGTTGGAGCAAGGAACACAAGCGTTTCGCTACACCCACAATAACATCTGCTAAATATGTGTATGTGACCAATACAATTTGATTTGATAGTCTACGCACAGGCATGCAGACAAGCAGACACTTTCTCACATTCTCTTACCCTCGCACACACACGACACACATACTCCGGACCCTTACATCACACCACACTCTGAGCTGTGTGCTGGGATCAGCGTGAGGCCTAAATGTCAATTTAAATCAATTAGGTAGCAGAGATGAGGCTGTGGTTTAATTACAGCCGGTCTTAGTGGACTCATTTCAGACTCAGGCCCGTTCACGGCTGGAGCTCCATTGACACAGGCTCTGTTAATTCAGTCTTTGAGGGCTCTGTTAATTCAGTCTTTGAGGGCTCTGTTAATTCCGTCTTTGAGGTCTCTGTTAATTCAGTCTTTGAGGTCTTTGTTAATTCAGTCTTTGAGGGCTCTGTTAATTCAGTCTTTCAGGGCTCTGTTAATTCAGTCCTTCAGGGCTCTGTTAATTCAGTCTTTGAGGGCTCTGTTAATTCAGTCTTTGAGGGCTCTGTTAATTCAGTCTTTGAGGTCTCTGTTAATTCAGTCTTTGAGGGCTCTTTTAATTCAGTCTTTGAGGGCTCTGTCAATTCAGTCTTTCAGGGCTCTGTTAATTCAGTCTTTGAGGTCTTCGTTAATTCCGTCTTTGAGGTCTTTGTTAATTCCGTCTTTGAGGTCTTTGTTAATTCCGTCTTTGAGGCTCTGTTAATTCAGTCTTTGAGGGCTCTGTTAATTCAGTCTTTGACGGCTATGTTAATTCAGTCTTTTGAGGTCTTTGTTAATTCAGTCTTTGAGGGCTCTGTTAATTCAGTCTTTGAGGGCTCTGTTAATTCAGTCTTTGAGGGCTCTGTTAATTCAGTCTTTGAGGACTATGTTAATTCAGTATTTGAGGGCTATGTTAATTCAGTCTTTGAGGTCTTTGTTAATTCAGTCTTTGAGGGCTCTGTTAATTCAGTCTTTGAGGGCTCTGTTAATTCCATCTTTGAGGTCTCTGTTAATTCCGTCTTTGAGGTCTTTGTTAATTCAGTCTTTGAGGGCTCTGTTAATTCAGTCTTTGAAGGCTATGTTAATTCAGACTTTGAGGTCTTTGTTAATTCAGTCTTTGAGGTCTTTGTTAATTCAGTCTTTGAGGGCTATGTTAATTCAGTCTTTGAGGGCTATGTTAATTCAGTCTTTTGAGGTCTTTGTTAATTCTGTCTTTGAGGTCTTTGTTAATTCAGTCTTTGAGGTCTTTGTTAATTCAGTCTTTGAGGGCTCTGTTAATTCAGTCTTTGAGGGCTCTGTTAATTCCGTCTTTGAAGGCTCTGTTAATTCCGTCTTTGAGGGCTCTGTTAATTCCGTCTTTGAGGTCTTTGTTAATTCAGTATTTGAGGGCTCTGTTAATTCAGTCTTTGAGGGCTATGTTAATTCAGTCTTTGAGGGCTCTGTTAATTCAGTCTTTGAGGGCTCTCTTGTTTACTGGGTCTCTGTCTCTTAATTGTTATTTTGGAAGAGGAGGAAAGACTTCAGTTTGTCACAGTCTCATTGGGTCTGTCTGAACCTAGCAATTACTCACAGAGTGATAGGAAGACACACACACACACACACACACACACACACACACACACACACACACACACACACACACACACACACACACACACACACACACACACACACACACACACACACACACACACACACACAGACACTTGTATTTGTGATCCAAGTGATTGTGCATGCCCACTCCCTATTAGTTTATGTGTGTGCACTTTTGTGTGTCATGTTATATGTGTGTGTGTTTGTGTCTATTTATGTATTCCCTGGCAGAGAGCCAGGAATTGTTCAGATCATACACTCCCCACAACACTGTCACACCCACAATTCAGTCTGCTTCCCTGTTTTTCACTATCACAGATCCATACACTTATTAAAAAATATTTTTATTTGTGATAGTTTGTGTGTCCGAGGTAGAGAGAGAGAGAGAGAGAGAGAGAGAGAGAGAGAGAGAGAGAGAGAGAGAGAGAGAGAGAGAGAGAGAGAGAGAAGAGCGTGTGAGTGAGAGAGAAAAGAGAGCGTGATATTAATAAACCAGTCCCCCCCATCTGTCTCCAACCCCCTCTGCTCTCTATCCCCCCCTCCTGGCCAGGCGGTAACACTGACAGTCTGTTTGACATAGAGAAGGGCGTGGGCACCATCATCATCGCTAAACCTCTGGACGCTGAGCAGCGCTCCTTCTACAACATGACTGTGGAGGTGACGGACGGGACCAACTCTGCAGCCACACAGGTACTGCAGCTGGAGACGCAACATATCATATCTAGATTTATTCTCAGAAAGAGACAAATCTCCTACCTGTACATGTTGATTTTGGCATGCGTAAGTTAAAGTTAACATGGCACTGTTAGTATTGTGTTCTGTAGCTTGCTACCACCTATACATCTGAACACGGAATAAATTCACCCTCACACCCACCCTCACACACACCCTCATAAAGTACATGATAAACCACATACAGTACCAGTTAAAAGTTTGGACACACCTACTCATTCCAGGGTTTTTCTTTATTTTTAATATTTTCTACATTGTAGAATAATAGTGAAGACATCAAAACTATGAAATAACACATATGGAATCATTTAGTAACCTAGAAAGTATATTTTATATTTGAGATTCATCAAAGTAGCCACCCTTTGCCTTGATGACAGCTTTGCACACTCTTGGCATTCTCTCAACCAGCTTCATGAGGTAGTCACCTGGAATGCATTTCCATTAACCTCTTACATCTAGACGTTCACGTGCTCCAATATCCAATGATAGGCGTGGCGCGAATTACAAATTCCTCAAAAATACAAAAACTTCAATTTTTCAAACATATGACTATTTCACAGCATTTTAAAGACAAGACTCTCCTTTATCTAACCACACTGTCCGATTTCAAAAAGGCTTTACAGCGAAAGCAAAACATTAGATTATGTCAGCAGAGTACCAAGCCAGAAATAATCAGACACCCATTTTTCAAGCTTGCATATGTCACAAAAACCCAGACGACAGCTAAATGCAGCACTAACCTTTGATGATCTTCATCAGATGACACACCTAGGACATTATGTTATACAATACATGCATGTTTTGTTCAATCAAGTTCATATTTATATCAAAAAACAGCTTTTTACATTAGCATGTGATGTTCAGAACTAGCATACCCCCCGCAAACTTCCGGGGAATTTGCTAACAATTTACTAAATTACTCATGATAAACGTTCAGAAAAAGCATAACAATTATTTTAAGAATTATAGATACAGAACTCCTCTATGCACTCGATATGTCCGATTTTAAAATAGCTTTTTGGTGAAAGCACATTTTGCAATATTCTAAGTACATAGCCCAGCCATCACGGGCTAGCTATTTAGACACCCGGCAAGTTTAGCACTCACCAATATCAGATTTACTATTATAAAAGTTTGATTACCTTTTGTTGTCTTCGTCAGAATGCACTCCCAGGACTGCTACTTCAATAACAAATGTTGGTTTGGTCCAAAATAATCCATCGTTATATCCGAATAGCGGCGTTTTGTTCGTGCGTCCCAGACACTATCCGAAATGGTAAATCAGGGTCATGCGCATGGCGCAATTCGTGACAAAAAAAATCTAAATATTCCATTACCGTACTTCGAAGCATGTCAACCGCTGTTTAAAATCCATTTTTATGCAATTTTTCTCGTAAAAAAGCGATAATATTCCGACCGGGAATGTCCATTTAGCTAAACAGAGGAAAGAAAACAAAGCTTTCGGTCGACGCGGGCACGAGCCTGAGTCTCACAGAACTGTAACCAGCCACTACCCAAACGCGCAACTTTTTTTCAGCCAGAGCCTGCAAAGCCACGATTCAGCATTTTGCCGCCTTCTGAGAGCCTATGGCAGCCGTAGGAAGTGTCACGGGACAGCTAAGATCCTCACTCTTCAATAAACAGAGACAAGAAGAACGACACCTTGTCAGACAGGCCACTTCCTGCATGAAATCTTCTCAGGTTTTTGCCTGCCATATGAGTTCTGTTATACTCACAGACACCATTCAAACAGTTTTAGAAACTTTAGGGTGTTTTCTATCCAAAGCCAATAATTATATGCATATTATAGTTACTGGGCAGGAGTAGTAACCAGATTAAATCGGGTACGTTTTTTATCCAGCCGTGAAAATACTGCCCCCTAGCCATAACAGGTTAACAATTTTAATTAACAGGTGTGCCTTGCTAAAAGTCAATTTGTGGATTTTCTTTCCTTCTTAATGTGTTTGAGCCAATCAGTTGTGTTGTGACAAGGTAGGGATGCTATACGAAGATAGCCCTATTTGGTAAAAGATCAAGTGGTATACGAAGATAGCCCTATTTGGTAAAAGATCAAGTCCATATTATGGCAAGAACAGCTCGAATAAGCAAAGAGAAACGACAGTCCATCATTACTTTAAGACATGGTCAGTCAATCCGGAAAATTTAAAGAACTTCAAAGTCGCAAAAACCATCAAGCGCTGTGATGAAAATGGCTCTCATGAGGACCGCCACAGGAAAGGAAGACCCAGAGTTACCTCTGCTGCAGAGGATACGTCCATTAGAGTTAACTGCACCTCAGATTGCAGCCCAAATAAATGCTTCACAGAGTTCAAGTAACAGACACATTTCAACATCAACTGTTCCGAATTAGGCCTTCATGGTCAAATTGCTGCAAAGAAACCACTACTAAAGGACACCAATAATAATAAGAGACTTGCTTGGGCCAAGAAACACGAGTAATGGACATATAGGTGGGAATCTGTCCGTTGGTCTGATGAGTCCAAATTTAAGATTTTTGGTTCCAACTGCCGTGTCTTTGTGAGACGCAGAGTAGGTGAACGTATTATCTCTGCAAGTGTGGTTCCCACCATGAAGCATGGAGGAGGAGGTGTGATGGTGTGAGGTGCTTTGCTGGTGACACTGTCAGTGATTTATTTAAAATTCAAGGCACAGTTAACCAGAATGGCTACCACAGCATTCTGCGGCGATACGCCATCCCATCTGGTTTGTGCTTAGTGGGACTATCATTTGTTTTTCAACAGGACAATGACCCAACACACCTCCAGGCTGTGTAAGGGCTATTTGACTAAGGAGAGTGATGGAGTGCTGCATCAGATAACCTGGCCTCCACAATCACCCAACCTCAACATATTTGAGATAGTTTGGGATGAGTTGGACCGCAGAATGAAGGAAAAGCAGCCAACAAGTGCTCAGCATATGTGGGAACTCCTTCAAGACTGTTGGAAAAGCATTCCTCATGAAGCTGGTTGAGAGAATGCCAATACTGTGCAAAGCTGTCATCAAGGCAACGGGTGGCTAATTTGAAGAATCTCAAATATATTTTGATTTGTTTAACACTTTTTTGGCTACTACATGATTCCATATGTGTTATTTCATAGTTTTGATGTCTTCACTATTATTCTACAATGTAGAAAATAGTAAAAATAAAGAAAACCCTTGAATGAGTAGGTGTGTCCACCCTTTTGACTGGTACTGTATGTGCTTCTAATAGTTACATTTGAAACCACGTACACAGACCTGGCCTTCATGGACAGACACACCCATTCCCAATGACATTTTTTTTTTCTTCCATCAACCATTTTGAAAAACGTCTTTACATGGTTTGATGGATGGCACCCGTCACATTGTCACATGAATGATGGTATACGGCGTGTCAAAGTCCTATCAGAGTGATCGGAACACTCTCTTCCCCCATGTTTAATTCCTCTGGTCAAGGACGCAATGTGTACAGAGGACAATAGCCTCCCCTGTCCTGTCACGTCCTGTTCTGATACTTTGCACTGTTCAGGCTGTGCTGTGGTTGAACATTCCAAACAAAAAGGAACAAGATTATTAGTGTGTAAACTGAGCTAGTGTGAAGATTCTTCATCAGTCACTGTTTAAGTTAGGACTGTCATGTTCTAAAGTGGTTTGGACACAATTTAAATATCACAATTTAAATATCACAATTTAAATATTGCAATTTAAATTGATAGGACATATACCTGTATTTCTATTTCCTCTTTTAGATGTCATGTCATATACAATGTGTGTTCATTGTGTGTTAAATGCAGGTGACTGTGGCAGAACAGGACACATATATACACACACATACACACACACACACACACACACACACACACACACACACACACACACACACACACACACACACACACACACACACACACACACACACACACACACACACACACACACACACACACACAGTAGAATGGATTAGCATTTTTATAGAGCGGAAGGGATTGCGCTGACATATGGAATGTGCTTGCAAGTCACCTTATAATTTCCCTATGACAGTCCGTTTCACGCATATGTCACTCTACCTGTTCCCTCCGTTGTCATTTTCAGGGCCAGTGCTTTTCAATACCCAGGAATTAGTCGTGCGAAAAGGACAAATTCATACATATCATTTATATTCATATGTATTTTGTCATTTTGTCATATCCATCTGTCTGTCATGTTCCTACGGTGCATGGCAAAGTTTTTGTAAAGCATTCTGAGACTATGTGACAGGGAAACAAGTTCCCTGGTGAAAATGATAGTATGCTGATAGTGATAATGATAGTATGCTGATAGTGATAATGATAGTATGCTGATAGTGATAATGATAGTATGCTGATAGCGATAATGATAATATGCTGATAGCGATAATGATAGTATGCTGATAGCGATAATGATAGTATGCTGATAGTGATAATGATAGTATGCTGATAGTGATAATGCTGTAGATTTAGATTATTATGAACACATTCACTCACATCACATTTTTCAGTTTCCCCCCTCCCCCTTTCATCCCTCTCTCTCTCCCTCTGTTCGTTCAGAATGATAGCTGGAGGGAAATGCAACTGAGCTTTACTGCTGTGTGCCCTGAAAGGGAGAGCCAACCCGCTGCGCACAGATGTCAATTCAACATCTATTCCTCGTTGGTTCAACGTAATCTCATTGAAATGACAGCGCTGATTCAACCAGTGTGTGCCCAGTGTGTATTCTCATTAAGTACAGAGGTCTAATAGCTAGCTAGAGCCCAGGAAGCCAAAAACATCCCCTCTCAGCTACTCTACTCTCTACTCAGACTGAGTAGCTCTTTCTGTCTGTCGGTCCATTAGGCCATGTCACACCGTGCGTGATGGTACCTGTTCACATTGTCCAAACCCCCTTGCTATTCATTCAAACACACACATCACAGTCCCTACACACCCCTGCAAGATGTGCTGACTAAATCCCTATGGGTATACAATACACCCCCCTGGCTAGAAGGATGATGTTAGAAGCTAACGTTGAACAGAGCCTGACCTCAGCAGGAACAGCGGACTGAAATTAAGCTAGCTATAATTAAAAGATGGGCAACTATAAGTTCTTATAACAAAGAGTAGTGAGACAGACAATGGTGAGTCAGGCTGCAATGGAGGAGGCAAAGAAAATATTGTCTCGCTATTGTTATTTTACTGCTGCTCTTTAATTACTTGTTACTTTTATTTATTATCCTTAGCCTTATTTTTTTTAAACTGCATTGTTGGTTAGGGGCGCGTAAGTAAGCAGTTCACTGTAAGGTCTACACCTGTTGTATTCGGCCCATGTGACTAATAAAATTTGATTTGATACACAGAGAGGGGAAGCATTGGAGCAAGCAGGGAGAGAGGCTAGTAGTACAATGGTTCCCAAACTTGGGGTTCAGGACCCATGTGGTGTCCCCTAAAATGTAAAAAGGGTCCCCTGAGAGAGTCTTTAATCTTATTACATTTTAGAGACAACTAAGGGCCTTTTACACTGTCAGAATTCACTTTCATGTCATTATGTGTTGGGATAGCCTTTGGGAGCTAAAATATAGTAGTCTACGGTATAAAGACAATTTAAATATAAATACAATTTAATATTATGTACACTGAACATGAGTTCATATAAGGAAATCAGTCAACATCAGTCCTGACTTACCACTCATGTATGTAGTAAATAAGTAGTGAAACACATATTTTTGAGTAGAACTTGTAAGGTAGTGATGAATAGTATGTATAGACATGTATGCTCTCGTTGGCTGGCCCTCGCTTCATATTCGTCGCCAAACCCACTGGCTCCAGGTCATCTGTAAGTCTTTGCTAGGTAAAGCACCGCCTTATCTCAGCTCACTGGTCACCATAGCTGCACCCGCCCGTAGCACGCGCTCCAGCAGGTATATTTCACTGGCCACCCCCAAAGCCAATTCCTCCTTTGGTCGCCTTTCCTTCCAGTTCTCTGCTGCCAATGACTGGAACGAATTGCAAAAATCACTGAAGCTGGAGACCCATATCTCCCTCACTAACTTTAAGCACCAGCTGTCAGAGCAGCTCACAGATCACTGTACCTGTACGCCCATCTGTACACCTGTACATAGCCCATCTGTAAATAGCCCATCCAACTACCTCATCCCCATACTGTTATTTAATTTTTTTGCTCCTTTGCACCCCAGTATCTCTACTTGCACATTCATCTTCTGCACATCTATCACTCCAGTGTTTAATTGCGAAATTGTAATTATTTCGCCACTATGGCCTATTTATTGCCTTACCTTCTTTATCCTACCTTTTTTGCACACACTATATATGGACCTTTTCTCTACTGTATTATTGAGTGTACGCTTGTTTATTCCATGTGTAATTCTGTGTTGTTGTTTGTGTCGCGCTGCTTTGATTTATCTTGGCCAGGTCGCAGTTGTAAATGAGAACTTGTTCTCAACTAGCCTACCTGGTTAAATAAAGGTGAAATAAAAAAATTAAAAAAATAGTAAGTTATTTAATTTTTTTCATGAGGTTGTGGCGATATACTGCCATCTGTTGGCGACTAGAAACAATTACATAATAAGAACTATTACAAATTGATGGTCCTTGAAAATCAATATTAATGCTTGAAAAAGTCCTTGAATTTGACTTGCCAGTGTCTGTACGAACCCTGAAACACACACGGCTCACATACACACCTGTAAGACGTGCTGACAGTAGAGCCAGTCATGAGAGGCTGTGCAGAGTTCCCTTCTTCAACATCACAGATGGAGCCTCAGCGTGACGCCCAATGGGGGAAATCTCCGCTGTTCACCGGCAGGAAGACCTCTGCTGCTTCTGTCTTATATTTAGCCTTCCCTGCCATTGGCCTCCCAATACGCCCTTCCTACGCAACGCAACCGCCTTTGTCATCGGCGGTGGGAATCTGCCGTTTGTGACTCACAAGGTTTCCATGAGTCATCAACCGACAACACAGTACATGACACAGAACAAGCACGTCAGCGAACATATGTCTCGATTGGCATATATAGTACATGGTGTATATAAATACATGAACTGCAAAAAAACGTGTTATTCACATAATAGTTGTGACAGACTCGCAAATATGTACTGTATGACACGGAACTGTGCTGTATCTGACCGACTGTATATGTTATGGCCTACCCTTCACTCCCACTGAAGACTGAAGACAAAAACATTTGTGTGTTGTAGTACTATGACATATTGGCCTAACCCTACCCACAACAACCCTCTCTCCTTCTCCTCTCCAGGTCCACATCACAGTGTTGGACAACAACGACAACGCGCCTGTCTTCTCCCAGCCCACCTATGACATCACCATCTCTGAGGACACGCCCCCGGAGACGGAGGTGGTCCAGGTGTTAGCTTCGGACCGTGACGAGCGCCACCGTCTCACCTACTCCCTCCACAGCGCCATCGACCCCTCCAGCCTGCGTCTGTTCCGTATTGACCCCAACACTGGCACGGTGTATACTACAGAGAGACTGGACCACGAGGCTAGAGCACAGCACATCCTCACTGTCATGGTAAGAGACTGATACCGTTAATGTTGTATCAAATATGGTTAGGTTATCTTGAATCTCGTTGTAAGGGAGGATTCCATTTGCTTTATTTGGTCACATTCCCTTAAGATTCTACATGAAAAATCCCTCCGTTGGTCATGGATGTGTTGAAGCTGTCAGAGGAGGAGAGGAGAGGAGGAGGAGGAGGAGAGGAGAGGAGAGGAGAGGAGAGGAGAGGAGAAAAGACAGTAGAGATGTAGTGGTTCAAGAGCATTATCTTTATTGCGGCAGCTTAATATTGTAATGTAACTCAGCTCTCCTGCTAGAGGCAGACTACTCCTGTCTGTGTTCTCATTTTACCTGAGCTCATCGTTAAGCAATTACACAAATTACTGAGAGCAGTGAACCAACATCTCAGGGGAATGAGACGGTTTTAGAAACCATGACGGGGGGGGGGGGGGGGTGTGTGTGTGTGTGTGTGTGTGTGTGTGTGTGTGTGTGTGTGTGTGGGTGTGTGTGTGTGTGTGTGTGTGTGTGTGTGTGTGTGTGTGTGTGTGTGTGTGTGTGTGTGTGTGTGTGTGTGTGTGTGTGTGTGTGTGTGTGTGTGGTGGAGTCTGACTGTGTTTGTGTGTGTGTGGAGTTCTGAAATGAATCATCCTCATTCACTCTGTTTTACTTCATTTCATCTGGTTCAGTGGGTAGCATAAATAGGAAACGACTGCTCATCCTACCACTGTAGTCGTACCGTTTTAATGTCTTCTCAAATCATTACAATTATAGATTATACGGTGTCATTTTGAAGCCAGATAGGAACGTCTGCCTGACATTTTTTATTAGGGACAATATTTAAGTTTGAGGCGGGCTCACTGATTTAATTTAGTGAAATCCACAGGTAGATAGTATCTTTAATATCTGGCATTCGGTGTGCCCATGACAGTGCCTGTTGTGCTGGAACCAGGTATGTAAGGGCATTGGTATAGGGTGCAATGTATAGGCTACAATATGATCAGTATCTCAGAATTATAACATCTTCCTGCACTAAAGAGATAAGAGGTCTAACAATATAAATAAACATTGACCACACATAACCACTACAGAGTCCAAGATAACTTTCCCCAACCAGAGCACGTGTAACAGTTTTGGCTATTGTGCGTAGCTGCTTTGATTAATAGAAAGACCGAGTCACAATGACGCACCTATTAACCTGAGCCTCAGGCGTACATAGACACAGACAGAACAGAGACAGAACAACTCTATTGTCTCCAATGGACCCAGTGATCTTCCGCCTAACATTTCCTCAGTAACATAATACCATTCAGTCTAGGACTATTATACCACTCACAGGCCCATTGGGTTGTGTTAAGAGTGTTGGACTAGCCAGCGTTTCATAATACTGCCAGTGGAGCTAGCGCTAATTCTGATGCTAATGCTGGTTGTATTAATACTCCCCCTGTGTGGCGCCTCGTGTGAGACAGGCTTTGCCTCTGATCCCGTTCTCATGTTGTGGAGAGTCTCGCATAAATCCATCTGATTAGCCCTCAAATTCTCATCTGATCTCCCAATGACGGGATTAGTCCGTCCCAAAAGACCCACAACGGTTTGCTGTGACACTCCCTTTTCATTTCATGGGAAGTTAAAGCTTCAGTACATGTTTTAAAGGGAAACTCCAGTAATGTTGTCCTATTGATTCTGTTTGTATGTTTATTCATTGCCGTAACACATAAAGTTATTTTGTAATAGGCAAGTGTTCATTTTGCCTCATGCCGGTTATATAATGAGAAATGTAATAGTGTCTGATAATAGTAGACTAATGATTAGAATCATTTTTCTCCCTCAGGTAAAAGACCAGGAGTTTCCGTACAGGAGGAACCTGGCCCGAGTTTTGGTGGATGTGGAGGATGTTAATGACCATGTCCCAGTGTTCACCAGTGCTCTGTACGAGGGTTCGGTCTATGAGTCTGCAGCAGTGGGCTCTGCTGTGCTCCAGGTGACTGCCCTGGACAAAGACAAGGGAGAGAACGCAGAACTCCTCTATACCATGGAATCAGGTGAGCAACTATAGAAATGGCATTGTAAATAAACAATATGGCCCGAGGAGGTGTGGTATATGGCCAATATACCACAGCTAAGGGCTGTTCTTCGCACGACACAACGCTGAGTGCCTGGACACAGCCCTTAGCTGTGGTATATTGGCTATATATCACAAACCTCCGAGGAGCCTTACTGCTATTATAAACTGGTTACCAATGTTGTTAGAGCAGTAAAAATAAATGTTTTGTCATACCCATACCACCCATACCATCTGATACTGTTTACCACGGCTTTCAGCCAATCAGCTTTCTTTGCTCGAACCACCCAGTTTATAATACGAGTTTTAGAACTATCAAAAGAATAAGGTGTGTCTAACTATACAAAGATATAGACCGGGGGTCTCTACCCTTTTCTAGCATGAGAGCTCCTTTAAAAAATGAAACATGGTGCGAGCTGCAATTTTTTTTCCCAGCTTTCAAATAGGCCCATTCTTCTCTGCTCCTCTACCTTGCAACTCTTCCCGGGTCCTTAGTGTTCAAGATAAAGTAGTGCACTATGTTTTCTGTCAATATACCTGGTCAAATAATTGTTTTTAAACCACTATAAGGGGGTCCTATAAAATCTGCTATTTCTTCCCAAAATTCTGTTAGATTTTTCCCAAATTATGTTTTCTCACTTTTATTTAACCTGATTTTAGATTTATGAATGTTTTACTCTCAAATGTACAATTGTTCACAGAGAACAATACCATTGGATGTTCTGAGTCCATGTCATGCTTAAATCACATCAGAAGACCATTTTTTGGGGGGTCTGGAAGTAAACTAACACATTTATTTTGGAGTGTAATTTTAGTTGCGCATCTGGCCCTTTAATTACCATCTAATTTGAGGAATGTGCCATCTAATATGATGGTCTAGCGATGGTTCTGTACTGCTGCTACTCATTTCATTAGAAAAATTTGATAATAACAAATAATAGATACAAATGATATACTTACTCAAGATATACTTCTGCCAGGTAAGCCTACTTTGCAGTTAACATTTAATTAAGAATGTTTTGGAGAAAGTATTTCTGTCAACCTACAAGACGGTTATCACATCAACTGGCTTCACACAGAGTGATAGACAAACCAGTGCACCACACAGACAGACAGGGGCAGTATTGCTGGAAATTAATTGGCAGATATTGTATTATTATTTTTTTTTTTAAGCCAATAGTGGCTAACCAGGGGTAGGATAATGTTAATATTGTGTTGATTAGATAGTAGCTGGGAGCTTGAGGTGTCTGATACTTGTGAGATTTGTTAATGACAGTTTGCCGTGGGAAAACGTGAAATTGCATGAACTTTCAGAGTTGTTTGGCGAGCTACTCGGAGGTGGGCTTAAAGCTACTTGTAGCTCCCGATCGACCTGTTGAAGACCCCTGATATAGACAGTATATCGATAATAGATGACAATATACAAACAGTTGATATAGATTTCGATGCAGTAGTTTTTATCACTGAATATTCATTCTTATGTCTGTTTTCCTTTAGGCAACACAGGGAACACGTTCCGGATTGAACCGGTTCTGGGGATCATCTCTGTGGCCCGCGAGCTCGACCTCTCCACCATCGGCTACTACGTCATTACCGTCAGAGTCACCGATAACGGCTCCCCGCCACTCTTTGCCACCTCTGTGGTTCGCATCGCCGTCACGCTCTCCGACAACGCCGGACCCAAGTTCCCCCAGACCGAGTACCAGGCCGAGGTCACAGAGAACGTTGCCGTGGGAACCTCTGTCACCACAGTAAGCGCCATGAGCCAAACCACGCTGACCTACGACATCCGACATGGCAACAGCGAACGCACCTTCAGGATCAACCAGTACAGTGGCGTGATCACAACTCAGAAACCCTTGGACTATGAGACCACAGCATCTTACAACCTGATCATCCAGGCCACCAATATGGCAGGCATGGCCTCCAACGCCACCCTGCTCATACGGGTGGTGGATGAAAACGACAACCCACCTGTGTTCCAGCTGCTGTGCTACCAGGGTAGTATCAGCGAGGCGGCGCCCATCAACAGTGTGGTCCTGAACCCAGACAAAACACCTCTGGTCATCAAGGCCACTGATGCTGACCGCAACCAGAACGCTCTCCTGGTCTATCAGATCGTTGAGGACACAGCCAAGATGTTCTTTACAGTGGATTCTGGCACCGGCTCCATCAGAACTATCGCCAACCTGGACCACGAGACGTTTGCTAGTTTTAACTTTCATGTTCATGTGAGAGACAGTGGGAGGCCTCAGCTGACGGCGGATAGCCCCACCGAGGTCACCATCCAGGTGATCGACACAAACGACTCTCCACCTCGCTTCACCCAAGACACCTACGAAACTGTCCTGCTGCTGCCCACCTATGTAGGAGTGGAGGCATTACAGGTCTCAGCTATGGACCCAGACCAAAACGTCCCCACAGAGCTCACCTACTCACTGACAGATGGCAACCTGGAGCACTTTGCCATCCAGCCCTCCAGCGGCATCATCACCGTTAAAAACAACAACTTCTCCAAGGAACGCTTCCGCTTCAACGTCAAAGTGTCCGACGGTAAGTTCTCCAGCACTGCTCTAGTCACTGTTCTGGTCCGTGAGACGCTGGACTCTGGCCTCTTCTTCGCCCACAGCCTCTACTCCTCGTCCATCCAAGAGAACAATACCAACATCACCAAAGTGGCCGTGGTCAACGCAGTGGGGAATCGCCTCAACGAGCCCCTCAAGTACACCCTACTGAATCCTGGGACACGCTTCCGGATCCGATCCACCTCTGGCGTCATCCAGACCACTGGCATTCCCTTCGACCGTGAGGAGCAGGAGTTCTATGAGCTGGTGGTGGAGGCTGGGAGGGAGCACGACCGTCTGCGTGTTGCCAGGGTAATGGTCAGGGTGCAGGTAGAGGACATTAACGACAACGCTCCTGTGTTCGTGGGACTACCGTATTACGCTGCCGTCCAAGTGGAGGCCGAACCCGGTTCGCCCATATTCCGGGTCACCGCCGTGGACCGTGACAAAGGCATCAACGGAGAGGTGTCCTACTACCTGAAAGACGATCACGGACACTTTGAGATTGACAGGCTGACGGGCGGCCTCCGTCTGAAGAAGTCTTTTGAGTCTGACCTGTCCAACCAGGAGTACCAGATGGTAGTTTACACCAAGGACGGAGGTTACCCTCCTCTTTCCTCCACCTTAGAGTTCCCCATCACCGTGGTGAACAAGGCCATGCCCGTCTTCGACAAGTCCTTCTACGCAGTGTCGGTGAACGAGGACGTAGCGGTACACACTCCCATATTAGGAATCAACGCCACCAGCCCTGAGGGCCAGAACATAATCTACACCATCGTGGAGGGAGACCCCTCTCTGCAGTTTGACATCGGCTTTGACACCGGAGTCATCAGAGTCATCAACTCCCTGGACTATGAGATCGCCCCATCCTTCCGTCTGACCGTCAGAGCCACAGACTACCTGACCGGCGCCCGTGCTGAGGTGGACGTAGATGTCACAGTTAATGATGTCAATGATAACCCTCCGGTGTTTGAGAGAACGTCCTATAAGGCAGTTCTGTCTGAGACTGCCATGATCGGCACTCCGGCTCTGCAAGTGGTGGCTACCGACAAAGACTCTGAGAAGAACAACATTGTACGCTATCAGATATTCTACCCCACAGATGCTTACAACAGCACCGACCACTTCCACATCGACAGCAGCAGCGGCCTCATCTTGACCGCCCGCATGCTCGACCACGAGCTGGTCCAGCGCTATGACTTCATCGTCAGGGCAACCGATAACGGCTTCCCACCGCTGAGCAGTGAAGTGTCGGTCACGGTGGTGGTGAATGACATGAACGACAACCCTCCGGTGTTCAACCAGCTTCTCTACGAGGCCTATGTCAGCGAACTGGCCACGAGGGGCTATTTTCTGACCTGCGTCCAGGCTTCGGATGCTGACAGCTCTGACTATGACAAACTGGAGTACAGCATCCTGTCAGGAAACGAGAGGATGAACTTTGTGATGGATGGTAAGACGGGTATCATCACGTTGTCTGGTCACAGAAAGCAGAGGATGGAGCCAGCCTACAGTCTGAATGTATCCGTCTCTGATGGGGTGTTCACCAGCACAGCCCAGGTGCACGTCAGGGTCCTGGGGGCCAACCTCTACAGCCCTGTGTTTGGACTGAATGCCTATGATGCAGAGGTACGGGAAAATGCAGCAGTAGGAACCAAGGTGATCCAGGTAAGAGCCATTCATTTTAAAGAAGTCAGCTTGTGGTAATGAATTGTGTATTTTATTTAATGAAGCTTTGATGCACATGATACTATATTTGTAATAGTATTTGTAATATGTTTTGTTTGACATGTTTGCTATGTACAATACCCCATCTAAAAGAAAGTAACTTAACTATTATTACCAGGTAAGGGCGACCGATGCTGACCCAGGAGTGTTTGGCCAGATTACCTACTCATTCGTGAACGACGTGGGCAAGGACCAGTTTAGTGTGGATGCCAACGGTCAGATCACCACCCTGGAGAAGCTGGACAGAGAGGACCCTGCCAACAAGGACATTGTCCTTACGGTGGCGGCCCAGGACGGGGGTGGAAGGGCCTCCTACTGCACCGTCCGGGTCTCCCTGGTGGATGACAACGACAATGTCCCTCGCTTCAGAGCTACGGAATACCGTGCTTCCGTCAAATCCGACGTAGGCAAGGGCTTCTTGGTGACCCAGATCCAGGCGTATGATCCTGACGACGGTGCCAACTCTAAGGTGACATACTCGCTCTACAGCGAGGCACACGTACCCGTGGTGGATATGTTAGAGATCGACCCTGACAACGGCTGGATGGTCACCAAGGGGAGTTTCAGTCACCTGCGCAACTCAGTCCTGTCTTTCTTTGTCAAAGCAGTAGATGGAGGTATCCCTGTCAAGCACTCTTTAGTATCAGTCTACATCCACGTCTTGGCACCTGATGCCCTCATTCCCTCCTTCACCCAACCCCAGTTCTCCTTTACCGTCCCAGAGGACACTCCTATAGGAGCTGCCCTAGGGTCCGTCCGCCTCATCACCCCACCAGGCTACGCCTCGCTGCCAGTCACCTTTGCTCTGGTCAACGGAGAGACCGGGGAGAACAACCAGGATGGAGTCCTGGTAGTGGACAGGGACACTGGGGTCATCAAGCTGGACAAGCCCCTGGACCACGAGGTCATCACTGCCTTCCACTTCAAGGTCACGGCCACCGTGCAGCAGGCCAAGCTGGACTCTGTGACCAGCGTTGACGTAGAAGTCAAAGTCCTGGATCTGAATGACAATAAGCCAGCATTTGAATCCAACTCCTATGAGGCGACAGTGATGGAAGGGATGCCTATCGGCACCATGATCATCCAGGTTCAGGCTCTGGACCCAGACTCTGGAGCTAACGGACAGGTTACATACAGCCTAGGCATGTTGGCACAATCCGAAGGGGAGCCGGACCAATCTACACAGACCTTCACCATTGACAGCAACACGGGCTGGATCTCTACTCTCAAGGAGTTGGACCATGAGATGTACCCGTCCTACGCCTTCCTGGTGGTGGCCTCAGACCTGGGGGAGACTCTGGCCCTCTCCTCCACCTCCATGGTGACCGTGGCCGTGTCGGACATCAACGACAACCCGCCTAGATTCCTGGATGAGAGGTACTGTGGCTCGGTGCGCGAGAGCGACCCCCCTGGTGAGGTGGTGGCTGTGCTCAACACTAGAGACGACGACAGCTCTCGGGTGAACCGCCAAGTCAGCTATCACATCACAGGTGAGTCAGAGAATGGGAGTGTGTGTGTTATTAATGTGTTTAGCTGTCTGTCCTCTTTATGCATCTTTATGTCTCACTGTCTGTCTGTCCCCCTGTCTCACTCACTTACTGTCAGTCTGCTTCTCTACCTTCATATTGGCTATCTCTATCTGTCTGTCTCTGTCTCCCTGTCTCACTTCACTGCCTGCCTGCCTGCCTGCCTGCCTGCCTGCCTGCCTGCCTGCCTGCCTGCCTGCCTGCCTGCCTGCCTGCCTGCCTGCCTGCCTGCCTGCCTGCCTGCCTGCCTGCCTGTCTGTCTGTCTGTCTGTTTACTTTAGATAAACTCTTCATTTGTATGCTGCCTGGCTCATCTCCAAACCATCACAACAATGCTTGTGAATAAACAAGAGGGAAACCAATAACAATAAATTAAGGATGAGGCTTGATTCATAATTCATACATTTCTTATTCGTATCTTAGGTATGTTTGCGCATACTAGCAGTGGAGGTTTGATTAATAAACAAACGTTGTCACAGTAATAATGATTTGAATACTGCTGAGACTAGCTCTTTCCCAGATAAGCCATTTTTTCATCACAAAATATGAGGTGCCTGCACAACCCCCCTGACATCGGCGAACGCTGCGGAGGTAGTAAATACAGTTATAGTAAACAGTTTAAGAGTACCTGCGGTGCATTTGATGAAAGTTGTTGCTATAGCGATATGTCCTGTTTTATTTCTTTCCATAGCTTTAATGGATGGGTGTTTATTTTAAAGTGGAGACTGGAGAGGGTTAATTACATTGTGGTTGACCCAGGGACATCAATGGGAGGTGATTTTCATAAATGTTTTTACCTTTTAGGGAGCTGAATATTTGGTTTGGTGAAGTATCTGGCAGTTGAAAGAGTGGTAAAGTCTGTTTTGATACATAATGAAACAAAGATATAAAAGGTGAGAGAGAAGGACAAAATATGACTAAATCTGTCTTTTATGAATGTCTTGTTGAAAAGATGGTTAGAGTTGTCTGATTTGTTCTCTGCTAATTGACAAGTGGGGAAATAATAATGAAGTAGGAATGCCCAATGAGACGGAGCGGTGGATCGCCATGCCGACTGGGAATAGGAAGCTAATGAAGGACTGAAAAGCAGGAAACCCTCTTCTGAACGGAATTCTAATTAGCATCGCAAAGAGGGAGGGAGGGAGAGAGGGAGAGAATGAAGGACAGGAGATATGTGACCTTACCTACAACAGAAAGAGAGAGGGAGATAGATTGAGAAGGAGAATTAACTTATGTTAAACACTGCATAGAGAAAGAGAGGATCAATGACAGAGAGCTTGGACCAAAACACACACACAGAGAGAGAGAGAGAGAGAGAGAGAGAGAGAGAGGATAGAGAATGAATTGGCATTACACACTGCTGCGAGAAGAAGAGAATGAACGACAGCTAGATGTGACCTTACGCAGCAGAGACACTGAACGAATTATACACACTTTTACAAAGAGACACATTGAATCGATCTTTGACACAGCAGGAAATAGTTTGAAAGCCAGCGATATAGGGATATATGTTTTTATACTAGCACAAAGAAAATACCTGTATTGAACATGTACCAACACCACAAGGTGAAAACCAATATTTGATTTAGCTGAGCCAGATATTTGACAGGCTATTTCATAACTGTGGTATTATTGTCTGGTATTGTTGGGTGTTGTCTTGGGAGGATTTTAACACTTTGACGGAAGCCAGGGGATGCGATATGACAAATCCGTTGACTTCCAGCCGCTCTCAAAGCCTCACCTAGACGTCTGCATCTTAGTTGCCCCACACCATACTTGATAAGGTATCATGGAAGTTTAATGTAAACAAACTGGGAAAAGGAAATGTAATGATTGAGTGTTTGTGATGTAATTTTGGCGCAATGTGGTTGGTCAGGCTTACAGGAAGTGTGTCTGTGTGTGTGTGATCCATTTACAATGATGGAAATCTTTTTATATCGGCTCTGTTTGTGTCCGTTGTCCCCGCCCGGTTCGTTGTCCCCGCCCTGTTCGCATCAATAGATCAAGATCATGCATTTAGCCACCGGCTGATTTTAATTGCACAGAGTTTAGTGATGTTGAGATGAATCGGGAAGCCGGGTGTTTAGAGCTATCATCAGACCATATGGAGGGGAGTGGAGTGGAAAAACCAATTAGGATGTTGTTATAATAGGAGGGGAGTGGAGAGGAAAAACCAATTAGGATGTTGTTGTTATAGGAGGGGAGTGGAGAGGAAAAACCAATTAGGATGTTGTTGTTACAGGAGGGGAGTGGAGAGGAAAAACCAATTAGGATGTTGTTGTTACAGGAGGGGAGTGGAGAGGAAAAACCAATTAGGATGTTGTTGTTATAGGAGGGGAGTGGAGTGGAAAAACCAATTAGGATGTTGTTGTTACAGGAGGGGAGTGGAGAGGAAAAACCAATTAGGATGTTGTTGTTACAGGAGGGGAGTGGAGTGGAAAAACCAATTAGGATGTTGTTGTTACAGGAGGGGAGTGGAGAGGAAAAACCAATTAGGATGTTGTTGTTACAGGAGGGGAGTGGAGAGGAAAAACCAATTAGGATGTTGTTGTTATAGGAGGGGAGTGGAGAGATGTTTCAGACAGAGATAATGTCTGTCTCTGACAGAAGTCTTTGGGCTGTGTGTGGTGTGTTGTCAGGGGGTAGTGGTCAGTGAGTTAGGTTGGCTCAGATGTCAGATCCCTAGTCTACACTCAGTGGACACTTTCTTAATCGAATGCACTTATTATATGTCACTCTAGATAAAAGCGTCTGCTGGAAAGCACTTCAGCCAGAGGACTTCTAGCACTTCTCTTCTCTGTCATTATGTTGTTTCCTCCTCCTTTTTCACATGTCCTACTTTCTCTGTCTGTCTGTCTGTCTGTCTGTCTGTCTGTCTGTCTGTCTGTCTGTCTGTCTGTCTGTCTGTCTGTCTGTCTGTCTGTCTGTCTGTCTGTCTGTCTGTCTGTCTGTCTGTCTGTCTGTCTGTCTGTGTGTGTCTAGCCTATATAAGCATACCCTTTCCATTCCTTCTCAGTCAACCAGTCATTAAGGACTGGGGTAAGGACAGAAGGAGGCTGATAAGGTGTTCTTGTTGAAGTGGTGATGAGAAGACTCACAGAATAGAGGCTGTGCTAATGAGGCTGACTAGAACAGCTACAGATGCATGATCTTAATTTGATCACTCCTTTGTTGCTGAGAATTTTCCTGTACAGCAGGAAATGCAAAGCTGTAGTGTATTCAAGGTTTAAAAATACTACTAAAGTTTGTAATTTCCACTTTAAAATTGATTGGCCCAATGAAAAATTTATCAACCCTTACAAAACATGTCCATTAATTATAATCCACATAATAATTCACATTTCCTCAAATTAAGATCTTACAGCTGTAGTCTATTACTGAGTCTGCATGGCTGGTACTCACACTGAGACTGCAGCCTCCCACTCACTCACTAGTCTAGGAGAGGTTTCTCTACTCTCTATGAAAAGGTCCACTCTGCTGCGAAGAGTGTTGTGTCTAGTACAGACAGGGAACAGTCCGTGTTATACAGCCCTAAATATCTCCACATAATAACTCACTACTGTAATACCACAATAACAGCTTTGTCAGTGTTTCAGCTGTAGGTGACATGTATGTCTGTCTCTCTCTACATCTCCTTCTCTCCCTTTTCTCCTCTTCTCTCCCTTTTGTTATATATTTTTCACTCTCGTCCTCTTCCGTTTCCTCGCTCTCTCTTTCACCATCTATCTCTCTCCATCCTTCCTTGACCCTCTACCTCTCTGAGGGGCAGGTGTGAGTGTAGTTACTAAGGTTCTGTGTATGAGATGCTGTCGCTGACCCAGTCTAATGTGTATTTGGTAGTAGGTAGTGCCATCTTATGTGCGTGACACTCATTGATTGCTACACTGTTAATTCCAGTGCAACGTCCAAATATAAAGCTCTTATGTGTGTGTGCCAGTGTGTGTGTTTTAAGCTGGCCCTCAGACTGCAGCCTCCTCCTCAGTAGTTTGAGCTGAGGGTTCTTGCTATGAGAAATGTGTGTGTGTGTTTGTTAGACAGTGAGAGTGCATGCATTTCTCTGGTTTGTGAGTGTATATAAACTCTCTTTCTTCCTCCCTACCTCTCTCCTCAGGTGGGAACCCTCGGGGGAAGTTTGCCCTGGGGCAGGTGCAGGGTGAGTGGAAGATGTACGTGAAGCGCCCACTGGACCGCGAGGAACAGGAACGATACCTCCTCAACGTTACCGCTAGCGACGGCCTGTTCGTCACCAGGGCAACCGTGGAGGTGTCTGTGACTGACACCAACGACAACAGCCCTGTCTGTGACCAGGTCAGTCACACTCATTTTAGTCATTTAGCAGACGCTCTTATCCAGAGTGAATGCATACATTTCAATTCATTTCATAAATTTTTCTTTTCCCGTACTGGCCCCCCGTGGGAATCGAACCCACAACCCTGGCGTTGCACACACCATGCTCTACCAACTGAGCCACAGGGAGGCTCTTTATTACAGACGGTTCCGTCTGTACACTACTGCATTTCATATGTTTATGTTTATTGGTCATTGTGATATGTAGCTGTGGTTGTGTGTCTGTTTGAGCAGTGTGTTTGCTGTATATGTTAAGGAACTGTGTTGATTTGTAATGCAGTTTGATAGACAATGTTTTTTGCTGTGTGTTAGTTACTACTGTTAGTTCTGTCTGTCTACGGAGCTGTTGTACACTATGAGGAGAGTAGTGGTGTGGTTGATGCTGACTGATATACAGGCTACTGCGTTATGTAGTTAGTATTCTCTTCTTGTTGTGTATAGAGGAATTGTATGTTCTGAGGGAGAACTTTTTGATGTTAATATTCTCTTGTGTGTGTACATGTTATGTATTATGAACGTTGTGGGGGTTTTATGTCAGTAGCCTATATTTTTGTTGTCTCTGGATAAATGTATTATGACTGTTAGTATGTTCTTGTTGTGTGTGTAATGCTATGCATTATGAGTGTTGTGGTGTTTGATGCTATCTTGCTGTGTGTGCAGGCTCTGTACACGGCCTCGCTCCCAGAGGATATCCCAGTCAACAGAGTGATAGTGGGGGTTGGGGCCAGCGATGCTGATGTAGGGGTCAGTGCTTGGATCCAGTACTCTCTACATGGACCCGGCTCTGAAGACTTCAGCATCGACCCAGACACTGGTACACTACCTTTACTTTGTTTGAGGTTTACCAATGAAGTTGATGTGTGTGTGATCTTAACCTGTCTCTCCTCTTTTTTCTGTTCAGGTGAACTAAAGACAGCCCAGGCCCTGGACAGGGAGAAGACCCCGGTGTACAGACTGGTTGCCCAGGCGACAGACGGTGGTGGTCGGTTCTGTCGTGCGGAGGTCCACCTGACGCTGTTGGATGTGAATGACAACCCTCCGGCGTTCTCTGCTCCCCACTACACTGCCAGTGTGTATGAAGACACAGCCACCAAGGCCCTGCTCACACGCATACAGGCCATCGACCCTGATGAAGGTAAGAATGGAATATTCTCCGCTCTGTTTCTCCCTGTCTGTCTGTCTGTCTGTCTGTCTGTCTGTCTGTCTGTCTGTCTGTCTGTCTGTCTGTCTGTCTGTCTGTCTGTCTGTCTGTCTGTCTGTCTGTCTGTCTGTCTCTCTCTCTCTCTCTCTCTCTCTCTCTCTCTCTCTCCCTCAATTCAATTTTAATTCAAGGGCTTTATTGCATGGGAAAGATATGTTAACATTGCTAAAGCAAGTGAAGTAGATAATAAACAAAAGTTAAATAAACAATAAAATATTAACAGTAAACATTACACTCACAGAAGTTCCAAAAGAATAAAGACATTTCAAATGTCATATTATGTCTATATACAGTGTTGTAATGATGTGCAAATAGATAAAGTACAAAAGGGAAAATAAATAAACATAAATATAGGTTGTATTTACATTGGTGTTTGTTCTTTACTGGTTGTCCTTTTCTTGTGGCAACAGGTCACAAATATTGCTGCTATGATGGCACACGGTGGTATTTCACCCAATACATACAGTGAGGGGAAAAAGTATGATCCCCTGCTGATTTTGTACGTTTGCCCACTGACAAAGAAATGATCAGTCTATAATTTTAATGGTAGGTTTATTTGAACAGTGAGAGACAGAATAACAACAAAAAAATCCAGAAAAACGCATGTCAACATTTTTTGAAATTGATTTGCATTTTAATGAGGGAAATAAGTATTTGACCCCCTCTCAATCAGAAAGATTTCTGGCTCCCAGGTGTCTTTTATACAGGTAACGAGCTGAGATTAGGAGCACACTCTTAAAGGGAGTGCTCCTAATCTCAGCTTGTTACCTGTATAAAAGACACCTGTCCACAGAAGCAATCAATCAATCAGATTCCAAACTCTCCACCATGGCCAAGACCACCGTCAAACATGGAGGTGGAAACATTATGCTTTGGGGGTGTTTTTCTGCTAAGGGGACAGGACAACTTCACCGCATCAAAAGGACGATGGACGGGGCCATGTACCGTCAAATGGGTCGTGGATGGGTATTCCAGCATGACAATGACCCAAAACACACGGCCAAGGCAACAAAGGAGTGGCTCAAGAAGAAGCACATTAAGGTCCTGGAGTGGCCTAGCCAGTCTCCAGACCTTAATCTCATAGAAAATCTGTGGAGTGAGCTGAAGGTTCGAGTTGCCAAATGTCAGCCTCGAAACCTTAATGACTTGGAGAAGATCTGCAAAGAGGAGTGGGACAAAATCCCTCCTGAGATGTGTGCAAACCTGGTGGCCAACTACAAGAAACGTCTAACCTCTGTGATTGCCAACAAGGGTTTTGCCACCAAGTACTTAGGCATGTTTTGCAGAGGGGTCAAATACTTATTTCCCTCATTAAAATGCAAATCAATTTATAACATTATTGACATGCGTTTTTCTGGATTTTTTTGTTGTTATTCTGTCTCTCACTGTTCAAATAAACCTACCATTAAAATTATAGACTGATCATTTCTTTGTCAGTGGGCAAGCGTACAAAATCAGCAGGGGATCAAATACTTTTTCCCCTCACTGTATGGTCTGCCTACGGCGGCCTCTCTCAATACCAAGGCTATGATTTCTCTCTCTCTCTCTCTCTCTCTCTCTCTCTCTCTCTCTCTCTCTCTCTCTCTCTCTCTCTCTCTCTCTCTCTCCATCACTTTCTCTCTGTCACTCTCTCTGTCACACTCTCTGTCTCTCACTCTCTGTCGTTCTCTCTCTCTCTCTCTCTCTCTCTCCTCTCTCTCTCTCTCTCTCTCGCTCTCTCTCACCTGCACACACTGCAGCTCTCCAGGACCAGAGTTGCCTATCCAGCTGTATATTAACCGATAGATGGGTAGAGTTTATAATAATGTTTACTCTGCTCTGCTCAGCACATACCTCACTGTTAGCTGTTAGCAATCCTATTTAATTTGCCTTGGGTTTGGACCAGCTGTTAGCACATACTGCTAGCAATCACACACACACACTGCTAACACTCCCATTTGGCTGCTGTCACTGTCTCGCCTGGCAAAGAGGGAAAGGAAAGAAAATAAACCTCTGCCACAACCACACTAATGAAAAGTCCTAACCACACTAATGAAAAGTCCTAACCACACTAATGAAAAGTCACAACCACACTAATGAAAAGTCCTAACCACACTAATGAAAAGTCACAACCACACTAATGAAAAGTCCAAACCACACTAATGAAAAGTCCTAACCACACTAATGAAAAGTCCTAACCACACTAATGAAAAGTCACAACCACACTAATGAAAAGTCCTAACCACACTAATGAAAAGTCCTAACCACACTAAGGAAAAGTCCTAACCACACTAATGAAAAGTCCTAACCACACTAATGAAAAGTCACATCCACACTAATGAAAAGTCCTAACCACACTAATGAAAAGTCACATCCACACCAATGAAAAGTCACATCCACACTAATGAAAAATCACATCCACACTAATGAAAAGTCACAACCACACTAATGAAAAGTCACATCCACACTAATGAAAAGTCCTAACCACACTAATGAAAAGTCACAACCACACTAATGAAAAGTCCTAACCACACTAATGAAAAGTCACATCCACACTAATGAAAAGTCCTAACCACACTAATGAAAAGTCACAGCCACACTAATGAAAAGTCACAACCACACTAATGAAAAGTCACAACCACACTAATGAAAAGTCACAACCACACTAATGACAAGTCCTAACCACACTAAGGAAAAGTCCTAACCACACTAATGAAAAGTCACAACCACACTAATGAAAAGTCACAACCACACTACTGTAATGTCACATCCACACCAATGAAAAGTCACAACCACACTAATGAAAAGTCACAACCACACTACTGTAATGTCACATCCACACCAATGAAAAGTCACAACCACACTAATGAAAAGTCACATCCACACTAATGAAAAGTCCTAACCACACTAATGAAAAGTCACAACCACACTAATGAAAAGTCCTAACCACACTAATGAAAAGTCCTAACCACACTAATGAAAAGTCACAACCACACTAATGAAAAGTCACAACCACACTACTGTAATGTCACATCCACACCAATGAAAAGTCACAACCACACTAATGAAAAGTCCTAACCACACTAATGAAAAGTCACATCCACACTAATGAAAAGTCCTAACCACACTAATGAAAAGTCACATCCACACTAATGAAAAGTCCTAACCACACTAATGAAAAGTCACATCCACACTAATGAAAAGTCCTAACCACACTAATGAAAAGTCACATCCACACTAATGAAAAGTCCTAACCACACTAATGAAAAGTCACAACCACACTAATGAAAAGTCACATCCACACTAATGAAAAGTCCTAACCACACTAATGAAAAGTCCTAACCACACTAATGAAATGTCACAACCACACTAATGAAAAGTCACAACCACACTACTGTAATGTCACATCCACACCAATGAAAAGTCACAACCACACTAATGAAAAGTCCTAACCACACTAATGAAAAGTCACAACCACACTAATGAAAAGTCCTAACCACACTAATGAAAAGTCACAACCACACTAATGAAAAGTCACATCCACACTAATGAAAAGTCACATCCACACTAATGAAAAGTCCTAACCACACTAAGGAAAAGTCCTAACCACACTAATGAAAAGTCACAACCACACTAATGAAAAGTCCTAACCACACTAATGAAAAGTCCTAACCACACTAATGAAAAGTCCTAACCACACTAATGAAAAGTCCTAACCACAATAATGAAAAGTCCTAACCACACTAATGAAAAGTCACAACCACACTAATGAAAAGTCCTAACCACACTAATGAAAAGTCCTAACCACACTAATGAAAAGTCCTAACCACATTAATGAAAAGTCACAACCACACTAATGAAAAGTCCTAACCACACTAATGAAAAGTCCTAACCACACTAATGAAAAGTCCTAACCACACTAATGAAAAGTCACAACCATACTAATGAAAAGTCCTAACCACACTAATGAAAAGTCACATCCACACTAATGAAAAGTCACAACCACACTAATGAAAAGTCACAACCACACTAATGAAAAGTCCTAACCACACTAATGAAAAGTCACATCCACACTAATGAAAAGTCCTAACCACACTAATGAAAAGTCCTAACCACACTAATGAAAAGTCACAACCACACTAATGAAAAGTCACATCCACACTAATGAAAAGTCCTAACCACACTAAGGAAAAGTCCTAACCACACTAATGAAAAGTCACAACCACACTAATGAAAAGTCACAACCACACTAATGAAAAGTCCTAACCACACTAATGAAAAGTCCTAACCACACTAATGAAAAGTCCTAACCACACGAATGAAAAGTCCTAACCACACTAATGAAAAGTCCTAACCACACTAATGAAAAGTCACAACCACACTAATGAAAAGTCCTAACCACACTAATGAAAAGTCCTAACCACACTAATGAAAAGTCCTAACCACACTAATGAAAAGTCACAACCACACTACTGTAATGTCACATCCACACCAATGAAAAGTCACAACCACACTAATGAAAAGTCCTAACCACACTAATGAAAAGTCACAACCACACAAACGAAAACTCCTAACCACACTAATGAAAAGTCACAACCACACTAATGAAAAGTCACATCCACACTAATGAAAAGTCACAACCACACTAATGAAAAGTCACAACCACACTACTGTAATGTCACATCCACACCAATGAAAAGTCACAACCACACTAATGAAAAGTCCTAACCACACTAATGAAAAGTCACAACCACACTAATGAAAAGTCACATCCACACTAATGAAAAGTCCTAACCACACTAATGAAAAGTCACAACCACACTACTGTAATGTCACATCCACACCAATGAAAAGTCACAACCACACTAATGAAAAGTCCTAACCACACTAATGAAAAGTCACAACCACACTAATGAAAAGTCCTAACCACACTAATGAAAAGTCCTAACCACACTAATGAAAAGTCCTAACCACACTAATGAAAAGTCACAACCACACTAATGAAAAGTCCTAACCACACTAATGAAAAGTCACAACCACACTAATGAAAAGTCCTAACCACACTAATGAAAAGTCCTAACCACACTAATGAAAAGTCCTAACCACATTAATGAAAAGTCACAACCACACTAATGAAAAGTCCTAACCACACTAATGAAAAGTCCTAACCACACTAATGAAAAGTCACAACCATACTAATGAAAAGTCCTAACCACACTAATGAAAAGTCACATCCACACTAATGAAAAGTCACAACCACACTAATGAAAAGTCACAACCACACTAATGAAAAGTCCTAACCACACTAATGAAAAGTCACATCCACACTAATGAAAAGTCCTAACCACACTAATGAAAAGTCCTAACCACATTAATGAAAAGTCACAACCACACTAATGAAAAGTCACATCCACACTAATGAAAAGTCCTAACCACACGAATGAAAAGTCCTAACCACACTAATGAAAAGTCACAACCACACTAATGAAAAGTCACATCCACACTAATGAAAAGTCCTAACCACACTAATGAAAAGTCACAACCACACTAATGAAAAGTCACAACCACACTAATGAAAAGTCACATCCACACTAATGAAAAGTCCTAACCACACTAATGAAAAGTCACAACCACACTAATGAAAAGTCACATCCACACTAATGAAAAGTCCTAACCACACTAAGGAAAAGTCCTAACCACACTAATGAAAAGTCACAACCACACTAATGAAAAGTCACAACCACACTACTGTAATGTCACATCCACACCAATGAAAAGTCACAACCACACTAATGAAAAGTCACAACCACACTACTGTAATGTCACATCCACACCAATGAAAAGTCACAACCACACTAATGAAAAGTCCTAACCACACTAATGAAAAGTCACAACCACACTAATGAAAAGTCCTAACCACACTAATGAAAAGTCCTAACCACACTAATGAAAAGTCCTAACCACACTAATGAAAAGTCACAACCACACTAATGAAAAGTCACAACCACACTAATGAAAAGTCACAACCACACTAATGAAAAGTCACAACCATACTAATGAAAAGTCACAACCATAAAAGTATTGAAGTATTAGAGATAAAAGTATTTGCGCATTAAAGGATTACCAAACAAGCCACGCAGGTTTCAAAGAGGAAGCTTTGTGGCTGTTAGCAGGATGCAAGAGACAAGGGCATGATGGGAGGGGAGAGAGAGAGAGACAAGGGCATCGGGAGAGAGAGACTGACAGAAGGGCATCAGGAGAGGTGAGAGAGGGAGAGAGAGGGACAGAAGGGCATCAGGAGAGGTGAGAGAGGGAGAGAGAGGGACAGAAGGGCATCAGGAGAGGTGAGAGAGAGAGAGACAGAAGGGCATCAGGAGAGGTGAGAGAGAGAGAGACAGAAGGGCATCAGGAGAGGGGAGCGAGAGAGAGAGAGACAGAAGGGAATCAGGAGAGGAGAGGAGAGATAGAGAGAGAGACAGATGGGTATCAGGAGAGGGAGGGAGGGAGAGAGAGCGAGAATGAGGGAACCAGAGAGAGAGAAGGGTATCGGGGAGGAGAGAGAGCGAGGAAGAGTGAACCAGAGAGAGAGAGAGAGAGAGAGAGAGAGAGAGAACGGTATCAGGGAGGAGAGATTCATGTTTGAACTGGAGTCAACCTCTCTATCTCCCTTTGCATTTTTATTTTCACTAGCACTCTCTCTTTCTCTTTCGCTCTCTCTTTTCTCTATCACTCTCTCTTGCTCTCTCTTTCTACAGTCTGTTTTCTGATATCTCAACTCTCAAAACACACGCACAGATGGCAATCAATAAATTAAATAATTTATTCATGAAAGATTGTTCTAATATCCCTCTCCACTCTCTCCAGGCGTCAGTCGTAAGGTGGTATATTCTCTGGCCGACTCTGCCGGCGGCTTCTTCTCCATCGACAAATCCTCTGGCGTCGTGGTCCTGGAACGTCCCCTAGACCGCGAACAGCAACCGTCCTACATGATCACGGTCAGAGCGTCCGACCAGGGCTCTCCTGTCCGCCTGTCCTCCCTGGTCAACGTGACCGTCACGGTCCTGGACATCAATGACAACCCACCGGTGTTTGAGCGGCGTGACCACCTCGCCACCGTGCCAGAGGACGTGGCGTTAGGGACGGAGGTGCTGAGAGTGTATGCAGCCAGTAAGGACATTGGAACCAACGCTGAGATAACCTATAGTATCCGCTCTGGCAACGAGCACGGAAAGTTCCACATACACCCCGTCACTGGTAAGTTCCCATATGCAGAATATAACGTTTAAATTTATGTACAGTACCAGTCAAAAGTTTGGACACACTTACTCATTCCAGGGTTTTTCTTTATTTTTACTATTTTCTACATTGTAGAATAATAGTGAAGACATCAAAACTATGAAATAACACATATGGAATCATGTAGTGACCAAGAAAGTGTTGAACAAATCAAAAATATTTTATATTTGAGATTCTTGAAGTAGCCACCCTTTGACTTGATGACAGCTTTGCACACTCTTGGGATTCTCTCAACCGGCTACATGAGGTAGTCACCTGGAATGCATTTCAATTAACAGGTGTGCCTTGTTAAAAGTTAATTTGTGGAATTTCTTTCCTTCTTAATGTGTTTGAGACAATCAGTTGTGTTTGGAATAGGTAGGGGTGGTATACGCAAGATAGCCCTATTTGGTGAAAGAGCAAGTCTATATTATGGCAAGAACAGCTCAAGTAAGCAAAGAGAAACGACAGTACGTTATTACTTTAAGACATGAAGGTCAGTTAATCCGGAAA